>NW_012149197.1:936373-938008 GCF_000956105.1 Propithecus coquereli
GATGCAATCACTTGGGATATTTATTTGACAGTTACTTGTTAAATTAAAAATACACCTATCTTGTGAAAAATAAATTTTTCTCCTAGGTAGAATATATGAAAACATATATTAAAAAATACTTGCCATAGTAGTCTAAAATTGGAAACAACCCAATTATTCATTAACAGGTGAATAAGCAAATTGTGATACATTCATATAATAGAATACTACTCCAGAATGTATTTTTAAAATAGTGACTGATATCTGTACCAACATAGATGAATCTCATATGGAATGAAATAGTTCAGATATAAATGCTACATATTATATGTCATTATATGAGGCTAAAAACACAAGCAAATCTATAGGTAGAGAATCAGAAATGTGGTTTGGGGTTTCTTCTGGGGAAAATATTGCCCTGAAACGTGAATAAAGAAATTTTCTGAGGTAAAACATTATGTATCTCAACTAAGTTTTATATATGTGTGTGTGTGTTTATACATATATGTACACACTCACGTATACTTATTCAGCAAAAGTATCCATGAGATTTGTGAAATTAACTACATGTAAATTATACTTAAAATTTAAAAAGGAAAGAAAAAGAAAATGTTCAAAAAAGGAAATTTTTGAGAGTCTTTTGATCCAGTATGTGCACGAATCACTTTCAGATTTGTCTTCAAACTTCAAAAAAAGAAATAAAAATGACTACGTTTGCTGACATTGAACAGATTTTTTTTTGTTGTGATTATCATATAGAGGGTACATTTTATGTTTTTAAATAAATTATCTTTTAAAGATATATACTGACCTATTTAAAAACAAAATGCTTCTTTAACTGACACTTGTTTCACATGAATTGGGAAAAGGGGAATTGGGTAGGAATGCACATGAAACAATATTGAAGATGTACTGATAATTGTTGGTGGTCAATTATACTATTCTTTTCACATTATTTTTATTTAAAAATTTTTCTAAAAAGAAAAAAAAATTTACCCACTTTGGATATAAATTATATTGTTATATACTAATTACTTATATTTACCATCCTACACCAAACACTTTGTAGAGAATATATAATGCATTACTTATATCCCATGTCTTAAATACTTCTTACCACGGCAATTAGACTTATTTTTCTTCTCTACCCTGCACCTGAATCTGCCCTAAGACCAATACATCCTTAATCCTCGTAGAAATCCTGCCAGATAGATATGAACATCACTTTTATCAATGGAGGAACAGAACTGTAGATTAAAGCTTACCATGTTCCTACAGTTACTAATTTGCCTCTGATCTTGAATTAGGACATACAGACATCTGACTACAAAACCAGTTCAACAACTAAAGCATATGCTTTGTCTTGTAGCTCTTCATATTTTAACTGTTTTCCTTTAACTTCCCTGTAACTAGACCCTTGCTTTATTACTTAATCAAAAACGAATAGGGTTCGCACTTAACATCTTGGATTTTATTTATTTATTTATTTCTCTTTTTCTTTTTTCTTTTTCATTCAGTCTCCATAGAGACTGTCAAAAATTACCAGTGCCAACTATATTTCAAGTCGTCATGGTGGGGTATTGGGAAAAGTTTTCAATTAGCAATAATCATGCCTCGGATAAACCTCATTGGCTATGATACTGTCACTGCTAAAAG
>NW_012149197.1:939033-949936 GCF_000956105.1 Propithecus coquereli
GTAACAATAATTATAATATTCATAATCTGTTAATGTCAAAATAAAAGGTACTTTCTTCAACTCAAGGAGGCAATATATATCACTAGTTAACAGCACAGGGTTGTAGGTAAGAGAGAAAAGGCCAGTAGTTCTCAAAATAAGGCAAATCTCTCCCCTCTGCCCTGAGGAACTTTGGGCACTATCTGGAGACACTCTTGGTTGTCACAATTGGATGTGGGTGGAGGGTGTTCCTAGCATCTAGTGAGTAGAGGAAGGCCAGCGATCCTAAATATGCACACGGCAGCTCACCACAAAAATTATCAAGCCCTACAATATCAATAGTGTTAAGATTTAGAAACCCTGAGTCATAGTGCATTCTGTGCTCCGCTGTAAAATGGCAATGCTACTCAATGTCATTAATACTGAATTTCCTCATCCATGTGTGATCAAAATAATATCTATCTTAAAGGGTAATTGTGAAGATTAAATAAAATATACTAAAGACAGCAGCTGAGTGCATGCACACAACAAAGAAGTCAGCTACTCTCTGCTATTTGTTTGCTTTCCTAAATTTATTCCTACAGATGTATACCTTTCTATACTTAAGATTTCCACACTCTTCACAGACAAGCACACAAAAAAATGGGCATCTTTCTTGTTGTTTACTTCTTAAAGTTCTCAAAAATAAATCAATCATTAAATTAAGTCCATTCTGCCTCTTGAATCCACCATTTCCTTGCCATCCTTAATATCACTTTCTTCATTAAAATTATGAAATTTTTCTCACTTTGTTTTACTCCAAACTTTTCTATCTTTAGTCTCAGGTCCCTCAAAAGTACTGCTGCTTTTGATCTTATAGAAAGTCTCTTTAAAACAAGCTCAAATAAGAAGGAAATGTGTTGAATGGAAATTTATACCATTCAGCTAAACCAGAAGGAAGATACTAGAGTTGAATTTTGGAAACAGGTGTCTGTTACGCTGAAAATATCCAAAACATGGCTAAGGAGCTGTGTGTAACTTTGGCTTTTATGGAGGATATATAGAGCTTGAAATAGCCTCACTTCCACTCCTATGACAAGAACAAAAACAAACACATATGAAAAACACTGGATGATTTGCAAATCCACAATTTTCTTGAATCCATCAAGGAACTGAGGTCACAGAATCACTAGCTGACCAGAAACCAAAGAAAAGACAGATCTCTAAATAGAGAAGTCATGGAGGTACTAGCTCACGTGGTATATCTACTAATCTCATCAAGAGGAGTGCCTTGACCTTTTATCGTATTTTTGTTATATGAACCTGAGTAGGCGGTCCCCAACCTTTTTGACACCAGGGACAGCTTTCAAGGAAGAGGTTTTTTCCACGGCCTGGGGGCGGAGTTGGCGTGGGGTGTTGTGAGTGGGAGGGGGCTGGTGTGGAGTTCAGGCAGTGATGCACAGACTCTTTCCTAAGAGGCCAGGGACGGGTACCAGGGCAAGGCCAAGGGATTGGAGACTGCAGAATAGAATAGAGAGCCCAGAAATAAATCCACACATATACACTCAAATTATCTTCAGCTAGGGTGTCAAGAATGCACAATAGGGAAAGAATAGTCTCTTCAACAAATGATAGTGAGCAAACTGCATATCCACAAAGCAATAAATGAAATTGTACACTTATCTTACACCATATATAAAAATCCATTCCAAATGGATTAAAGCTTTAAATGTAAGATTTGAAACTATAAAATTCCTAGAAGAAAACATAGAAGAAAGCTTTGTGATATTGGTTTTGTCAGTGCTTTTCTGAGATATCTCATATGCATCGTTTTCCAAGTTAAAGCTATAGATACACATGTTTTTGCACATAATATCATCTCTTTCAAATAATAGTTCCGCGAATACAGCATTTTTTTTTAAAAAGAGCGATTTTTTCTTTAATAGCTTTCTATCAGATCTTCAGTATTTTTTCAGGTTGTGACATCCATTTTTGTGTTTTTATGTTTGTTCTTAATCGATTTTTTTCTACTAGTGAACATTTTCACCTAACAACTGGAACTCATGCACCTGCTTTCACTGTTTCTTAAATACTTTGTTGACTAAACTGTCAAGGGGCTATAGTTCAGTAGTCACGTCAACAAGAATAACAGCTAAGTTGGCACATATTGGGTTGACAGCAATATTAAATGCCATCGATTGTTGGACAATTTCAGAGATATTGAAAAATGGAAAACATATTTAACATAGTAATATTAATTTCTTGAAAACGAAACTCTATAACCACATGAACTATCAAATGCAAATTTCCTCAAATAAGTTTTTTTAAACAGCTTATTGTTTAATGACAAAAGAAGAATTTACAGAAATAGTATATAAAGGATCAGAACATAAGACCACTTTCTATCTTGCTATTAAATATGAAGCTGTTATTATAAAATTATGATATTCTTTATAGGATCAACCACACTGTTGTTTGTCAGAAAGATTTATATTCCAGAAGGTGTATCATCTTTAGTTCTGTGAAATAATTTGAATATGGACAGTCTTGTGAAATGATTATAAGACAAATGTTTATTTCGCATTAAAAATGTTTATTTGAGTATTTATTAGATTCTAAGGTGTACATGTACAATGATGGATTAAACTTAATTGCTGACTTGCACATACCTCTTAGAATATGGAGGTGACAAGAAATAATCAAGTAAAAGTGCAATAGGGCATGCCAAAATTGGGACTAGGACAGAATGCAGTTAGTATGCAGAAAAGGGAATACTGAACTTTGCCAAGATAATATGAATATTTTCATAGCTCATTTATATTTATAGATTTTATTCAAAAGGGAACACCAATGTATAAGGCTATCCTGCCCAATCAATATAGCATAAGCCAAGACACAGAAGTATGAAACCACATAGGATGTTAAAGATGGAAGAAGTTTGACCTTGCTGAAATTATGTACTATATTTAGAGAAATGCTATATTAGCAAGAGATAAATATTGTGACTAGAGCATAGAGGTAAAATGAATGAAAATATATAAAATCATACTGAATAGTTATATTGATTGGAACCAGATGGCATAGATCCATGTAAGCATACTAAGAATTTCAAACTCTTTCATTGACACATGATGAAAAATAAATCTTTACTGCAATTATGAAAGAGTAAAGGTAAAAATATCGAAGGCAGGGCCAGGTGAGGTGGCTCACGCCTGTAATCCTAGCACTCTGGGAGGCCGAGGTGAGTGGATCGCTCAAGGTCAGGAGTTTGAGCCCAGCCTGAGCAAGAATGAGACCCCCGTCTCTCCTAAAAATAGAAAGAAATTATCTGGACAACTAAATATATATAGAAAAAAATTAGCCGGGAGTGGTGGCGCATGCCTGTAGTCCCAGTTACTCGGGAGGCTGAGGCAGAAGGATTGCTTGAGTCCAGGAGTTTGAGGTTGCTGTGAGCTAGGCTGACGCCATGGCACTCACTCTAGCCTGGGCAACAAAGCAAGACTCTTTCTCAAAAAAAAAAAAAAAAAAAATATCGAAGACAGACTGGTTAATAGATTACAAAAAGAGACTGAACTCAAGATGATGAGGTTTAATAAATATCATAACTTTACCAATAAATTTTAAGGAAAAAATGGAGAGACATAGATTTAAATTGACAACCAGGAAAATGGTTAAATATGAGTTGAAAGTTAATTAATGTTATTAATTAATTAGCACATAAATCCCATGACCAATGGTGGGATTATTGAATAAAAGAAGCTCAATTTATAGCTTCTCTCTCCCTCTCAATATGTATGTATATAATAGATATTGTTGATATAGAAATATATAGCAGATATATGATATATAGGTATTACATCTATATTTATAAATATGATAAAATTGAGATGATAGCAGAGCATGCTACCTTAGATTAAGTACAGTTTTAGCTCCCAGTTTATAATAATTATCACATTTATTTGGGAAAAACACCTTTACTAACAATTCCAGCAAGTTGGAAAACATCAAATCCATTTTAAGCTTAAGCCAATAGGTACACAAATCTTTGACCATAAAATAATTCATATCTGAGCACATAACACAAATCTAAGCAGATCTGTATATAATATTTCCCTAAGCACAGAAAGAAAGAATAGTCACTAATGTTTTTTGATCTACCATGTCTTAGAATCCTTAAATATTAAGTATTATTAAAAGGAGACCTGTTTTATTTAAAGTTGTTAAGATTAAGTAGAATAAGTTGATGGAGGACACTTATAAATCATTTACACTTCACCTACACTGTCATACTACAAGATATCACTCTAAGTTATGAAATCCAATGTATCTATTTATCTAGTTATTTTTCACACTTAAAGTGAGACCTAACATAATTACCGTCCAATGAATTTTGACAAAGTAATAGTAAAACTAACAATAATAAGTAATGATATTTGGCAAATAAATAATGAATTTAGAGTAAATGATATTTTCGTTTTGTTTGTTTTTGGGACAGAGTTTTGCTTTCCTGCTTTGGGTAGAGTGTAGTGGTATCGTTGTAGCTCATCACAACCTCAAACTCCTGGGCTCCAGGGATCCTCTTGCCTCAGCCTCCCGAGTAGCTGGAACTACAGGCGCGAGCCACAACACGCACCTAATTTTTCTATTATATTGTTAGTAGAGATGGGGTCTTGCTCTTGCTCATGCTCATCTCGAACTCCTGAGCTCAAACAATCTTCCCACCTTGACCTCCCAGAGCCCTAGGATTACAGCTGTGAGACATTGCATCCGGCCCTAGAGTAAATAATATTTCTGAATCATTCTGTACCAACTGCAAATAACAGAATTAACATAGAAACAAACGGCTGATAAAAGGATGCCAAGGTAATACAGTATTTTAAAATGAAGTCGTAATGAATCTGCAAAATTTGCTAAAATAGTAAAGTAAAAATTATTTAAAGGATAATAAAATGGTATATTCCCACAGTACAAAAACCCTCTACAAGTAGGTATTAATATGGCTGTGCTTAGCTTTTAAAAAGAAAATAATAAATCTTCGGATATTTGATGTAACAACTGCCAGCAGAAATTTTCTCTCTGAACATCTCCAACATTTTTAAGTCTCTCAAACTATATAATCAATCAGGTATCATTTATACAGACATTACTTTTGAAACTATAATTTTCTCTTAGAGATATCAAATGCTTTGAAGATACATTGACAATGATTTTAATGTGTTTAGGGAGCATATCAAAAAAATCTATTTCCAGAGACATTTTTAACAAATTTCTTAATATTTTTTAAAAAAATCTTTTGATTATTTCAAGATTAATGCAAAAATGAGATTTGGCTGTAAACATTTTTTTAGTTTGACTATCTATTTTGTTTCATGACCCTTATTGACATAATAATGCAGTCGAAAATCATGTTATGAAGTAATGGAAACCCATGTTGCTTGATTACTAAGGTATCCCATTCACATTTTATAAACAAAAAGCATATTTTAGTAAAAAAGATTAATTCTCTCCCATTTTGAAACAATCAGTAGGTGAGGTATATCAGATATGGGATGAGGAAAATTCTTAATTTTGACACCATTTTATTGATTATACCCAGATCTTAAGCTAGTCATTACGTGTAGCTGCCCCAATAGCAAAAATTAGATTTGAATCTAACTTCCCCTTATAATTAAAGATTTTCTTTCATCATTCAGAGACCAAAATAATGCCCCAAGAGTAGCTGAAATTTTTCAGAGATTCTTCATCTGTTCCATAAGTTTAAAGACAGAATGAAGGTGCTCAAAATTCTGCTGAAGACCAAGCTCTAGGTGAACTAATTTTGGAAGATATATATAATTCCTTTAAAAATCCACCAGAAATTAAATAACCAATTGGTCTATATAAGATTACCATTGAAAAGAAAATGTAGCAAAGTTACTAATATCATTACATTTCTTGACCTTTAAATGTTGTGAAATTATAACCATTGATTTTTCTTATATTTCATTTTTCCCCCAGGGTATTTATGCATGCCAAATCCAATAGCTTGCTATTGTCAAAAATCATTGATAACCCTCTTTCAAAGTGTTAACTTATAAATCACAATAATGGACCCATGACTGAAGGGAAATCACATGAAACATTTCACCACAGAGTCACTAAAAACAGGAGAACATACTAAGAATCATTTGTGTTGGATTCTTTCTTGCTACATCACAGTTGGTTTGGTCAATACAGGGATGTGTCCTTGGTTGTCCTCTGCTGGTGGACTAAGTAGTGCTCACATCTGAGACTTTCATCACCAGCTGTTAGAGATCGTCTAGCATTTAACAACCAAATATTATGCTGAATACGAGCTCAAAAATTTTTGTTGAGCCCTGTGTTGCTGTTTATTTTGAGTCCTAAGATTAAATACAGTCTCATCCCTTGGTATTTATGGGAGATTTGTTCTAAAACCCCCACAGACACTGAAATTTGCAGATGCTCAAGTCCCTTATATAAAATGGGTGTAGTATTTGCAAAAAATCCTATACACATCCTCCCATATAATTTATATCATCTCTAGATTACTTATAATACCTAACACAATGCCTACAGATTACTTCATTTGTGATCTTCATTTGTGGACTCAAAGTAGTACTTGGCTCATGGCAAATTCAAGTTTTACATTTTTGGAACGTCGTAGTTTTTTTCCCCAATATTATCCATCTGCAGTTGGTTGAATCCACAGATAGAGAACTTATGTAAATAGAGGGCTTACTGAATATGATTTAGGATTGTGATTGGATTGTGCTATCCTATGTCCATTGGTGAAATCTGGCCCGTATCTTATTTTCTATTACTTCCTTCCCTTTTGTATTGATAAATTTTATGTTTTTGACAATTAGAGAAAGTGGCAAATGGGTGGAAGAATATGCTCAATAAGCCTGTCAATATGAACCAGCCCCAAAGACTAACATGTAGAAAGTCTCAGTGTACCAGGTGTTCTTCTTTCTCTTTGTTTTCCTGAGAATTGTTTTTATTTTTCCCATCTATGGGAAGTGTAGCATGTCAGGCTTATGGGTGGTGATATCTGGCACTTAGTCAGGATCCAGACACGTGTTGCAAAAGCAACATATTTTTTTCAACTGTCTCAGTTTTCACGGGGTTGTCACTGTTGAAGTACTCATCCTTACCTGAGCAAACTCATGCTTCATACATGTACTCTCATTTTGTCCTAAACAATATTTCTGTTTTTCAAAATTGCACATTTTTATTAAGGACAACTTACCAATGTTGTGACCATGATATTTAAACCATCTTACAGATGGTTTAAGGTCTAAAATTCTTAGAATAGGATTTTAAAATATCTAATGTTTAATGGTAAGCCTTTGTTTTTTTTGATTGGTATATAGAGAAATCAAAACCTAATTTGGTCTCCCAAATTATTTTCCTAAAAGATTTTTTCTGGCACAGACTAGTCAAACATGTGAAAAAACCAACCAACTGACAAACAAAGAAATAAGGAAAATACTTCAGATAGCTTTGCCCTTAGAATTTGCCATTTCTAGAGCATGAGCTCTTTTCTTACATTTACTCTTACCTCCAACACTGAGTATTCAATTTAAAATAGCAATCCCCTTCCATCTTCCACCATACCACTTTAAGGTCAGGAATATGTTCCAGGTAAACTTTAATACCTCGTCATGGGAAAATTTGAAGTTTATTGCCAAAAATTTCCCAAATCCATGAAAATAAAAGGAAAAAAAAATCAGAGGAATTCTAAATTCTCCTGGGTGCTTGTAATCCCAGTCTTCAGAATTTATCAAATTGAGTAGAGCATTTAGATAGTCATTTAATAGCCAAAACTTGGACAGAGAGAGAATGATTAGGGGAGGGAGGGAAGTTCCAGGAAGGATCTAAAGTTTTACATGGATATCACAGGTCTGAGAGCAGACTTTGAATAGTTCAGGAGATAGGATAAAACCTTTTCAAAGATGTTTGACAAACCTTATCACAAACATTGATTAAACATTGACCTAAATTCAGTATTAGAAACAGTGAAGCAAGGGATAAATTGGAGATCTCAGATATTACTTGAAAAATACTTTAGGTGTTGACAAAGTAAGAACTGCACTGGACAAAATCAAACAGGCCAGAAAGCCTTTATTGGATACTACTACAACAAGGGAGAGGCATTGAATTAAACTACACTGAGGTGTTAAAAATATACAAAAAAAACCTTAAGTTTTTTTTTTTATTATTATTGCAGGGTATTGTGAGGGTACAAACATTATAGTTACACTTTATGTCTTTGCCTCACCCAAATGCGGGTTAAAGGCACTCCCTTACCTCCCTTTAGTGCTCCCCGTGTCCTTTAGTTGTAGATTTGCCCCCCGATCCCCATAATCCCTAGAGAATATTTCTATCATGTGATCACCCTAGTGTTGATCAGTTAGCACAAATTTGATGGCGAGTACAAATGGATCACGTTCTTCTGCTCTTGTGCTGCCTCACTTTGGATAATGGGCCTAAGTTTAATCCAGGAAAACATAAGAGGTGCCAGATCACTGTCGTTTCTTATGATTGAGTAATATTCCATTGTAAACATATACCAAATTTTAATAATCCACTCATGGATTGACGGGCACTTGGGTTGTTTCCACATTCTTGCAATAGCAAATTGTGCTGCCATAAACATTCGGGTGCAGATGTCTTTATCGTAGAATGTCTTGTGCTTTTTTTGGGTAGATGCCTAATAGTGCTATTGCTGGATCGAATGGTATTTCTATTTTTAGCTCTCTGAGGTATCTCCAAATTCTTTTCCACAAAGGTTGCACTAATTTGCAGTCCCACCAGCAGTGTAAAAGTGTTCCTGTCTCTCCACATCCTCTCCAGCATTTGTTGTTTTGTGATTTTTTGATAGAGGCCAATCTCACCGGGGTTACATGATACCTCATTGTGGTTTTGATTTGCATTTCTCTAATGATTAGAGATGTTGAGCATTTTTTTATATGTTTGCTGGCTATTATTCTGTCTTCTTTTGAAAAGTTTCTGTTCATTTCGCTTGCCCATTTGTTGATGGGGTTGTTTGATTTTTTCTTGTTGATTTTTTTGAGTTCTAGATAGATTCTGGTTATCAGCCCTTTATCAGATGTGTAGAGAGCAAATATTTTTTCCCATTCTGTGGGCTGTCTGTTCGCTCTAATGATAGTTTCCTTGGCAGTGCAGAAGCTTTTTAATTTGATTAGATCCCACTTATTTATTTTTGTTGCTGCGGCGATTGCTTTGGGGTTCTTCTTCAAGAATTCCTTGCCTAGGCTGATGTCTGAAAGGGTCTTGCCAACATCTTCATTTAGAATTCTTAAGGTTTCATGCTTTAGGTTTAAGTCTGTTATCCATCTTGAATTGATTTTTGTGAGAAGTGAGAGGTGGGGGTCTAGTTTCAATCTCCTGCATGTAGCTATCCAGTTTTCCCAGCACCATTTATTGAAAAGAGATTCTTTTCCCCAGTGTACGTTTTTGTCAGCTTTGTCAAAGATTAGACCTCATATGAAGGTGGTTTCATCTCTGGATTCTCAGTCTTGTTCCAGAGGTCAATGTCTCTGTTCTTGTGCCAGTACCAAGCTGTTTTAGTTTCTATAGCCTGGCCCTACAGGAAGTACTCAGTCCTGCATTACACACTGAACAGCATAATAGACACTCTTCAAAGTAAAATCATTCAAGAGTTAAAGCCTAGAACGTGGACTTCATGATGACTCAAGGAGTAAAACAAAACAACAGGATTTCAACCAACAATATGAATGAAAATCTACCACAAATCTCAATCCTCTCACTAAATATGAATGGCCTGAACTGTCCTCTGAAAAGATACAGGCTGGCAGAGTGGATAAAAATCCACAAGCCTAGTATCTGCTGCCTACAGGAAATGCATTTTACCCACAAAAATGCCTTCAGACTAAAGGTCAAGGGATGGAAAACTATCATCCAGACGAATGGAAGTCAAAAGAAAGCAGGGGTAGCTATACTATTTTCAGACAACATAAGCTTTAAAATAGCAAAAGTAAAAAAAGACAAAGATGGCCACTATATATTGGTGAAAGGGAAAATCCAACAAGAAGAGTTTACAATCCTTAATATCTATGCACCCAATACACGAGCACCCAGTTACATAAAGCAAACCTTGTTTGATCTAAATAACATGATAAAAAATAACAACATGATAAACAATATCACCATAATAACAGGGGATTTCAACACTCCACTGAATGAACTGGACAGATCTTCCAAACAGAAAATAAGCAAAGAAATAATGGACTTAAACAGAGCTCTTGAACAAAAGGGTCTGACAGACCTTAAGTTTTTAATAGCTGGGTTGGGGGAAACCATAGGCCACTTGTGTTTGCTAATTGTGCTTACCCAAAGGAAAAGTTGACTTTCTCATATCTTCATGACAGGAGGTAGTTTTACAAATTAGAGCACAAAGCCAACTGAAGATAGGCTTCTACCCTCCTAAGGAGTTAGTCTCCCAAGGAGACCGGAAGATAAAGGTACTTTCCCTTTCAATGTTTACATTTCAAAGCGATAGTTCTCAGGTTTTTAAGAAAGACATTCCTTGGGCCTTAAAACTGGCAAGGGACTTCAAAGGAGAGTTATATACATTTCAAAGAGGGCTGAGAAAGAATTTGCAATTACAAGTTTTCCAAAATATATGCTCTAAGAAAAAGGTTCTTAAGGGATCTACAGTCAGAAACAAACCTGTCTCAAGTTTAGTCAAGCTGAGGGGGACATTATAGCTATCTTAGGCAATATATTTCAGGCATAGACATAGTGCAGAAGATTTTACGCCACATTCCACATCTTTCTGTAGATCAATTAAACTTGAAATTTGGTCTGTCAGAAACAGGAAAGTTGGCAAATGTTCTCCTGGACCAAGACCTGTCTACAACACTTAGCTGAGTGCTCTGCAAATATTTAAAAATAAATT
>NW_012149197.1:951231-959316 GCF_000956105.1 Propithecus coquereli
TTTATGAAGCATACTATAATGATCACTTTAATCTCATTAATATGTTGGGTAAAAATAAAGAACAGATTTAAATGGCATTTTAAATGTTTCAAATCTAGAACAATTAGAAAATACTTTATTATATCATGGTTATTAATTCAGACAATTTATTGTGACGATATTATATGCTGCTTTATTTATTTGATTTTTTTAAGTTTTATTAGACCAAATTTTAAAAGAAATTCTATGTCTGCACTTGTATTATCCTGACAATGAAAGCCTCCTTCAATTTTGTGACCCATGTGCCTCATTTGTCTTAATCTCACCCTGGCTGAGGTAGATGAGAGTAAGAACATGTCTGAACCTACAAACATAGCTGAAGCTCATAGAGACAGCTGACATTGATATCAGTTCTGGTTGTTTCTGGCCTTGATTTTAAGGATGTCTTGTATAAGCTGGGACCCTTTATCACAAAGGTAAACATACCTAGACCAACAGTAAGAGAAGCTTAAGAAAGATCCCCTGGAAGATGAAGTATTCACAGGGCCAGCTACAGTGTTGTGCTAATAAGGTGAGCAAGCAGACAAGTGACAACGTATCTCACCAATGAAATGGCTATTGTTTTGTTTCTGTCTTTCAAATATCACCCAAGAATCTCTCTCAATATCCTTCCTAATAGGAAATAGTCTAGACAGGGAATTCTGGGAAATGTAGTTCTGCCCAGCCAAGAGGACATACTACAAAGGCACCGAAGTAAGTTGTATTGTTATTTAGTATACTAAAATATCTGCATTCACAAAATGTGTTAGTTTTCTAGTTATTTTTAAAAGTGCACATTCCAAAAAAAATATAGATTTGGTACCATTTAATCAAGTAGGGATTATTCCCTGAAAGCAATATGAAAACATTTAAAGAGAACATAAATTCGTATATTTAAATACCCAAATTTTTCAATTGTTACATTATTTCACGGAATAATCGTGGTGAGGGCCCTTCACTGATTACATTTAAACTATTAGAATTTACATTCAAGTATTATTTCGGCATTCTATGGTCTTTCTTCAAACATCAATATTTTCAATTTTTAAAAAAATTCTTACATCTGTGAAAAATACTTTGTGACAACCACTAAAATTATCTTGTTGTCATGTTCTTATTAGCTATTTAGGACTCATTTTTTAGACAATGATCAATATATCCCAGCAATACAATAATAATAATACTTAAATAAGTTAATTGGTAAAACATAAATATAAATCCATAAGTTTTAGATATATTTATTTCCTGAGTTTACTTATCTCCCCATAATAGCTCACATTTAATTTGCATTATTTGCTTTCATGTTTACATCCAAACCAAAATCTACATATTCCTGAAAAATTGAATCCTTTTTGCACTGACAATATCAAGTAAATTTAGACTCTGCTATTAACACCTGTTATTATGTAGGCAATCACTAAGCATAAAATGATTTCATAATGCCATTATGAGTTTCTATGGTGATAAGGAACTTGCATTGATAGACAAAAATAGTTGAATAAGCGATGATATCTCTTGCATTATAAAATCTGTTATCATTATCTGTATAACTCTTTCAACTCATATATTGTTCCTAAATCTTCTCAAAGTGCATAAAAATTTAAAATAGATTCTTTTATGAAACTCCATAGGATCTGCAGCTGGGTAATTTGTTCGTCTCCAGTAGTGCTGAAATAGCCCAATGACACCTAAATGCACTCCCTGGCATACTTGTGAGACTGCTAACACATGAATTATAAATGTCTCTGTTAAACTTTCCTGGAATTATGTGTCCCAGGGAGCTAATTTATGGGCTTGAAGGTTTTGATATAGGTGTCAATTAAGTTGAATTTTGAATTCCCATAATTGAAAAACGTTAATTGAAATGTATTCTCATCTTTTAGTATAGCTAATAATTTCCAGTCTTTAGCATATTCATTCCACAATTTTCTCTGTTTCATTTCGACATTTCACTGATGACCTTCCTATGAAGTTGAATGTAGTATTGTCCAGTAAAAGATTTTTCTCTGACAGTAGAAAACTATCATAGCTGATACCTCTAATAATTTTATTGAAAAGAGTACAGCCATTATATTATTGGAGTGCCATATACAATCCCATATTATTGTATATGAATTTCCTGGGGGACATTACTATGTGCTGAGCCAATGTCTGAAATCACATATGCATGTTTTTCTGGTTATCTGGAGAGGACTAGTTATCTGGACTGGAGTGCATGGCTGAAATTCAAAGCTGAATAGGACTTTTCTATCCCAAGAAATTATGTACATATCAAGTCAACTCTAGCTATACTACAAAACATTCCCAAATTTTACTGGCTTAATAAGAAAATGTTTTATTTTTCAATCTTATTACAATTTAATTTGGAGCAGTGTCAAGGCAGTTATTCAGGTTCTTACTCTCCTTGCGTTTTTAACAAAGACCTCAAATTTGACCTGACATTATTCAGCCAGATTACATGGGGAAATATAATACAGAGGATCCCATAGGAATATTTGAGGAACAGACATTGAAATGGATTATCCTCATTAATTGCATTCTTATTTCATTGTCCATTCATTCACATGGCTCTTTCTGATTACAAGATGATTAGAAAATGTAATCTAGCAGTTGCATGGAAGAAAAGGAAATGTATGAATATTTGAGGATTATCATTTTCTGCCATAATGTCTTACCTCTTAATCTTCAATATTTAATAACCTACACTCTTCCAGTGTGCCTTCACTGTTAATGTACAATGTGCTTTTGCTTTCACTTAATATAGATGAGTTTAATTTGCTTTATCTGATTTTGATCAGCATTTTGTTTGGTAGGTCAATTGATAATTGCATTTTTATTTGATTGAAGTTATTGAGAAATTATTAGGGAGAAACATTACAGTTTACATCCTAATCTAGAAAAAGTGGAATTTTAAAATTAATGACTAATTATATTAATAGAAGTCTTTAGACAAGCTATGTTTATAAAGACTAGTGAGTATTATAAAGCCTCATCCTGCTAGATAATTGTGTTTGAACAGCTAGCTACCCTTTGCTTTACTTTGTCTTTGAGTAATCACTCAGAATGTGCTGTGGTTATTACTTATTAATTTCATATTATACTGTGGGCAAGAATATATGCATAGAGAGTCTTTAGTCCAGTTAGAAGAGGGAAAAATGCCCAAAAAGGTAAAATAAAATCTATGAAAATAGATGAGAGATTTTTCAAAGACCTAATTGCATCTTCACATAGATGAGATAATGACATCATCAATAGGCCAGATTCCCATACATGTGAAGTATAATTGTTGCTGTGCTTTCTGTTTTCTGCTGGTTAATATCTAGTGAGCTGAGTCTTTTACCCACTGCAAAAAAACACATATAGTTTGTCTGTTAGTATCTTTCTTTCTTTAATATCACTTATGATTTGCAACAATGTTTTAACTTCGAGTCATAATTATTAGGTTTTAGAAGTGACTTTAGGGCATTATTGTATATCCCAGAACAGCAGTCAAAGCAAGATGCATAGATGGACACTAACCTGGCTTAAATGGTCAATCTACTAAATTCTTTTTTTTTTTTTTCTATTTTCATTGTGTACAGCTTGGTTACTACATCCCACAGGAAAATTAAAAAAAAAAAAAAGGTACTGTAAACAAGAGCAGAAATATTCACCTGGACCAATAATAATATAAGATTTAAGGGCTATATGCGGTACCTCACACCTGTAATTCTAGCACTCTGAGAAGCTGAGGTGGAAGGATTGCTTGAGGCCAGAAATTAGAGACCAGCCTGAACAACGAAATGAAAACTTGTCTCTACAAAAAAATAAAAAAATAGCCAGGTGCAGTGGCACGCCCACAGCCCCGGCTACTCAGGATGTTGAGGCAGGAGGATAGCTGGAGCCCGGGAGTTTGAGGCTGCAGTGAGCTATGATGATACCACTGCACTCTAGTCCAGGAGACAGAGCAAGATCCTGTCTCAGATAATGATAAAAATAACAGCATAGAACTTAAGCAAAAGTTATATCAACACTATTCCTATAGATAGTTAAATTTTGTTTCATCTGAACGTTTAATGCTATTTTCACTGTATTGGGAAAATATTAAAATTTTATGAGATATTACATTCTTGGGATAAACACTATGATCAATGTCTCTTGAGGGCTTATATGGGAGGAAATTAAATGAATATTATGAATCAATTAATTCAATCCTATAACAACCAGAGGATATTGGCACTACTAATATCTTCATTTTATAGAGAAGGAAAGTAAAACAAAAAAAGAGGCTGATTTTGGATATGAGCTTTTATTAACTTTATTCTATTCCTTTCTAGAAAGAACAAAATATGAATTTTAACTATTATTAATTAGGAATTGCTATCAAGATATCTGTGCAATGTTGAGTCCCCCAAAAAACACCAGAAAAATTATCGATGAAGAAAACCAAATTCCATTCCAATGCAAGTATGGAAAACACAACTTTGACAGAATCTTAGTGAAACTTGGAAGGATGATGACAGGGGAAGACATTTACAGGATTTGTAAGGTCTGAATGAAAGTGGTTTAAAATAAGTTTTTCAATATGAGAAACTGTTTGAACTGGAAACATTACTGACATAAAGGTTTAAGATAGTAGTAACTGACAGGAAATAGTCCTATAAGTAAACTGTTGTCTCATAACAAAACTGCTTGCCCATGTGAGCAAAATTTTTCCTGATAGGTGAGCTATTTGCCTAACTACGGTACATATTTTATTATATATTAGTTAGAATTTTCCTGAATCAAACACAAACTCCACGTGTTAGTTTGTAGGCTTAAATTCCTGCACAAGAATATCTAGGGACAAAGTCAATGTAAGTTAAAATGGTAGTAAGAGCAGGGTTCAGTAATCAGTTGAGATACCTTGACTATGTTAACGCAAGTGATTTCAGTTCTCAATACCATTATATCAATACCATTAATAAGAAAAATTTCTTATTAAATCATATGAACAAGCCATGCTTATAAAAACTTGTGAGAAATCTTTGTTAAAAATGTGCCAACTTCTCTCAAGTCCTTAAGATTAGAAAGGGAATAGATTAATGATTTTGTCTCAAATATAAAAATACCCTGTTTCATTGGCCCTCATCACAACTAAGCATCCCTGCTGGAATAAGTATCCCATGTAGAAACAATTCCCATTATCAACCTGAGACTGTTCTGTTCAATACAGTGGCCACTGGCCTCATATAACTATTTAAATTTGAATTTGAATTAATTGAAATTTAAAAGCCAGCTCCTCAGTCATGTTAATCAAATTTCAAGAGCTGAAGAGCCACCTGTGGCTAGTGTCTATCCTGCTAGACAATCCAGAATTATAGACGATTTCTGTCATCAAAGAAAGTTCCATGGCACAGCTTTGATCTAAGAAAATTATATTTTGAAAGTTGATTTAGAATATATTCACCTTTTATGAAGCATAAATGTCATTTCTGGGCCCTTAGAACACTATACTTCTTTATGAATAGGATCAGTGCAGTAAAATTGCCAAGTATTGGCATTTCCAATTAATTATTTTTATGTGAATTGACAGTGTGTTATACATTTCGATTTCGTATAAAATTACCATTGGAACTGTAATTTTTTTTATTTAATTATTTTTTGATAAAAAACCATGATGAACAATGGGAAATAAACACTTTTTCTCTTAAAGTTTCATTGAATGTTCATTAGATATTTATGGATACACTAAAAAAATAACAGTGGGCCATTTCTGGGCAATATAAAAATACATAAATATAATACCATCAAGTTCTATAAAACTTAAATGTGTATTAAAATTAAACAACTATAATTTCATAGTTTTGCTTTGTTCTATGGTAGGAAAACAAAAGAAATTTATAAATAGACTAAGATTTACAAGTAGTTGATTCTACTTGATTAGTTTCATTCAGAACACAGCAATTTAGATGAAACTATAAGAGGACATTCAAATTACTTGATCTTTGCCTATGGAATTGTCTACTTGGTGATAATTAACTTGAACATTCTTGGGTTCCCATATAATGTATCTCAGCACAGATACTACCACGATGAAGGCAGTAAAGATGCTTTTTAGACTGAGTCTGGCCAATTTATTTTAAGTTCCATTTGTTTTTAAAGAAAAACTTTGAAATAATAGTAAGTAACGAAAGCTTATCTATTGAGCATCAATGGATCAAGCATAAAAAATTAAGAAAGAAAGTACAATAAGATATGAATTGTGTATGTGTGTGTGTGTGTGTGTGTGTGTGTGTGTGTGTGTGTGTGTGTTTCTTTACTTGGTTTCTAACTGGTTCTTAAGGCTAATCTCACGTAATTAAGTTCTTAGATTTTGAAGAACATCTCCATAATCTCATTCTCCTAAAATTTAGTTCTAAAGTTTTCTTTGGGTCTTTAATAACTCTAGAATTTTACTTGGGCTGTAGCTTTTTAGATTTATGGTCTTCTTAACAGAAACACCTGACTCCTACTATCTCTCTAAGATGATTAAAACAGGAATACCTTCCCTGGCATTCCACAGTGTACACCAAACTTGTAGGTGTTTCATGATCATGCACATGTATCTACCTTGGTCTTTTAAGTTAAATCCTCCAAGCCTCTATGAAAAACCTATCAATATAATAAATTGTTTTCATTTTTATAAGGTGAAATTATTGGAATAATGTCCACCTACTTTGCATTTAAAATTAGTTTATAATTGTCCACTATGAACTAGGTACTCTATTAGGCACTTTGATATGTATCGTGGTATTTAATAATCAGTAGAGTTCAATGAGAAAAATTGTCAAACTTTAGTTACAGGATTTTGAATCTCAGTAAGATACAATTACTTTCTAAAGGGTTTACAGCTAATACACGGTAGAACCAGAATTCAAATCCGAGTCTCAAGTCTCTTGATTCTAAACAATATTTTACAGTTACAGTTGTAATATTCAAGTCCAGGAAATTTAAAATCCCACATGTTTTTTAAATTAATCTATTTATCAAAAACTATTGTTACTTCCATATTTATGGGTCTCTTTATCTAGTAATCTAAACAACCTCCTTACCTTAAGTAGTCTTGTTTGTTTAAAAATCTATTTTCTATAATTGATTTTGCTGTGTCAGAATTTCATGTAAATTCATTTTCTTGTGTCTAGCTTCTTCCAGGCAACATATGTTCTTGAGATTGTTTCTGTGTTGTTACACACGTGATTGATTCCTTTTCATTGCTTAAAAAATTTAATTGCATAAATATACCAAAATATGGGTAAACATCTAATCTCCTGTCAATGAGTAATTGAGTTGTCTCTAATTTTTGGCTACTATAAATCATTGATTGCTTAGAGCTGATGATGGGTAAGTTTGATTGCAAAGGGGAATGAGGGAACCTTTAGAGTGATGGTTTTGGTTATACAAATGTATACATTCAAGTATAATTTAATATGTATAAATTATATCTCAATAAATTTCATAAAAAATATCTATTCTTCCTGTGGTGATCAAAATGAGCACTAACTAGCACAAATACAACTTTTCCACTTCTTTCCTTTAGGAAAACATCAAGCTTCTTGGAATTTATTTATACAGGACCCTTGTCTCATTTGATTACCACTTGATTAGCTACCTTGCTTACTTCTTAACTACTCATTTTCTTAATTTGATTTTATAACAATACCTTCATGTTCAAATAATAAAAAATTACCTTTAATATTTTAATAAAAAATAAATAAAAATTATTACTTTACTGTGTATGCTACAATAATTTATATCTTTATACTTTACACATTTCCTGAAATGACTCCCTAAGTTATTCTACTCTGTGCAATTTTTGCTACACAGACACATAGGCACCATCACTATTGCTATAAACATCACCATCCCTACCATCGTCACCATCACCATAGTCAACATAACTGGCAATTTCCACTTTGCAAAGCTGAGTAATTATAGTTCATATTACAGATTTGGATCAGGTGTCATCTCTATAAGCAAGGTGGTTAGATACTAATATTTATAATCCCTGCTTCACCATTCACAAGCTATGAAACCACAGAAAAGAGAGCAAATTGTTCTAATCCTTAT
>NW_012149197.1:960636-961157 GCF_000956105.1 Propithecus coquereli
TACCTTCTCTGGATGGTAATAGTGAAGATGTAATACATGCAATTGATCCATATCCTAGTAGATATCATATAAAAGCATGTCTAGGATAGGGACTCAGTCATACCTCTGTAAAATAATCAAAATAATCTCTTCCTCATATTTTTATTGGATAATTAAATAGATTTATTAAAACACTGGCTGAAACAAAGTAAGTACTCAGTAGTTATTAGCTACTGCCACAACTACTATTATCGTCAATGCCACCACTGCTACTGCTAGGTTCTACTTCTATGTATCAATTTTGTCCCCTACAATTGAGGATAATAATAGCAAGATTATTTTATAAGATTACTGTAAGAATTCGTTGAGTTAATACACATAAAGAAGTTGTAAGCATTTGACATTAAGTACAATAAAAATGTTGGGTTTTATTATTTACTTTGTGTATGTGTGTGTCTTTGGCAAGTCTTATATTCTTCCACATCCTTGGTTTCCTCACTTATAAAATACAAGAAAAATTGCATTATTATTAGGAATGTGAT
>NW_012149197.1:962142-963852 GCF_000956105.1 Propithecus coquereli
TTCCTTGTATCTGAACATGACTATGTTCTTAATAATTGCAACCATTTAAATAATATATTGATATTTTTCTTAAGTTTGAAAAATGAAAGAGCACTGCAATAAATTTGGGTTAATTAAAATTTCAAACAAATATAATTATCATGTATTGACTCTCCAAAACTCCTCCAGAAAATAAAAAACAAAAACACTAATGTAGCAAGCAAAATTGAGTTTAATAGAGATAGTACACTGAGGGAGAATACATACCACCTTGACAAATCTTTAATAGTTTCTTAGGAGAGGCAATTTTGAGGATAATATTTATAAAGTGTTGATTAAAATAAATTTATTAATAGTCATTCCCAAGATGACCATTGTACTTTTGAAATCTCTTTCTAGGATATATAGACAATGCACTGGGTGTGTACAATATGAAACCATATTTCTTTTGATGCTATTAATGATTGGTTCAGAGAATTCTCCATCAGGGCACTGTATCCTTTAACAACAGTTGATGATGGAAAAAAACACTAGAAAATTGATTTTAAAATTTCAGCATTCTCCTTGTTCCACTCTGAATATACCTGAATTTGAAGCATATCAATAAAGGTTTGAAATCTTTCATTTTTAATGACAGTCTCATCTGTATTCAAAATATACATATGCAAAGATAAGACTTTTCATGAGTTTATAAGGTTTTGATTAATGGAAGATTCATCACATTAATATATGATTTTCAAGACGTTAAAATCATGGATCTTTTAAACAAATAAAAAATAGAATGAGCACGTATTAAAAATTATTTAAATCTTTCATTGGAGAACTGGCATGATGGTGAAGCTGATCCAAAGGAGAAGTTGAGGAATGTTGACTTTTATCATCAGTCAAAGGAAAGCTGGAACGAATTTGCTTATAAATACAAAACTGGTGAATGTATTATTTTTAATAAACCGCAACATTTCTGGTCATATTTTCTACTAGCTAATCTAAATAACAGGTAATTTCCTCAGTGTATGAAGTATACTCTAATACCATAAAACAAATTCAAAGATACATTTTTACAGGAAGCAAAATTATCCTTGCCTGCATCTGTTTGTGCTCCAGTATGATGTTTCAAGTTCATCCAGTAATCCTCCTGCTGGATGTCCAAATTTTACATAATTGCTCTTTGCCATCAGCATCAATATTTTCAAAGTTTTTTAAAGTTTCAAAATAATTGTAGGCTTATAAAAATTGCAAAATAGTAGAAGTACTTTAGTTATATTCCTCAACTTTTTTCATCTAATATTAATATTTTACTTTGATTTCTAAACATTGTTGTCCATGGAAGGAACCAAGATCCTTATAGAAGTGGTTGATTCTAGGACTAGGGTAGACATAATGCAAGATGTGCCTGGCACATTTCCTGGTTCCAGAAAGCAAGAAAATCATTAGAAAGGAGAAGAAAAAGAAAAAAGCATATAGAAAGAACCCAGGATGAAGGATTTACTTATGATGAGAGCTGAAACAATTTGAGCAACAAAACATCAATATTTTTTATGGCATGGAAGATATTTGTAAACAAAGGGAAAATGCTATGGTAAGAATTGGACAGGAGAAATGTAGTGTAAAATGAAAAGGGAAGAATGTCAAAATTCACCTCAAGCAGACTTTTTTTCTTTAGAATGTGGAGTATTAGAGTACTTGGCTACAGTAGCTGGCTCTCTATGAGTAACCATGTTTACACACATT
>NW_012149197.1:965727-974422 GCF_000956105.1 Propithecus coquereli
AACTGAAGCACTGTAGAATCTCTTAGAACACCTGCTCTTCCCACTCACAATTCCTGCAGCTGAGATGTATGCACTTGAAAACTGCCTTTTTATTTTGATTTTTGCTTCTACATATTCAGGTAGGTTAGGACCAGGGATATTGCTGAGTTTGACTAATTTGCTCAGTTCTAAAGACTAAAGGGTCTTAAGCTTTAGACTTATTATCGTGGCTAGCAATTAGTATTTTATCTTCCCCACCCCGAAGTATTCCTCATATATATCCCAAAGTCCTTAGCAGCCAGTGGTAATAGTAAGGTTTGGAAATTCAGCTAAAGCAGTGGACATTCTGTAAGTGCAAATGACAAAACGTGGCTCCATTGTCACCCTCGGGCTTCTTATTCAGCCAACATTCATAATTCATTGGGCCTGGTAATATAAAAGGGCAATGTGCCTGACTGCTTGAGAAAATTACTGTCATATTTTAGCTTATAAATTTTTAAAATTATTCATTTTCTTGATTATGTAAGGTCATTCTTCTCTTTTTCTTGAAAATTTAACTGAACTTACTCAGATACTGTCTGTATTAGAGCTCATAAAAGCAATTAAAAAAAGATCACTCAATCATTTTCTATTTCTTAGAACAAGTTAAGAAACTTAAGGAGTATTTTAATGTCCATTTTAACAATTTCATGAATAGCTTCCTCTAATATAAGGGTTCCCATTTTTATGGTATCTCTTAAGAGATTAATTTTTAAGTACAAAATATTTGTCTCTATAAGCATAAAATACTCTCTATGTAGTGACACATGTCAAAAAAAGGTCATGCATATAAGGGATTAAAGTTATTTTTCCAAATATTTATCAACCATTCAATCATATATCAAAGTTTTCTTCATACACTAAAATGTACTACTACTTAATTTTCCACTTATTTGTTGATCACAATTTGATTTTCTAAATAAGATATTGTCACATCTTCAAAAAAAACTAACCTTTACTAATCAAGTAAATATTATGGGGCAATTGTTTTACATGTCTACCCGATGTGAAATACAGCTCCATTTAAACAAAAATTTCATTCAAACTAATAGTAGACAAAATACTTATGTGTAAAAATGATTTCTCATTGTCCATTCATTCTGTTTCCCTCAAATACGCCTATTTAAAATTAGTTTTAAAATATGTCATATTTTTATAGCAGGCATTTCCTTATTTGGCTATTAAAATACACCTATTAACAACCTACTTATGAGAGACTCACATATTATGTAATTTAAAGATGAATAATTATATTTCCCTTTTTCCCTTATATGCTACCAATCAACATTTCTCTTCCTTCTGGAAGTTACACATTTACCAGCATGTACTATAAGCCTAAGGAAATAAATATTTAAATATTTCTGATATTGCTTAAAAGCTCTATCACTTCCAGACATCATTCCTATTGCATTTCGAAATAGACATAGAGAATTTGAAGAAGAAATAACATGATAAAACTTTAGATTGTATTCTGTAGTATTTTCTCCTGCTCAACAAGTACTCCCATGATTCAATTCCCCTGCCGCCCTGTTCTCTTCTCAAATATCACCACATCATTCTTCCTTTTCCTGTTTTTTGCTCCTCATCTGCCACGTTCTTCTCCATCTTTCTAGATGACTTTGCTCTACTAACACTAAGAGCAGATACTCTGTCTTGTCCAACAACCTGTCCCCAGAGAGTAATACAGTGCTTGGTCTTTTAAAACTTTTTTAGAAACAGTCCTTTTATATTTAGTATTTTAACATTTTTAAAGCCAGCTCAATTTTATTTTTCAAAAGGTCAGATAAATCCCAAATTAATATTTTTATCTTTTACATCCCCATACATTTATCCAGTTATTGGATATCTTACCTTTTATTGTCTGCAATCATTTAAAACTACACATATAGATAACCAAATATTTTAGAGTGAACATCACAAAAAGATTTGTATCTCTTAGGGAAATTTTACTTACTGGAACAAATAAATTCCCAAATTTTGATGACTTAATATAATAGATGTTTGTTCATACTCAAATAGTGCAGCCTGGCATTACACATGTGTAGCAGTGGTCCCCAATCTTTTTGGCGCCAGAGACCAGTTTTATGGAAGACAATTTATCCTTGGACATGGGGGAGGAGAATGGTTTTGGGATGATTCAAGTGTGTTACATTTATTACATTTGTAGCTGCTCCCCAGCACTAGCATCACTGCCTCAGCTGCACCTCAGATCATCAGGCATTAGATTCTCATAAGGAGCATGCAACCTTGAGCCCTCTCATGCACAGTTTACAGTAGGGTTTCTGCTCCTATGAAAATCTAATGTGGCCGCTGATCTGACAGGTGATGGGATGGGGAGCAGCTGTAAATACAGATGAACCTTTGCTAGTTCACCCACCACACACCTCCTGCTGTGCAGCCCAGTTCCTAACAATATACAATACACAAATATACAATATACAATATACAATACACAAACTTGCATATTAACTTTTTCACATAGCAATATACCTTTAAGGTCCATTGATGTTTTTATGTGACTTCATATAAAATGGGGTATTTGCATATAACCTGAACACATCTTCCCGTACACTTTAAATCCTCTCTAGATTATTTATTAATATAATACCCAATACAATGTAAATGTGCAAGTAGTTTTTATATTGTATTGTTTAGGGAATAATGACAAGGAAAAAAGCCTATACATGCTCAGTACAAATGCAACCTTCATAGACCTACCTACATTTTCACTCTAGCCGAGGATGTGGAACCCATGAATGAAGAAGGCCAACTATAGTTACTTTTCTTCTCACCCTGCCAGAACATTAGTTTTATTATGGGAATCACCTTGAAGACTTGATATGGTTACTGAAGGTAAACTCATGGAAGTTTGGGGAGGGGTTAAGACTGTGGACCCTACATTTTCTCATTCTCAAAGTAATCTACCTCTACCACCAGCAATTCATCAAAGTTATTGTTCAAATGTGGTTCCAGCATCTTCTGCTCCTGGCAAGTTTATTCTGGTTGTGATTTTCAGCATTCACCTGTCTCTTCAGATTTTGCGGTTGTAGTGTGCTCTGTGACCTCAATTCTCTGATGGATCTAAGGAAAGTTACGGATTTTGGTTTGTTGAAATTCTTCCTTCTTGCAAATCCAAGAATGACAACTCTCAAGTGCTTTACATCTCAAAGCTGAAACTGAAAGTCTGGAACAGTGATTTTTAGCATACTTGTTCTCAAGACGCACATCACTTAAGTCTACATATTATTGGTAAGAACTAGTAATATAACCACAACTAGCTGTAAGAAGATCAGGGGAATATAATCCCTGGCTGAGCAACCATGTCCTAGTGACACAGCCCTGTGAGAAGAAGCTTGGGTTTGGGTGGACAGTTAGGTCTTTAATCCATAAAGCCTATGAAGGAAAAAGTAAAATCGACATTTAGAAAGCACTTTCTAAATTTCAAATATTATACTAGATATTTCGTATATGTGATCTCATTTATACTTTACATTCCTTAATTAACTACAGGAGATTATTGGACCATGTAGGAAATTGAATCGGAGAATTTAGTCAAATGCTGAAGGGCACATAGCTCAACTGATAGTTCAACCTAAATCCATATAACGCTAAAGGTCGTGTATCATAGAAAACGATTCAGCTGGCTTAGAGATTTTAATCTAAGTATTATTACATTTATATAGTCATTTGAGAAGAATTAATCATTTGCATTTGGAAATCTTCTAATCAAAGAAAATTGTATTTTTCCTCATTTAGCCAATTTTAGCATGTACCACATGAGTCTGATCCAGCTGTTTTGCTGGCTCTACCTTGCACTAGCTTCCACAAGTCAATTACGTACATGTCTTCCTAACTCTTTGACAAGTGGAAAATACTATCTTATGGAAATATAATATTATATTATGGAAATCAACAAATATTACTAGTCAGGGCTTCTGACACCCCTACAGCTGTGAAGTTGGTTGTGGAACATCACCAGTATGCCACTGGTCTGAGCCCTTGCTCATGAAGTTTAATTGTCTTCGAGCCTGGTTTAATATTTGCCAATTCTATTTTACAATGTAAGGTTTCACTAGATGTCCAATGTTATGATTTAATAGTCAAGTTATGCCTAATTCATGATGCCTTGTTTGATTTCTCCCTCTCCAGGGTTAGTAGTTTTCTGATTACATATACCATGCAGAATCTTATTAGGCTGCCCATCCATTTGGTTCATAGACATCCCAATATTAAGCAGCCATCATCAGATCACTGCTGGTCAAAACAAAACACTATGAGAATTACTTTGGTTATGTCATTTTCTATGATAATTGAATTCCTCTGTCTTTGCTGGTAAGTATAAATCCTGGCTTTTACTCCATTTCAATTGAGATCAGAACTCAACTTAAACATGGCTTCATCTACCTTTATCTCTATCTACAGAGAACCCTCACCACAGACCTTTTCAGCAAAGCTGGTGGCTACCTTTCCACTGAATTCCCTAAGAAAGAATAAAGGATGTAACCATCTGGTCCTTCGGGGGTTATGTTAGGAGGTAGTGAGCAGGAACAAAATAATAGAGCTATTTCAACATTTCCTTGTCTAAGCCTGTTAATTTCTTTCTGTACAAAAAAAGCAAAGCAATTCAAGCTTTCAACCTTCTTTACTCCAGGCAGCCATGAATCTAGACATAAAATTAGACAACTAATTTTAGCAGATTATAAATGGCAGTCCCAGGTGATTGATCCAACATAACCTCTGGATGTCTTTTTTTCTATACCACTCTGGTACAAATTACCCTGTGAGTCAGAGTTCTGGAAGGAAACAGATAACACATATAATTGGGTAACTGAGAATTATTTAAGAAAGGAGCTATTTTCAAATAAGTAGGGAAGATGAAAACTACAAGTAACAGTATGGTTCCCAGGGATAGCAATAGTGGAAACTTCACTACCCTAGAGTAAAGGAATAGGATAGAAGTTTCTTAATGGGGCTGCCCATCAAGCTGTCATCTTTGGTAGAGAGGCATGACAAATGGAATGATCTGACAGGAAGGATGTCAGAGGAATAAGTTCCCCAACCTAGCTAAACCCAATCAATAGACACATTGCCAGGGAGACAGACTGCTGAAGCTTTCCACTAAAGTCAGTGCTCTAGACCACAGAGCTGATTTGAGAATAGTAAATCTGGAAAGGTCACAAGAAAATATCTAGCACAAATATTGTGTAAAGGCATAAAAGTTATTCCAAGAAAACTATAAATTCAAAGAAGAGTCAGGGAAAAAATAGCATCATAAAAGCCAAAGGAAAAATGTCAAAGGTGAATGATTTGGTCAATAACAAATTAACAATAACCAAAATAATTATAACACCTTCAATTTATTACATATTTAATGTCTTCCAGGAACTAGAACAATCTACGTATTCTTAAAACATCTGTATGAGTATTAATTATTTGTTATAATCACAAAGAATATGTATCTCAGAAAAGTTGTGTAATATCCCTAAGGTTACACAGAGAATAAGTTAAAGGCTATTGTTTGCCCAAGCCAGCTCCTGAAATATTGAATTCTAAATGACTAATTTATGGGCTGTGGAATAGCTAAGGAGGAAAAAACTTAGAAAATTGTGTTCATTTTGCAAAAATTACAGACTGGTGATTAGACATTCCTGGTGTTAAATTAATGGGCTCTATAATAGGTGGAGGCAGCAGTTCTAGATCACACATTCTCAGGAATTTGATTTTGATTTGAAATAGGTAGAATGGTAACTAAGAGCTGACATTGTCAAGTGAATATATATGTTTACACATACGCACACACACACACATGCACACACTGATATTTTAAACAATATGCCTATATATATTTAAAAAGAAATAGGATGAAATATTTTTCAAAGAAAAAAATTAAAAATATTATCAAGTGAGGTGATATATAAGCAATGGAATCTCAAATCATGTAAGTTAAAATTGGTTTCAGTGTACAGAAATTTGCTTCCTAGTATTTTCTTCTTAAGAGAGAATGAGAATTATAATGGAATTGTTTTGATTTCATTGAGCATCTTTTTTTTATATAAAATATTAGTAAAGCATGTCAAATTCACACACACAAACGCATTTTAGAAAGGACTATTAGTAAGCTATGGCTTTATACCATTTTGTCTCTGAATCTCAGAACTTTTAGGAAATATTATGTATTACAATTAAGAATGTGATATTTTGTAATCAACCTTTCTTCCTGCCTCTTCTGTTAACTTCTGAATTATTGGCATTTATTTTCTATTTTAAATTTTAAAAAAAGTAAAGTTTGTGACCTAGGCCATCTTTCCAAGCAGTCCACATAGCTTTCAAAGAATACAGGATAATTAAGTAACTTTTATAACTTCAAAACACCTAGTAAATCTCATTTTTTTCCTTTTGAATGAATTTCCTAGTGTCCTAATTTAATCTAACTGATGACTTTGCTTTAGTCTCCTATAAATATGTGCTCAGTCAACTAAAAATGGTAGTTCTGAAACTACATGCAATTCTGGTTTATGTTGATATTTGACAGTGGCACTTAATTCTCTGCATCAGCTAGTCAATAAAGAAAATATTCAATTTCCCAGCATAATTTATTCAATAGTGCAGCCTTTTCCCAGTGTATGTTGTTGTCTGCTTTGTCAAAGATCAGTTGGTCATAGCTATATGTCTTTATTTCTGGGTTCTCTATTCTGTTCCATTGGTCTATGTCTCTACTTTTATACCAGTACCATGATGTTTTGGTTACTATAGACTTGTAGTATAATTTGAAGTCAGGTAATGTGATGCTTCCAGATTTGTTCTATTTGTTTAGGATATTTTTGGCTTTGCACTCTTTTTTTATTCCAAATGAAACTCAGAATAATTTTTCTAGGTTTGTAAAAAAATGCATTGATGATTTTATGGGAATTGTGTTGAATCTGTATATCATTTTGGGCAGTATGGACATTTTAAAGATATTGATTCTGACAGTCCATGAGCAAGGGACATTTTTTTCCATTTGTTCGTGTCATCTGTGATTTTTTTTCATCTGTGTTTTATAGTCATCCTTGTAGAGATCTTTCACCAACCTGATTATGTATATTCCTAGGTACTTTATTTTCTTTGTAGCCTTTGTGAATAATATTGAGCCCTTAATTTGACTCTCAGCTAGATTGTTATTAATAATAGAAATGCTAATGATTTGTGTACATTGATTTTGTAACCTGAGACTTTGCTGAATTTATTTATCAATTCTAGGAGTCTTTGGGTGGAGTCTTTAGGGTTTTCTAGATATAAGATCATATCATTAGCAAACAGGGACAGTTTGACCTCATCTTTCCCAATTTGGATGCCCTTTATATCTTCCTCTTGACTGTATCCTCTAGCTAGGACTTCCAATACCATGTTGAATAGAAGTGGTTATAGTGGGTACCCTTGTCTTGTTCCAGGTCTTAGGGAGAATGCTTTCTACTTTTCCCCATTCGGTATGAGGTTGGTTGTGGGTTTGTCATATATGGCTTTTATAATTTTGAAATATGTTCCATCTATACCTACTTTGTTGAGGGTTTTTATCATGGAAAAGTGCTAGATTTTATCATATGCTTTTTCTGCATCTATTGAGATAATCATATGGCTTTTGTTTTGTTTCTGTTTATGTGGTGAATCATGTTTATTGATTTGTGTATGTTGGACCATCCTTGCATCCCTGTTATGAAACCTGCTTAATCATGGCGAATTATCCTTTTGATGTGTTGTTGAATTCTGTTTGCTAGAATTTTGTTGAGGATTTTTGCATTTATGTTCATAATAGATATTTTTTTGCAATTTTCTTTGTTGTTTCCTTTCCTGGCTTTCATATCAAGGTGATACCAGCTTCATAGAATGAGTTAGGGAGGATTCTCTTCTCCTTGGTGATATGTAATAATTTCTGTAGGATAGGTACCAGTTCTTCTTTGTAGGTATGATAATATCTAGCTGGGAATTTGTCTGATCTGTGACTTTTTATTGTTTTTGGGAGATTTTTCTTTATTACTTCTTCAATCTCACTTCTCATTATTGGTCTGTTCAGATTTCCATTTCTTCATGATTCAAGCATGGAAGGTTGTGTGTTCTCAATAAAAAAAAAAATAATCATCACTCACTACCAGTGACTGCTTATTATATATCAGATACCATTCTGAATAACATACAGGACATTGTTTCATCATCATATTACTTTTCTGAGGAATGTTCAAATAAGATTACACCCATTTTACAGATGCAATAAAATATGTGGTGGTTAAAGAACCTGCCAAAAGTACTAAGCTGAAACATCATCAAATTGGTATTAACTGATCAACACATAAGTGCACATATAAGAATAACATCTATTGGATGTCGGGCGGGTGGGGGGAAGGGGATGGGTATATGCATACACAAAGAGTGCGATGTGCACCATCCAAGGGATGGACACGCTTGAAGCTCGGACTTCGGGGGTGGGGGGCAAGGGCAACATATGTAACCTAAACATCTGTACCCCCATAATATGCTGAAATAAATAAAAAAAAAAGTGTTGGAGCTGCCATGCTGTTGTTGTCTAGAGCCTACCTATTAGGCATCACTCTTTCCTACCTCCTAGATTTGCCACTACAGCCAACAAGTCTAAGATCCTTAAGATAAGCTCCATGGTTTAATTCCATGTTAATCAACATATTTA
>NW_012149197.1:978483-979899 GCF_000956105.1 Propithecus coquereli
ACTCACCAGACCTCATACTCTGTCTCTCTCCTTCACAGACCAAGCCAAATTTCCCTGGTCAAATATCTCCTCCCAAAACCCACTCCCATAGTGGGTTATATTTTCTCCAGCATTAGCCATCTTGCACTGTTCTCTTCCTTATAAGTCCACACTTTTAGAAGATAACACACTGTACTTTCTTGCTACAGTTCTCAAACTTTGGGTCACTTCAGCAACCATATGGGTAATCCATCTAACTTCATATTCTGTGTTGATTTTCTGACAATTGCCTCATTCCACTCGACCATTCATGATGACTCAAAACATTTATCTCCAGAAACTTTGAATTCAACTACATACGCCATGCCACAGATATCTCACACACATTGTGCCCTCTCTAATTTGGCCCACTTCATCCACTTTATCCAGTTTTAATTTCTTGCAGATGATCAGTCCCTTTACCAGTTTCATTTCCATCTATTATGTTCCCTCTGTAAAATTATTTCCCAACAGATTTCCAACCAATCTGTTTCTCACAATCAAGTTGCCCCACCTTTTTCCCCATCTTTCTGGAAAAAGTGCCATTATAAATAAATTCCTTTTTTCCTTACCTATGTCCAAGCTGCAAAGAATCATTAAAAGAAAATAGTCACTAAAATTGATTCCATTATAAATGCATGATATCCAACACCAATAACACTCTAAAAGCCAACTAGCAAAACGTTTACCTGTCTCTATTAGCTTATCCATGCCATGCTCCACACAAGTTATTGAGCACCTTCTCCTTTACCCTCCACTCCCATATACCGCTCTCAGGAACCAACTCCACATTCTACCACAAAAGTAGAAGCCACATAAAAGCAACAGAAACACACGCATGCATACACATAAGGTGCTACCAACCTACCTACTTATCAGTTTATCTGTACATGTACATATCCTTTTCAATTATACTATTTTACAATTTAATAGGTGGTTCTTCTCAGTCTAATCCAAATAACGGTTAAATAGACCCTGTTCTTACTTGCTTATACAAAGAACTTCTTTAATGATCCCTTCAATTTTCCCTCTCTTTTGTTTTATTTTCAACCTCTACCACCTCCATGAACTCTTTCTAATAGTATTTTATACATGTGCAGTTCACTTCCCTCTTGTAAAACCAACTAATATAAAATCATAACAGCTCTCCTTTGGCCCCACATTTTTCTCTAGCACCTACCTATTCTCTCATCCTCATCCCAGTAAAATTTTTTGAAAAACGCATATTAACGTACTAACATAGCTGACATCCTTACCTACCTCCTACTTATTCTCATTTCACTCCCATATAAATATGGAAATATTAACTATACATCATTATGACACTGGAAAATTATATGCATTATATACATTTATGTGTATGCACGTTGTATACATTTATATGCTTTATCTCTACAT
>NW_012149197.1:980969-982419 GCF_000956105.1 Propithecus coquereli
GAAAATAAGCAACTAAATTACAGCAAATTGAATTCCTCTTCAGCCAAACCTTTGTATATCTATATGCTCTCCAGCCCTGACATTTAACACTGACTATGGCATGAATAGTAGTTAAATACTCTGCTACTCAGGAGAAAATGTGTAATGCTATTCTTGCTCTGTGTCAACTGGCCTAAAGGAATCAATGTGAAGTTAATATTCATGATCCTTTTATGTTGACATATATTCTGAAGAGCTGAGAGGAGCCTGAGGTCAGAATCTACGTAGTGAATTTATTGAGCTTTTCATGTCACGTCTATTTGCATAGTTTTATGGTTCATTAGCTCACCTAACGGAAACCTTCCATCCTAATCAGGCAATTTACTCAATTTACTCAATACCTCCTGTAGTGTCCATATATTTTCTAATTCTTTGCTACATGATGGACATGTCTTCTTTTCTCTTTTTTTTCAAGTAAAGGATATTTTACTAAAACCATACTAGACACACCATTCCTGAACATTTTTCTAACCAATCTGACTCACATTGGTTATGATTTCTAAATTCTAGCACAATGTATTTTCTTCCACACCATCTCTTTTTATTTAGAATGAATTTTAAGTGAATTATCAAGAGTCATGGATAAAATGATCTAGAAAAATATCACCTTTTCATATGTGCCTCAGAATTTGTGGTGTTTATGTCTAATATCTAAGCTAATATATATTGATATTCTTTTATTATTGTAAATTACGAAGGTATCAAAGATATAAATATGTATGAGGTAGTTTTAATGAGGCATTGGGGACCTCTTTTAAAGCCCTGGAATGTGCTAGTTTAGGAAAATAAATTCAATTTGAGAGTTTATTTATTTATTTATTTAATTCAGGCTATTATGGGAGCACAAACATTTTGGTTACATGTTTGTTTTTTTTTTTAAGTGAATATGTAACAGAAAGATTTATGTGACCAACATAAATAACAAAAGTCTCCCAGGAATAAAAAGTCAGAGGATTAACAAAATGAATATCTGAGAATTTCCCCCACTTTTGCACAAAACAAGCAGAAATAATCTGTTGATGATCTTTCTCATCAAGAAGTAGAATATTAGAGTATAAAGCTGTTTGGTAAAATGTCATATTTGTCCTTGAAACCAGAGTTTTAGATCATTGCAGGAACTTTTTAAAAATATCTACTCATATTCTTCAATATCATACTCAGAATAAACACAACCAATGTAACAAACCCAAAAACAATGAAGCAAGTAAACAATTAAAAACAAAATAATTGGGCTGTAATTCTAGCCATTTATGATTGGCTTATTAAAATATCAATTCTATCAGAGCCAAGATTTCTGTCTTTTAAGAGGATTCCTAAATATCATACTCAGAATAAACACAACCAATGTAACAAACCCAAAAACAATGAAGCAAGTAAACAATTAAAAACAAAATAATTGGGCTGTAATTCT
>NW_012149197.1:985471-995538 GCF_000956105.1 Propithecus coquereli
CAACATAGGGAGACCCTATCTCAAAAAAAAAAAAAAAACAAAAACTAATACCAAAAAACAGGGGAAGCAATGGCAGTTTATTCTGAATTTAAAATAAATTTATTCTAAAGTGTTTGGAAGCCTGAATGATTATTAATTTGTATCAAAATTTCAGATGTACCCCATAAATATTTTTAATTATTATGGCTGAGATATGTATACAACCTAAGTGATAATCAACAGATGAATGGACAAAGAAAATGTCCACATGCACACACACACAATGAAATTGTATTCAGCCTTAAAAAAGAAGGAGGCACTGATATTTGTGGAAACGCGGATGAAGCTGGAGGCATAAGCCAGACACAGAAAGAAAAATACTATATGATCTCATTTGTATGTGGACTCTAAACACAGTTGAATACAAAGAAACAGGGAGTAAACAGTGCTTAACAAGAGTGGAAGAGGAAATGGGGAAAAGCAGGTTAAAGGGTATAAAAGCTGCAGCTATACAGGATGAATAAGTCTATTGAGATAATGTATGATTATACAGTAGTCAATAATATTGTCTTGTATACAGAAAATTTGTTAAGAGAATAAAGTTTATGTGCTCTTGCCACAAAAAATGGTAACTATGAAAGATGATGGATTTGTTGATTTGCTTGACTGCAGTAATCGTTTTACTATGTTACAGTTGTTGCTGGGATCTGTTCCAAAACCCCCCACAGAAACCAGTATCTGTGGACGCTCAAATCCCTTTTATAAAATGGCATAGTACAGTATTTGCATGTAACTGAAACATCCGGCCATATACTTTAAATAATCTCTAGATTACTTATAACACCCAATACAATGTAATTGTTATGTAAATAGTTGTTACAGTGTATTTTTTAAAATTTGTATTGCTTCATACTGTCGTATTGCTGTTTTTGTGGTATCGGTTGTATGAATTCATGGATGCAGACCCATAAATACTGTATATGTATATTAAAACATCATGTTATACAATAAAAGAGAGGAAGTGAGGCAGAGAAAGAGTAAGAGAGAGAGAGCAAGAGAGAGCAAGAGAGAGGGATATGCTGAGAGATACGCTCTTGCCATAAAAAAAATGATCCACTTGATTTACACCCTGTCCATTTTTTCCAAATTTCTGTTTACTTTCTCCTCACTCACTAGTATAATCCAGCATACTTTTTCCTCTCTATTATAGGAAAAGACAAACTAGTTCCTGCTGGTAGAGTCTTGGTACCAGTTGTATCCTCTTCTGGGAAAGTTAGTCCCCAACATCTTTACACAAATCACTCTTTAATATTACATTGGTCTCTGATGACTATCACGACCTAAGAGAAGTCTCTGCCGATCAAGAAATTATAATATACCATGCTTTTATTTTCAGCATTGCACTAATAATTGCATGATAATTCCTTGTTTTTTCTCTTTTGTCTGTCTCCTCATTTTGATTGTAAATTTGAAGAGAAGAAACGTGTGTTTTGTTCAACCTTCTTTCTCTATGCTTTGAATTATGCCTCCTGCATGAAGAGCATCCAATAAAACATTCGTGAAGTGAATGAATGGATGACTCCTTAGCGTTAGATTTTTTTACTTTATTAATAGTGTATTCATGAAGCCTTGAATATATTCAACGTGAAATTCCAGTTTGTTTCACATGAAAAAATCCAAATACTTTAATTTCACGTTACATATTGTCCTGACATTGAGCCTTTGGGACTTGATTATATTTTTCCAACAGGGGATATTTGGTCTCATTTTAATGAATAAGATGTTTTGAGGCCGATGTTACACTGGTTTCCTATGGTATATCAATTGTTGTATTCTTTTAAGAGAGGGAGGCTAATGATTTAAATTAATTATAGGACAGGACATAAAGTACTCAGAGGTTTTTCTGAATCAAGGTGTGCTTCCAAACACCATTTTATTTTATGGCAAGGGTGAGGACATTTTTCCCCAAGCAATCTTTTGGTATTGGCCATGCCTCAGTGTCGGAAAGAGGAGCAATCTCCTTTTACATAAGGACAGGACCTGAGGTTTACAATAAGTGCAGAGCAACAGAAAGACCTACATAATGTTTAAAATCAATTCAGAAAAACTCCTTCAATAGCCATCTTATCTTTAGAGTTCATGGTAAGAGCAGAAAATTGAAGAGGGAGGTATTGAGATAAATGACAGTCAGAACTTCTGCCCATCAGGTTTTTAACTGTTAGATAACAGTAGGGAAATGAAATAAAAATATGCTTTATAAATGGGTTAAGAAAGTAACTCACCATTCCTAAGGCACAAATCTCTTAGTAATACTAAAAGAAACAAAAATAATTGCAAGACCAAAGAAAGATCTCGTCTTCAAATCTTAATTTCTGAGTGCGCAATTTGATATTTGTTTAGCAGTCTTCTTAAATTTCCTACTCAATCAAAAGGACTATCAAGGTCTCATACACCCAATCATTCATTTTTTTAATGCAACACATCATGACTATCCACCGTGTCTTAGCTACCTAGAAAGGTGATAGTAATTAAATAATTTAAAAAACACTCCTGCCTACCCTTAGAAGCTTATATTCTTGTGGAGGAGGCAACATAAAGCAATAGAAAATAAATAGAAAATAGAAAAAGTTACCATATTGGGGCAGTATGAGTATCCTGAGTTCGGGTGTAATAAAAAAGCAGGATTCAAGATGTTTATTTTTAAATTTGCACCAAAATTCTTTTATGTTTAAAAGGTTTATTGGAAGAAGTACCATTTTCAGTAAAAATTTACTTTATCATGCCAAACTCCACATTCTGAAAATATTTATTATATATATAGTGAGTCTTTTTAATACATACTATCATCATCCTTGAATTATTGCCTTATAATTCAATGGATAAACACAATTAGAAATAATTTATACTAATCTATTAAGAATTAATCAATTCATAGAGGACTTTACTTCTTGAGTTTAGAGAAAGAAATGGCTGTTTCATACTTGTCTTAGTGAAGCCATCAAGATGTATATGGTCAAATTATTAATCTCTTACATCTAATGAAATAAACAACATATAAATTTGACAGGTAAGTAATTAGGAAAAAAATTGTCTTTAGTAAAGATAAAACTCTCTTTCTTTTCCCCGAAAGGGGCAATATTTGCTACAAAAATTTTGCAGAAAATCTGTTCTTTTTTTTCACCTAATTTTCATGGTTTTCATCAAGTCCTATTTACAAAAATCAAATTTTTGTGTTCATAAAAAAACTTTTTTATCTGCTAATATGTCAGACCAAAATATATGAAAGTTTTGATTTATTTCTTTCTTGTCTGCTTTCTTTCACTTTTGGAAGCATATGTGGGGATTATTAAAAAGAACGGAAAATTTCATATTTGTATTATTTGAACTATTCATAAATATAAAGTTTTTAATTAAGTTTTTGAAAAACAGTAAAATAATATAATTACTTGTTACTGTTTCCTTTGATTGGGCACAAAAATGAAAAAGATATAGAAACACTACATAAATTAATTGAAACTGTCATAAAGGAGAAATATGCATGCTCAGTCACCCATTAGGGATAGTTTGGAAACAGACAACAGAAAGATATTTAAGCTTAAGCTGAAGTACAAAAACACAGATTTTTATAAAAATTTGTCTATTATCAAATTAAATATCTCTTAAATTCCAATAAATTATTTTAAAAATTTATCATATAATAATTCAAATAGCATGGTATTTGGACATTTACATTAAATATACATCCTACTTTCCACTCCAAACTATCATTTTTGAATACATACTCCAATTGTAACTGAATTATTTATTTCTTGAAAGATATGGAAGTTTGAAAAATAAGGAAGTTCCAATATAATGAGATCCAAAGTATTTTAAATTGGCTTAGGAAAAAATAAACAATATTGTGATATAAATATAGAAATACTTGACACACAAGTGAAATCCGATTTCACATTATTTTATTTTCAATAACAGCACTGCCACTCACAATTTTTAGCACAGGGTTATTCTTGGCCAAAACGTTTATTTGCTTTTATTGACAGGCTAAATGTGATCATGTTCACATCACTCAAAAACAATATCTGCTAAGAAAGACATCTAAAATGTTTTCCTGGTCAGAGACGGAATTTTTAGACCAGTAGTAATCACAGACATCAGAGAAGCACACCCCTAACCTCAGGTTTTGGAGAAATAATTAATTTTTAAAAAACAAGTTCCTTTGACTTGTGTTATTGTTGTATCAGAAAAGTCAAAAGATCATTAAAATATAGAAATAATATTTTCATTCATTTAAAAACAGTAATTTTACATCTTCAAATAGCCTGTATATGAACACACCTAAAAGAGGAAGTATAGAAAACTTTAGCAATCACTACCAGCAGTTTTTTCTTTTTATTCGTATGTACAAATGGGAGCAATAAGAGTATTCTTGCATGAGATTCTATTTTCTATTGAAATTTACTGCCTTCATTATGTCATTATTCCTGAAATACAGTCACATTGTTTTACTTAAATCAGCTCATATGTTGTTGTAAAATGACTTACAATAATCCATTTGATTTTTGGAGTGGGGGGAAGCATAGCAATTCAATGTAGATGGCCCAAGATAAACAAAGCAATCTGACAATTTGTGCACTGCTCATATGGGCTGACAAACAGTTTGGCCCACTTTCTAGGCTGTTTCCAATTTGCAGTTGGTATAGAGACATGATATACAGCTTTCATTGACTGCATCCTTCTTTTATGGCTTTGCATGTAAGTAGAGTGAGCTGCTGGGCCTGTGGAGTGACTGTGAGGAGCTCTGCTGTATCATTTCTAATGAAAACACAATCGTAGCGATAGTTCATTGTCATGACAACAACTTGATGCTTCTATCTGAGAATCAATAACAATTCCTGGAGTCTATTTCTCTGCTATTGAAGTTTTACAGCAATAGAGTGAAAGAACATGTAGCACGAAGTGATATAAAGTTATTTCCAGTGCAACTACTGAAAGTCCTTCTCTGATATTCCTATCTTTTTCACACAACTAGTATCTAAATGTGAAAAATATGATACAAACCAATAGTTGGAGAAGTGTGATGAAATCCAGATATTATCAACATGAATCTATTAGTGCCATGGGAAACATTAGACAACTGACTATGGAATTGTATTCTAGGTCTCAGAATACTGTGATTTAGACTAGTCTCAAGACTTATTTCCTCTAAAGCTCGTTAGAAATCAGTTTGTCTTTTTGTGTGTGCCTCTGAAAAAAGAGATACTGACTAGTAAATAGTATTGCTTATATCTTTTGACAATATTAAGAGATATTTGTATTATGTGACAGATTTTTTTCAAAAATTGTGAAATTATAAACCATGAATTGCTTATTTCATTTATATTTATTATTTCAATATCAAATATCGAGATTTATTTTCAAGATGGCTGACTAGAGACAGTGAACGCCAGTTATCCTCAAAAAGAAGAAACAAAGATACAGGTGAATAATCATAACTTGAGAAAGCTTTCAAGGGGAGAGTGCTGGAGCCTAGTAGAGAACTCACAGGATGAAGCAATGACACAGAGAAAGAGGCTGGCAGATATCACTAGGAACCCAAGAGACTTGGTGTTTCATTGAAAGGGTAGGTAGGAATGTTTTTGGCTTCCCTCCATCCTGCAGCAGACCACTGGTATCTGAACTGTGAGAGAGCTCCTCTGTCCTCATGAAGTCAAACACTAATGTGAGCAGCGATTTGGGGTCTTCCTGAAGGCATGACATCAAATTACCAGCACACACATGATCACTTGCCCTCCACCTAGACTTGAGCTTCTGTGGTGGGCACCATATTCAGAGTGCACCCACTGGGGGACTGTGTCCTGCCCAAGAAACTTCAGCCCTTGTGTCTCTACATTAGTACAGGCTCTTCAGACATTCCCTGACACCCACTCAGATTGTGGCAGCCAAAGACATCTGGCTGGACCCACGGGAGCTGCAGGATTCTCAGAGGTCTAGCCCTGAAGAAGTGCTGCTCCTAAGGGAAGGGAGATTGCAGCACAGCAAAAGGGCACCTTTTGGAACAAAGGAGACCAGAGAACATGTCTTCCTATGCCTGAGAGCCCCCGTTTGCAGGCAGAGAGTGACTGTGCTGCTTCCACAGAGACACGGGTGTTGCGTTCAGCTCTGCAAGGGAGGAATGTGGCTCCATCCCAGTGGGCAGGTGGATTCAGTTCTCAGGCATGGATGTGGAGAGGGGATTTCTTCTCCCCCTCACCCATTGCCGCAGACACATCTGTGGCTATTCCCTTGGGAGGTTGACCCCGGCACTCCAGAGGACAGTCATTTTAGGGCTATTACATGAAAGGTGGGGCTCCTGCCCGACTCCACACAGAGCCACAGTATTCCTGCAGCAGAGAGCAGAAGAGCGGCAAAGCTGTGTGATTTGGGCTGAGGGAGGATCTTCTGCTCAGAAGACATTTCAGTGGTGAGCCACGGGGAAGGCGTCATTCACAGCTGTGAGATCAATTGCAGCCTAGAGATAGATAGCACTGTCTGTCCGATTTGAGTGTCCCAAATAATGGGACACAGGCGTGACAGGGAAGCAGATTGTTTTCCTGTCTGCCAAGGCCATGGAGCTGGGGAAGTCCCTTCACCACAACCTCCAAGCATAAACCTTGGCACATTTCACCAAGACCTCTCCCCACCACCACTGCCAGCATTGGTGCTTGTGACTGGCACTGAGGTATCCATTGGGTGGCTTGGTGGTTCAGCTCTGTCCAGCTTTCCCCCACCTCAGGGGATGAGCAGGCAGTGTAGGCCACTGTGCATTTCACACACTGGCCCATTAACTGAAGGAACAGAAAGCTTTTCCTAGTGAACAAAGATCAAATATACACCTATTTGCTTTTGCCACAGTTGGCTCTTACCTTTAAGTGTCACTTACTGGCCTGGAGGTTGAACTGCATAACTCAGTATAAAATCTGGTGACACAAGTACATAGCACTAGGGCATGAGATAAGCATCCTGAAACATCCACCATCCCAGCCCCATTGGAGGCAGTGAGCCTGCTCACACACCTAGCACATTGCTGCTACAACCAACATTTGAGAAAGCCATCACAGAAAGGCCATCTATAACCAAGGAACTCACACAGAGCCTTTGCCATTAAAAGCACCCAGAACTGAAGTCAAACGACCCTACACACCATATATTAAAGCCACATTCTAAAGCAGGGAAAAAAATCGCATCCAAACAAAAGAATATATAATGAAAGAAGAAGAAATAGTTTATCCAGAAGAGAAGGAATGAGAAAAACAATTCTGGAAGTACAACAAAACAGTGTTATATCACCCGCAAAGGATCGCACTAACTCCACAGGAATGGATCCTAACCATTATGAAATCTTTGAAATAGTAGATAAAAATTGAAATTATTGACTTTAAAAAAACTCAAAGAGATTGAAGAGACAGTCGAAAACCAACACAAAGAAATCATAACAACAATTCAAGTTATGACTTAAAAATTACTCACAAGATAGATATTAAAATAAAAACCAAGCAGAACTTCCGAAATGAAAATTTCAGTGAAAGAATTACAAAACACAGTTGAAAGCTGTCACAACAGACTAGACCAAGCAGAAAAAAGAATCTTAGAGCTTGAAGACAGATCTTTTAGATTAATCCAGTCAGATAAAAATGAAGAAAAAATTATTTAAATGAAATGAACAAAGCCTTTGAAAAGTATGGGATCATGAAAAACAGTGGAACCTATGAGTCTTAGATATTCCTGTGAGAGAATAAAAATTTAAAAGTTTGGAAAACATATTTGAGGAAGTAATTCAGGAAAACTTCCCTACTCCTACTAAAGACTTAAGACATCCAAATACAAAAGACTTAGAGATCTCCAGGGATATACATTGCAAGACAGACTTCTCCAACACATATCAGACCATGTACAGTCAATGTTAAGGAAAAAATACTAAACTCAACAAGAGAAAAACATCTAATCACCTACAAAGAAAATCTTACCAGATTAACAGTGAACTTCTCAGAAGAAATCTTATAAACCAGAAGGGAAGCAGGTCTTATTTTCAAATTTCCTAAGGAAAAAAAATCTGTCAACCACAAATTTTGTATCCTGCTAAACTAAGCTTCAAAAATGAAGGAGAAATAAAGTCTTTCCCAATCAAGCAAATGCTAAGGGAATTCATCACCACTAGACTAGCCTGAGAAGAAATGATCCAGAGGGTTCTAAGCATGGAATTAAAAGATCAATATTTACCATCATAAAAACACACAAAAGCAAAAAACTCATAGGTTTTATAAAACAATTACACAATTGAGATTACTAAACAACTAGGTATCAGTTGACATTATGACAATCTCACATATCAATATGACTTTGAATATAAAAGAGCTAAATACTCCACTTAAACATGTACTCTGTAAATATATGCAACTATTATGTATCCATAATAATTAGAAACAAAAAAAGAAAAAGATGACATAGATTGGTGGAATGGATTCAACCATATGTTTAAAGGAAACCCATGTAACTCAAGGTAAGTCTATAAAAATAATAAATAAATAATTAATTAAATGTGGGATATATACACAATGGAATACTATTCAGCTATAAAAATGAATGAAATCATGTCTTTTGCAGCTACCTGGATGGACCTGGAGGCCATTATCTTAAGTAAAATAACTCAGAGACAGAAAGTCAAATACTGCATGGTGTCACTTATAGTGTTAGCTAAAAAATGTGTGTATGTGGACACAGGAAGTAGAAGAATAGACACTGGAGACTCAGTAAAGTGGGAAGGTAGGAGGGGAGTGCAGGATGCAAAATTATCTAATGGGTAAAATGCATACTATTTAGGTGATGATTACACATAAATCCGAGACTTCACCCCTACGTAATCTATCCACTCAACAGATCTGTACTTGTACCCCCTAAATCTATAAAAAGAAATAAAACAATTAAATATCATTAAAATTCTCTAGCCTTGCTTACGCACGTCTTCTCCTTTCCTAAACTTTTTTTTTATAATGAGAATTTATATTAATAGCAATAATATGATTTTTTCATGCTATTTTATACACATTGTAGTTATAAAGCATCAGGTCATACATAATTTTATTGTACAAAGAAAAAACATGGAAACTAAAATCTTAACATTACTAGTGATAAGAGTCAATAGGCATTAGAAATTTTAGTGTTGTTTTCATCCATTTAGATTGATACAATCATAACTGCAATGCATAATCAATCCTATTTTCGCACTCTCATTAACAGCAGTAAATAACAAAAAGGAAAGTTAATTCTTCTAAACTATAATCTCTGCAATTTAACTGTGAAATAAGTTTTACTTCTACATGTTTTTTCCTAATTTAAAAGGTGTTTTTTATTGTAGATATTTTTCTCTGGGAAGTAGATGATGAGAGAGAGTTAGAAGTGAAAATATTTTATTGGGGATTAATACTCCGAGTGAAATAGGCAAGGAACAGGCTGTATCGCGATGCAAATTTGGCAGTTTCTGACAACCCAATGGAGAATTCTGGAGCAAAGTCTTACCTTTGAATGGTGTTAGACTCTGAAACAAGTGCCTTGTGCAGTCCCTGTCTAAGGGCCACTCGAGAAGGCCCAACCATTGTTACAACCACTTGTTCAGTCATTGGTCAGGGTCTATCCCTAGAAGACATATTGATTAGCCAAATTTCTTACAGCTATAGAGCAAGTATCTTTTCGAAAGTAGTTCTGTCTCTATATGAGCTATTTTATTTTATTTTTGGTCATATCTAATTCAAATCCCTAATCACAATTTCTTATTCTTATGTTTCACTTTTACTTGATTTCATTTGAAGGAAAATGGAAACTTTGCTATTAATTTTACTTTGTCTTTTCAAGCAAAGTCTATACTGGCAAATCAACCAATGGGAAAGTCTTCCATGATAAAGAAAACTAAAAGCCACTTCACAAAGTTTGTACACTTATTATTGAATAATCTATCACTAAATTACAATTCTTCTATTGTTTTTTCAGTATACATTTTTATTTATTTATATATAATTTAGAGAAATCCAAATATAGAAACTCTATATTTTAAACCC
>NW_012149197.1:997294-999977 GCF_000956105.1 Propithecus coquereli
CAAAACTTGAGAAACCAAGAACCCAGGGTGAAGTAAACTTTGAGAGATGAGAGTACTGGAATTCACACTGAAAGCAGCAGCTGAGGTACTAAAAACCTAAGCAGAAATATTGGCAATCTCACTGTGCTGGTAACATAAAAATTAGAATGTAGGTACAGGCAAAGAGGAGACTCCCTATTAAACGCCCAGGGTTACAGTTGAACCTTCTGAAATGTTACATCCTGAGAGTGAAGCAAACAAGATGTAATGCAGCCCTTACAAAGTTGAAACTCAGACTCAAATTATTGCAGGCTCAGACTGCATCAAGATTCCTTACACTACTCAACCATCTCTCCTCTGTAAGTTTTCATACTTAATGTCTTAGTTCATTTGCATTCCTATGAGGAAATACCTGAGGCTGGATAATTTAAAAAGAAAAGAGGTTTATTTGCCTCTCTGTTCTTCAGGCTATACAAGACTTAGGACACTGGAGTTTGCTCAGCTTCTGGTGAGGACCTCATGCTGCTTCTGCTCATGGCAGAAGGCCAAGGGGAGCCCAACATGTGCACAGATGACACGGAGAGGGAGGAAGAAGACAGAGAGGAGGAGATAGCGGGCTCTTTTCAATGACCAGTTCTCAGGGGAACTAAGTGTGAGAACTCACTTCCAAAAGAATGACACCAAGCCATTCATGAGGGATTCACTTCCACAACTCAAATGTGTCCCACCAGGACCCACCTCCAACATTTAGAATCAAATTTCAACATGAGATTGACTAGGAACAAACAAACCAGAGCAAAACCATTGCACTTAACCTGAAGTTTAATTGAAAAATAAAATAAAAACTCAATGAGAAAGGACACAATTACAGAAAAAAAAAACCCTCATAAAATTAATTGGAAATAGAAACAGAGTAAAAGGTAATCAATATTTTGGAGTTAAAGTTATATAACCTAAAATAGCTGATTAATATGTAAAGGGAAATAGAAGACACATGGAGAATTTTTCCCCCAAAATGAAATGTATAAATAGGTATCAAATTAAAAGTCTAGGAATGTGTGCAATATTCAATCTAAGAACACTAAAATGGATTTAATAGTTGAATAGTTACTTAAAAGTTGGATTGATGACCTGGGAATTAGATATCAATAAATATTGGTCAAATACAAGTACAGAGAGAAAAGACACACGAATTATGAGTGAACCACGTGTGAGCCTCACACAATAAATACAAACTACATAGGAAACATATAAGACATGGCATAATGTCCTCATGTATGTATAACTCGAGTAAAAGGAAGCAGAGAAATAGGAAAGCAGAGAAAGAAAAGAGATAAAACAATATTTGAACAGAGTAATAAAAAGTAATACAAAATTCAAACTGGATGAACACACATAATGCCATACCTTTTTACATAAGATATCACACAAATCTGATTGTGAAATCATACACATATGCATTAGAAATCTTAGACATCATTGAGAGCTACAGCTGAGATCCTTCCTTCCAATGTTGGATATAAACTTCCTACCCAGAATAATACATGATATCTGCAAGTGCGGTTCATGAGATCACCTCATTTAATGCACAAGTTATTTAAGTTACAGAGCATCTCCATTCTAAACATCAGAGATTTTTTTATAGCTTATGTAACATTATCCAAGAAGCCACGCCTCATAGATCCTGGATGAGGAATAAAAGTCATTCCTTATCCTGATTTTTTCCTAAGGTTATTCAATAGATGAGCACCCTTCCTCCTAGGAAATACTATCAGTCTATTTATTTAGAGGTCCAGTTGTCACTGCTGATCTGTGTGTGTGTATATGTGTGCTGATTGTTATTTTTTGTGTTCTACTTCCTTTGCTTATTTTTTTAAATGCCTTTGTTTTTTGTTAATAAATTGTAAAATTGTTTTGAGTAGAACTTTTGAAAAATTATGCTCTGATATTAATCATGTTAATAATATAATGAAATTTGGAAAGAAGTTGTTTTTTTTTTATTATTTCTTCTATGGAAGCAATATATGGTTAGAGAGAGAGGTTGATTGAGCAATTGATCAATAGACAGATGAACAATTTATAAAATTTTCTTTTGGTTTACATTTGCATGGAATATTTTTTTCCATCCCTTCACCTTGAGTCTGTGTGAGTCCTTGTGGATTAGATGCATTTCCTGGAGACACCAGATAGTTGGGTTGCATTTTTTGAATCTTTAACAAGCCTGTGTCTCTTGAGTGGGGCATTCAGACCATTCACATTGATTGGTAGACTTGATATGTGGGATGCTGTTCTGCTGATCCTGTTGGGCGGTACCTTATCGCTTTGTTTTATCTCATGTGCTATTGTTTTATATGAGCTCTGAGCTTTAGCTTTTGGGTGGTTTTACTCTGGTGGGTATCTATTGTTCTGATTCACCAATAACGTGGTTCTGAGTATTTCCTGCAGGGCAGGTCTGGTCTTGACAAATTCCGTCAGTGTTTGCTTGCCTGGAAAAGTCTTTATTTCTCCTTCATATGTGGAACTTGGTTTTGCGGGATACAAAATTCTATGTTGGCAGTTCTGTTTAAGAAGACTTAAGAGTTAAATATTCTATGATTTTAAAGGAACAATAAGTTATTTAAAAATAATGCTAAAGCTGACCTTTTTTGGTCAATATTTATGAATAATTATGGTTCAGTTCATTACATGAAATGAAGCCTTAATT
>NW_012149197.1:1000927-1005102 GCF_000956105.1 Propithecus coquereli
AATATCTTTAAAGGATTTTTACCCTTACAACTTATAAGCTGATTGAAATATTTATACAGAGTATTAAAGGAACCATCTTTATCAAGAAATATTGAGAGAGAATAAGGTAAGGGGACTTGTTCTATTAGATTTATGATTTAGCTTTATGATAAAGCTAAAATAATTAAAGTGATATAATATTGGCACAGTGATAGACTAATTACTCATAACTGAAAGTCTATGGATTCACACATTTAGAGGAACTTGGTAATAGCAAGCAACCAAAATAGCAGAGCAAATCAATGGGAAAGGAAGGATTGTATAATAATAGCAAGCTCTGTCACGTCTATCTGCATAGTGTAGATTCAACAACACTCCTCACAGTAGGGTAAATTCAATTGAAAGCATTTTTGGTATGTCCAAAATTTGGCATGCCCACACCTAAATAGGCTTATCACCACTTTGTACAACATACTTTTCTACATCTAACTCTGGTTTATCAGTTTATCATCAGAGCTTTTTATTGACAATAGCACAGCAAGACATCTGCCTGAAGCATGTCTTCTCTTTTGTAATGTGTCCTCAAGCTATATATACTATATTTCAACATTATTTGAGGAATATTTTTCTTCCTTAAAGGAGACATCAGAGAGAATAGTGTAGAGGTTTGTAGTGTGCTATTTGACTTTCTCTCATTCAACTTCATGTTGTGTTTTTTTTTATGCTGTGACTTGCTGTTACACTGTGTGAAATATACTTCAAAGCTTGTCAACAGATCAGCAAGAGTCAGCTTTCAGAAAGCCAAAATGGTAGAGTAGAAGTAATTATGTTGAAGTTAATGCGGATCTAGTTTTGAATTTTAGTGCCTCTTATTTTATGATTTAGGCATACTACTTGATGTTTCTGAACATTAGCTTCTTCATTAGTAAAAGGGAATAACACTGTCTCATCATAAGGGGTTATTTTAAAGAGATAATAAAATATAAAATAAACGGCAAATAAAGCCTTTCAAAATAAATTATCTTCTTTAAATTATGATATGAGTAAGAAAATGGTGTTATTTTGTATAAAGGAGAATACTACTATTTCTGTTTTCTTTTGTTTTCTGTTTTCTAACATACCTTTCAACTTTTCCAGTCGATATCTAATCACAACCAGTTCATAAACCAGTTACATTGTCTATGTCAATAGTGTTTTTTAAGTTAAGATTAACATTTTTATATTAATCTTAATAAAATAACTCATTCTATAATTTTACCACTTTCAGAAGATTTGTTATTTCAAAATATTATAGAAAATATCTGTATAATTTATGACAAATTGTGTTGATAGTAACACACAAAGCATTTCATAGATGCTATCAGGGCAATAAGAATATTTTATTTTAATTTCTCAAAAGATAATCCTAGATATAACGATCCTCCCTCAGTAGGAAAAAAAAAAATGTTTTTTTCCTCTGCTCTAGCACCACAACAATCAACACAAAACGCTTCTGTGACCAAATGTGTCAGAGTTTTTCACCACACATCAAGCGAGCAATCAATTTTGCAGTGGACACCAGCTGGTGTTCTCTAATTCAATTCAATTCTGACACTATCTACCTAAACATAGTGTCAGATCCCACAGGTCGAAGACTCAGTTCAACAAGACTCAACCCTGTCTACCATGCCAATCAGAAACCCTAGGTTATTTTTCCTGTGCTCTGACAAACTGGCTATATAACAAGTCTCCCACAAACTCCTTTTTGGTTTCAATTAATTTGCTAGAGAAGTTCACAGAACTCTGGGAAACACTTACTTGTGTTTACTGGTCTATTGTAAAGGATACAGATGAAGAGATGCATAGTGCAAGGCATGTTTGAAGGTGTATGGAGCTTCCATGCACTCTTCTGGGTGTGCCTCCCTCCAGGAATCTCTGTGTGTTATGCTATCTGGAAGCTCTCTGAACCCCATCCTCTTGGGCCTTTCATGGAGACTTCATGATTGAAGCATGGACAACTGTATAGACATGTGATAGGTAAAAGGTGTATGTTTTAAAACTAAAAGACTGAGTGGGGAAACTCAACAACACCTGTCTGTTCAGAATCTTCTTGGCCTTGTTGTGTAGCATTCCTTCCTCTGGAAGGGGCCAGACCCCTTCTGAAATGGGGCTCTTATGACCTACAATCAGACAAGGTAGGTCAGAGAATTTTCTTATAACCAGCTTCAAGATAAAAGAAACAGTTTAGGATTCAAATATATTTTCAGATTCTATGGCCTGCTTTGTGGAGGAAAAGGAACAAATGAAAAGAGGGCAAGAGAAGTTCAGAGAGAGAGATTCTATTTTCTGAAGCCTGCTTCTGAGGCCTAAAGCACCCTAATATTAAAACAATACACTGTCTTTAATGTTTATCACTCTGAAGCTATATCAAAGCTGCTTGAGGAACGAAGGACAAAAGGCCAAATGCTTTAAAAACAGATATGCATGTTGAACCAGGAACTGCGGGCAAAATCCAACATATATATATATCATAATATCACACTCCCCCTTAGACCTGACATTGTAGAACAGAGGGAGATAACAAAACACCATATATTTAAAGACATAATTATTGGAATCTAAGAGCACTCTACCAATCTTGGTTTTACTTTGTTACATGATAATTGTTTTGGAGGAAATTATTCATGACTTTTTCCTTACCATCTCAATTTAACCAAACTTTAAGTATAAAAATTTATTTGGTATTCAGAGTGAAAATTATAGAAAGAGTTTCCTCTAAACACACATAACTAATTTTAATGGATAATATATGTGGTAAAATGAGGAGAACTGGACATTGATAGAAAAAATAAAACAGAAAATACTATTTGGCTATTGTATATACTTTTAATGCAAGAACAAACCTAAGTGTTTTAATACCTGTGAGAAAAAGGATTAATAAAGACACAAGCCAAAAATATTTGCAAGCATGTAAGCATTGCAGCCTCACATTTACTTGGAATCAGAATACTCACAGAGAGATATTTAAAAATCAAGAAAAAAAGATCAATGTAAATAAATACAAAGTATCCTAAAAATTAATTATAGTTCTTAGGTGTGTATATGTCTTGATTAAAGTTATTGACATGCACAATATATAACATGCACATGTTAATGTAAATAGTGATAAAAAGTCATAAATCATAGTCACCTCAGTACCTTCCAGGAAAGGGAAAATGTAAAGAAAATATTAAATTATATAACATACCGAATAAAAGCAGGCACTGTGGAGTCACAAAGACCCATGTTCAAATTCTTATTTTGCTGTTTAATAGCTTGACTGTCTGCAAGTAATTTTACTCTATCATTGTTTCCTAATCAGTAATAAATGTATTAAGCACTGAGTACATAATTTACTTTTGAACCATTCATGAGAAAGTTGCAAAATAATTTATAATAATGTTGGTTACATGAGTAATTGATAGAGACTGATTTGAGATCTTTTTTTTACCATTAACTATTATTTTCAATTAAACTCACTCTTAGAATTTCTCAAAACTATCCTCTGAAACATTTCTTTGTTTTTACAATTTTTATGAGTAATATTCTCATTAATGAACCAAAATACAGGAGTTTCTTTTATTTAAAATTAAAAAGAGAAGCACCATTAAAACTACAAAAAAGAATGTAGCTAATAAAACTACAAGAGGGTTTTTGAAGGAGTTTCCTCTTTCCCCGATTATTTTCTTTAGTTCCATTGTATAATATTTGATATACACAAAAAAGTAATAAGTCTGTGTGTTCTAAAGCATAATGATAAAAAAAAAAAAATACTGAGCCCATCAACAAGAACTGAAGTGTTACTAATCACAGAATCTATCCTTTTGCCCTTTCCAAATGTAAACTCTTTGCTGCCCTATCTCCTACCTACTGGAGATAGGCACTTATCATAATTCACTTGAAGTTGTCATTTTAAACATTTTGTAGATATATTTTTCATGTATGCATGCATTTCTAAGTTATACGTAGTTTAATTTCCTTTGCATTGTACTAGAATAGCATTATGGTATATTTAGTGCTTTGAAACTTGTTTTTTATATTCATCATTATATCAAGATTAATTTATGTTGCTTATGTAATTTATGTAGCTGTGATTCATTTCTTTGCACTAGACTGCGTGAAAACTTTATCTATACATTCTCTTTTCCATGGATATTTTCTTTACTTTTTAATTATTA
>NW_012149197.1:1007022-1008798 GCF_000956105.1 Propithecus coquereli
CACAATTCCATGATGTTGAGTTGAATTTCTAACATGTGGTATATGCATATTTTAAAACACAACTATGTGTATTTTAATACTGTTCTATTAGATTAACATATTCAGAAAGTAAGAGTTAAGCGAGACCATTCACCAGAAATCAAAATCAAGATCAATTTTGACGTCTCCAAATGTTAGGTAGATAGTGAGGGATTCTGGTTCTCCTAGGGATGAAAGTGGGTGCTGTTGCCCCCATCTTGGTCCTGCCCAACCCTGATTCTCCATACCTGGAGGAGGAATCTGACAATCAAGAACTTGGTGTGCCAGCTGCAAAAGAATGCGGAGGACTCTCTAGCCCATGGGCCAAGCCGCATGGGTACCATAGAGTCTGGAAAAGTGACCTAGAAACCATATGCATAGTTAAGGCTCAGGTCATATGACTCCCAACTGTCTAATCAAAGTGGTTCCATGGTGACCTCTGAACCACAAAGGAGATACCTATCTGGACACTATAAAAGAGGACGCAGACCATAGCCACGCTTTCTTTGCCCTTCCTTTTGCCTGCCTTGCTGTGACAGTGGGTCCTGTTGTCATCTGTAGTGTATGTACCATGCTCTGTAAACCTATATCTTGTTGTCGCCCTATAATGCTATCTTTCTCTCCTCAGTAAACCTCATTATCGTGCTTGCCTAATTTTGGTGTGTCTGATCATTCTTCAAACATGGGTGCACCAAGAACCTACGGTTTCAGGCTGAAACCTAACACAAACACCGTGAAAGGCACTTACATCTTCCAAATTTAGTCAAAGCATTTAACCTGTGGTTGCTTAACATATTTTAATAAGCTATGGCGTATTATTTTGTAAATAGATCACCTTATTAGTGTTTTCAATTGTGGCATATGTGGATTTGACTCTCATGTTACTTTGTTGCAAGGACACTGTAGTGAATATCTTAAAGACATAGACAATTTGGATTGCAGTTCTTCCCATTAAAAAAAAAGAAGCTGTAAATGGACAATTCTCAATGTCATTTCAGAGTCACTGGCAATGATAGGGAATCTATTTAAGGATTTTCTCTGCCTTTCAGTAGTGAGGAAAGTTAGGGCGGTTTACACCCAGCCTGCTTCATTTACAATTCAATTAGAATGAATGTCACTGGAGGCAAATACTGTGAGCAGCATTTCTAAATTCATTTATAAAGATGCCTACTAGATAATGCAGATGCAGTTTCAGGAGTTAGGCTCCTATGGAACTTCAGGAAAGCTAGAGAGAATTATAGTCCCTCCTAATCATTAAAATGTATGCATGAAGTACTTCAAGCCAGCTTATTCATCACTCCTGAAATGCTGACAAAATGCTTAAGGGCCTACTTCTTCACTAAGGTAAAACAAAAATTCCCCATTCTTTAAGGTTCAGGAGGATATTGTGCACAGGTAGGTCCATTTTTAAAGGACACTTGCAATCCGTAGACAAAACCATAGTTTAGCTACTGCTATTCCTCAGCATGCTGCTATGTACATAAACATGAAGCAATATCAGGGAGAGAAAACACCGCTAAGATGTTGTAAGACAATGGGATAGCATGCCCTTTAACATTCACTCAATCACCATCCTGAAGATTGTATCTTTCCCTGAAAATTCAATTCATATTTAAGGCTACTAATCCTTAATCTAAGAGACATTCATGGTTGCAAAATAATATGTATATTTTTAGATTTTTAGATCCAATGTATTATTTAATGAAATAATGGATCTATTTATAATGAATGCATAGTGCATTGAGATTGCTTTGTTTG
>NW_012149197.1:1011818-1013338 GCF_000956105.1 Propithecus coquereli
TATACCTAATAAAAGAGGCCCACAGTACTCGATGCAAAAGTGACAGAATTAGAAAGAAGAATGAATAGACATTTCTACAATCATAGTAAAAGATTGCTAACACCACTTTCTTAGCAATTCATATAACTCCTGGGCAAATAACAGTAACAATGAAAAAAATGAATGAATGAAATGACATAGAACTGAATAATTCTTTGGACTGACTGATATTTGTGTAACACTATATCCCAAAACTGCAGTGTAAACATTCTTTTCAAGTGTGCATGTATATTTACCTTCTAAAAACCATTTATTCTATATAAATCTAGCGTTGATGGATTGTAACAGTGATTCCAAATTTATAGAGTGTATTCTCTGGTCACAATGAAATCCAATCATAAATCAGTAGCAATAATCCAGGAAAGCCTTAAATACCTGGAAATTCAGTTATGCTGAATGATCCACTGGTCAAAGAGGAAATCTCTAAAATGCAAATGACACAAGAGGAGAGTTTGGTTTTTACACACTATTTTGTCCCCAGGAACTAAAATTGTGCCTGGAAAACAGTAAATGCTCAACAATTATTGCTATAAGAAAAGTCCTAGTGGAGAGAGAAAGAAAAATGATGAAGAAATATGCAAGTATTTTTTGTGAGAAATAAATGAAGAATAGGCTTTTCATGAAGGATATAACAAAGCCTGGCAGGGGACAGGATCTCAAAAAACATTGGTGTATCTCCAAGGAGACAGATGAGCTTAATGGCTAAAAAAGTGCCTGTGAAAAACACACTGAGAGTCTCCAATCCAGACTCTGTTACTAACTCTACAAACTAGAGAAATTTTCTACAATGATTGATTCCTTAGTTTCCTAATACCAAAAAAATAAAATAAAAAACGTAAGTCGTAATAAAGCATAGAATTTTTGCCAAGATAATTGAAGTGGTTTGTGTTTAAGTGCCCAGTCCAGTGACTGATTCAAACAAAAAAGATCAATAAATAATACTGTTATCACAAAAATATGCTGCTTATGGCAGAAGATTTAATACCTGATCCCTAACATGAAGGTCTGTGACATTGTGTGACCTTTGTAGCCTTACTTAACCTTTTAGATATACACGTATTCTTAGAAGAAAAAAGAGGGGAAAACACCATTTGCTCACTGTGGAGCAATTTAGAAATAGTTTCTAGAGTAGAAAAGGCTAATATATTATTAATATTATTATGATTGAATGGCTTAGAAAGAGGTCCTTCAAAGAAAAGCAGACTAATGGAGAAAATAAATGCAATCTAGGAACACAATAACTCATTTTATCAAAGAATATTTTGTTGTTATGAAATTTTACACAGTGTACAAAACACTTTATTTTCTTTAGGAAAAGAAATATTATTATTAAGAAATAAGGGCCAGGTGCGATGGCTCACGCCTGTAATCCTAGCACTCTGAGAGGCGCAAGCAGGGGGCTGGTTTGAGCTCAGGAGTTCCAGACCAGCCTGAGCAAGAATGAGACCCCGTTTCTACTAAAAATAGAAAGAAATTAGCCA
>NW_012149197.1:1015128-1016002 GCF_000956105.1 Propithecus coquereli
CATCTTTTTAAAAGATACTAAGCAAATCTAAAAATAATAACCAAAGTCATAAGAAGCTGTAAGCATTCAGATGTTAAAATCATCATATATTTAATCACCTTCATTGAAGCATTTTAAGTGAGCAATAAACTCCATGAACCTCATATATTGTTATCAAAAAATAGCATAAATCAAGGTGTTTCATTATGTTACTGCCAAAAAAAGTGACAGATGCAAAAAAATTTTCCCCTAATATTATATGCTAACCCATTTTAACATTTGAATCTTCTAAAATAATCAAATTCACTTGGTCATGTATGCCTAATAGATCTTAGGTCTCTTCCATTGTTGCATGAGGGTTATATACAAGAATATTTTATGTTGACTGACTGCAACTCAGAAATGTGGATTTGTCAGGCAGAAAATGTTTGCAATACAAAGATACTGTCCAACATAGTTGGTCCTTCAGAAATCTATTAGAGCAGTAGTCTACATACATTTATTGACTGATCATATCTATACTCTAATAAATTCCATATTTGCTATCATAGGCTCAGGATGATTCAGAATAGGAAATCCATAAAACATTGCTATGCCCCTGAATACTGAAATGCAGATCTCTTTGAGTAACAAGTTGATGAAGAGATCTCGGTAGGCCAATACTGTAACATATTGATGTATGTCTGATAATGTAACTAAACTTTAGCCTTACAACTGAAATTGTCTGGTAAAGCTGCTACAAATTTATCTTCCCTATGGAGACAAAAATGCATGTTAACTTTTCATTTCAAAGAATTATTTGGTTTTTGGCTAAAATTTAATAAGCCATGATTCTCATTCAGTAAATTTTTAACATAAAATTATGCTAACCAGGGCATAATATACAAAAGAAAGA
>NW_012149197.1:1019975-1021113 GCF_000956105.1 Propithecus coquereli
ATGTTTTTACTTAAATTATTATTGTAGATCTATATTATGTTAGTTACCAAAACCTATTTGTTTTAATTAAAATGTATAGAGATCTTCTACAAGCACTTTAGCTTATACTTTATTGAATAATGTAGGCAGTGAAGATGTTTTCAAAAAGCAGTTGTCATCCTGCCACCTTTCATCTTACAATCCTTTGCTTTTCCCATGTTGTTTTCACATTAAAAGCAAAGTTCCTTGTAATGGCACCCAGGATTCGTAATAAACTGAACCCTCATTACCTCCATTATCTTCTCTCATACCACTTCCCCGAATGTAAACTCTATTCCATCAATGTCATTAAATTATTTGATCTTGTCCTGTTTCCGCACCTCTCCATATGTTTGCACATGCCTGTTTCCCAGTCACATTTTATCCAGTTAATACCAACTTGACTTTCAATGCTGTTCAGGATTTATCTCAATCTCACTATTTTCTCTTTATATTCCATGCATGTTTGGCTTGGCTGTCAATCATATTTGCTGCCAGAGAATTCCAAAATATCTCCTTCAAAATAATGCAAAGTAAAGTAAGGAAGGAGGGAAGGGAGGATGAAAAGAAGGAAAGAAGGAAGGAAGGCACAAATGAAGGAAGGAAGGAAGAAAAGAAAGGAGGGAGGGAGGGAAGAAAGGGAAAAAAGAGAGAAAAAAAAAAAGAAAAAAGACCAAAGTTGAGGAGGAAAGGTTTCACATTGAATTACAATTGTTGATATTCAGGGATGATTTCATACTAGGATACAGTAATAAGTCTTGGTTAAATTAACAAATTATTGCAAACTCATGATTTGTAAAAATTTCCCTTGAACATTTCAGCAATATTACATTGATGTATGTATGCAATTTCAAAAGAAAACTGGACTGCAAAAATAGCTTTTGCATGTACATAAGGGCCATATTATTATATTTTCCTTAAATTTGAAGGATTAAAAGTACAAATCTAGCAAAGAATTTTCCTGCAGAATTAGAGATTATAGGAGTTGCTTTGTTCATCTCTCATACCAGTTGGAATTCAGCTTTATTGAAAGTTGCACAACAGAATGTTAAAAATATCTTTGTTTTTGCAGTTATGTAACCTAATGCCAAACAGTCAATAAATTATTAAATTTAAATCA
>NW_012149197.1:1021674-1022797 GCF_000956105.1 Propithecus coquereli
AGTAGCTGGGACTACAGGCATGCGCCACCATGCCCAGCTAACTTTTTCCATATATTTTTAGTTGTCCGATTAATTTCTTTCTATTTTTAGTAGAGACGAGATCTCGCTCTTGCTCAGGCTGGTTTCGAACTCCTGAGCTCAAACAATCCGCCTGCCTAGGCCTCCCAGAGAGCTAGGATTACAGGCATGAGCCACCGCGCCCGGCCTCACCTTCTTTTTAAAGAAGCACTTTCTGAAGATGTCAGAGCACTTGCAAACGTGGATGAGGGCAGGCATAATGATTCCTGTATGCGTGTCTTATGAATTTTAAAAGACATATTTTAAAGGTATTTTAAAAAGTGATATTTGTGCCCTTGTAATTGATGCTAAGGATTTAAGTGATAAGAGTCCATAAATATCAATAAATTATGAGAAAAAACAGTCTAATGGTGCTTAAAATTGCATTGGGATTCATTTAACAAGATACCGAACACTCCACCTGTAGCTCTAACTTTCCATTTGTGCACATAGAAAATATATTTAATGTAGTCTGAAGTGACTAGGAAAGTATTCTGGGAATGGAATATATTTACAAGGGAGTCTGAAAGGGTAAGCATTCGTTAGCCAGGTGGAATAAAAAGGAAGTGAAGGGAGATTTTGGTCAAAGGAAGAACATAACCTAAGGAATAAAACCACAAACAAATACCAAATTCAGTAAATGCCATTAGCTGAATATTGCATAAAGACAGGTATGGGAAAAGGAGGAAAAAATAGTGATAATATTAAGCTAAAGAATGAGCACTCAAGATAATAATGGGCTTCACAGCCTATTTTGGGAATTCTTATTTTTGAGGGCAATAGGGAAGAATTGAAAAGATGTAAGTAGGAAAGATATATGATGTCCTATGTTTTGGGTAATGGACTGAAAGTGAAATGGAGGATAGAGTGAAGAAGTGTTAGGGTTGAAAATAGACTAATTAGCTGAATTTCAATTATAATTATAGGAAATATGGAAGATAGTAAATTAATACTATAAATCTTTTCTAATTCACCAGGATGAATGAACAGAAGAAATGGACTTAAAAGGTGTTAATGATACATACTTTATAATATCTTTTGATCAGACATATAGCAAATTAAGGAA
>NW_012149197.1:1025967-1027547 GCF_000956105.1 Propithecus coquereli
GGTATTGATATGTCTTACACAAAATTGAATGGCAAGTGACAGGCTTCACATGGTAAGAATCTAGAAAATAGTTCATGCATGTGAAGGCCTTGCTCATTACAAATCACTTGTATGGGACAGTCTTCCGTGGTGAATTTATTATATATGGGAACCGAATGGTACTATAAAATGGGCTATGGAGCAAGCAAGCGGAATAAATATTCAAATATATGGAGGAACAATTGGAAGCAATAAAAAACTATAGCAAATAGAAAAATATGACAGTAGGAAAAACACTATATACATTTTTGAGAATAGGATATGGTATCATTTTATTGGTGGACATGAGGTGAGTTGATACAGTACGAAGGCGAATACTATTGTTTATTCAGAGAAAATACAAACAAAATATATAAAAGTAAAACAAATATCAAATGTTTAAATTCCTTTCATGTGGGGTTTAAAGAGGGAGAATAATAAAATTGAATTATATATGCATGATATTACAGTAAAAGGATTCATGATGGCTTACAGAAATTATAACCAGGGATAGAAATTAACTTGCAGATGATTGGTTTCCAGCTAATGTTATAATAGGATTATGATGTTTCAATTCTTCTCAGGATCCTATCTCATTTACCTTTTTAAAGGACATGATTCTTGTAATTATTCTCTCTCTCTCCCACTTTATTCATTTGCCATTCTTTACTGAATAATTTCAAACAACATAGAAACATGGCTGGTTTTCCAAGTTTGAAAAAAAAGATAGAAAGATTGTTTGCACTGATATTTATCTTCTTCAATTTCAATAGATCTTATATCATTATTCTACCACTCTTATAGCACAAAGTCTTCAAAGAATGTACATTGCTGGCTCCATCTCAGCTTCACTCAATTCCTGTCTCTGATTTGACTTCCCCCAAGTATTGCACAAAACATGAAAATGACATTCTCAATGTCAAATCTAATGATCAAGATTTTGTTCATAGTTTACTCCATCTTTTAACTATGCTGAATATAGTTCACAAGTCCATTTTTGTAATAGGCATGTATTTGTCTTCATTTTCATAATTCAGCACTCTTAAGATTGTTCTCTTTCTTAATGTCCGTCTCTTCCTAGCATTCTTTGCCCATTCTGTTCCTTTAAAAATAAACTCTGTTGTAATAAATGAAGAGAAAATTTGATTCCTCTTCTTTTCTCAAACTAAAGTGAGCTCTTTCAGGCTTGTGAATTTCAATGTAAATGTGTGCTTAGGAGTCCAAATGTTATGTGAATATCTGAGCTCAGACTCAGAAATCTATTTCCTCCTTATTATTCCCACTTGTATTCCTCAAGCAAATTGAATTTAACAAGTTCTAAGTATTTCTTCAAAAGTCTTCCATGTTTTCTTAGGTATCATCTCTAACCACAGAATAGAATAATTTAAGAATTATGTGTATCATTGATCTTTTGCTTTATATGATCTCCTATATCCAATATTAAAAAAGGCAATTCAGTTAAACCTCAAAAACCTGTCACACAATTTCCAATTCTTTTGATTTTTATTGTTCCCATCCTAGAAACCTCCCAAATATTATTAAGATGAAGTTTTGTAATAATT
>NW_012149197.1:1029483-1031078 GCF_000956105.1 Propithecus coquereli
TCTAAGATATCAGAATTCTGTCATTCTTATTGCTACAATGAAACAAAGTTGTATATTGACATTTTCTACTCTCAGTCCCTATCTGGCTCTAAGGAAGATGAACTCTGAGCTTCTTGTCTCACTTGTAATCACATTTCCAATTGCTTTGATGAATGGAATGTCCTTTTGACTTTGTCCATGAAACATAGTCCTTTTGTGCATTTGTTGGACTTGCACAGTATATTACTTTTGCATGCTCACTTTCTCTGTCTTTTAAATTTTACTCATATCATCTACCTTAACAATTCTAGGTTTCTTACCTGATCTACGTTCTCCAAGTTTCTAAGACCCATCCTATAATGATTTAGTGTTGTCTACCAGAGTACTAGCCAAAATATTAACTACTGGATGCTGGGAGAGTGTTACTAAAATAATAAAATTTTCCCCATCCAACATTATATTTTGTTCCCCTTGATCCAGCACAAACTGTATCTGTAACACACTCTATAACAACCATATTCTCCCACTTGGCAGAGGTACCTGTTGACTTATCAGTCCTATTTGGATGGACAATACCTTTTCTCTTAGCATACTCAGTACCTTCTAAATAGGGTTATGCTGTACCTTTATCCTAATTTGTTCTAATGATCAGGAGAGGATGTAGGGTTGGGCCCTAAGTGGAGAATATGTTGTCTTATAAGGCATTGTCTTCATACAAGTTAAACTCTGTTTTCTAGTGTTTAACAATAGGAACAACAATAAGTCTACAGGTACTTCTAGGTACTGATAGGAATGGGCCACTCCTGCAAAAGGGTATATCAGATATGTCGTTTAGTTTCCTGAGTTTGCGATATTTCCATTATAAGTTTTCATCTGATGTCTCAATTCCTCCTTGCTTCCCAATTAATACCTTGACCTCTTTTTACCATATATATGAGAGTGAAAATATAAATTTCTCATTATTTTGCTTATGATGTAATCAAACCTTGGGCCAGATGCTCAGTTTTACCTGCACTCTGGATTCATTGGATGAAAGTCTATTTATATGCCACCAAAATATCCTCTGATATTCACATTTTGTATTTAATTTCAATCAATCACTTAGTGTTTTATTATCCCCAGCAATAGTTATTAATTCTATTGTTGTCATGATTACAATTTTCCCCATATTTCAAAACACCTGCTTTTGCACATGCTGGTGCACTTTTTCCCCACTAGCACACCATCTTAGTTCATCACCAGTGGAAGTTTTAACAATAGCATATTTGCAATATTGTTCCATGTCAAGGACTACCCATGGTCCACCTACTGCCAGTGAAGGAAACTGTTTTGTCAACTAACCTGTAAGTGATCCAGGTGAAAAATTCCATTTTGTTATCTGCTTATTTGGACCACTTCTGTTGTCAACTATTGCTAGTTGAATTCCCCATGAAACAGATGCTGAGACAGAGATATTTGCATGAAGGAATATCAACAAAGAATTTTTTTCAGGATTAATAGCTGTAGGGACTTAAGGAAGCAAGATTGAACAAAGGAAGAAAATGGTTGTTGATGAAACAGTCATACAAGAAAAGCTGGTTGCTGATTCAGGGACACAAAAGCTTCAGCCAATCTCA
>NW_012149197.1:1031128-1032700 GCF_000956105.1 Propithecus coquereli
TTGTCATGATTACAATTTTCCCCATATTTCAAAACACCTGCTTTTGCACATGCTGGTGCACTTTTTCCCCACTAGCACACCATCTTAGTTCATCACCAGTGGAAGTTTTAACAATAGCATATTTGCAATATTGTTCCATGTCAAGGACTACCCATGGTCCACCTACTGCCAGTGAAGGAAACTGTTTTGTCAACTAACCTGTAAGTGATCCAGGTGAAAAATTCCATTTTGTTATCTGCTTATTTGGACCACTTCTGTTGTCAACTATTGCTAGTTGAATTCCCCATGAAACAGATGCTGAGACAGAGATATTTGCATGAAGGAATATCAACAAAGAATTTTTTTCAGGATTAATAGCTGTAGGGACTTAAGGAAGCAAGATTGAACAAAGGAAGAAAATGGTTGTTGATGAAACAGTCATACAAGAAAAGCTGGTTGCTGATTCAGGGACACAAAAGCTTCAGCCAATCTCATGAGGAGCTCTAGAGTAGCATGGTCATGCAGAATTGCCTTGAGTTGAGACAAGGAGGCTGAGCTCCTTTAAACATTTCTTGTGTAGTCATTGGATGTGTACTGCCAACAAGGAATAAAGTTTTCCTTCCCAGAGGCAACTCACTACAGCTAAGGTCAGTGATTCCAGAGAGACTCATCTGTAAAAATGCAGTCCTTAACATTCTACAGCTAGGATTAGGTAGAAATGCTTCATTCCTGAAAGAAGAGAATTCAGAATTTGTGGAGTCAACGAAGGTGCTCATTTCAAAGGGCAAATTACCATCGCCTGATATATAAAATTTCCTTTCCTCACAATTTACCTTTTTTTTTTTTAGCATTGTATGATTTTCTTCATTTTTTTATCACTTCAATAAGTTCCCTTTATTGATCTTACTTGTTTATTTTGTCTCCCTACACTAAAATATAATCTCCATAAAAGCAAATAACTTTTTCGACTTGTTAGAAGCTGCTAAACTATCATTTGGAAAGTATTCCCTACATAGAATATAATAAATAACTATTTGTACTACCTGTGATTAATACAACATTTATACTAATGTATTATAGATTATCTGATAATATTATGCCAAAGGAGGAATAAAAGAAGTCAGACAGAACATTATCTAGATTGAGTTGGTATCTTAACCTGCTTGGGCTATCATAACAAAACTCACAAGACTGGGTGGCTTAAACAACATAAATTTATTTCTCACAGTTCTGAGGGGTGAAAAGTGAGAGACTAAGGTGCTGCCCGATTTGGTTTGTGGTGAGGGCTCTCTTACTGGTTTGTGGAAAGCTGCCTTCTCACTGTGTTCTTACGTAGCGGACAGAGAGAGAGTTCTGGTGCCTCTTTTTCTTCTTATAATGGCAGTAGCCCTGTTAGATGAAGGCTCCACCCTTATAACAGCATTTAACCTTTATCACCCCCTTGCAAGACTTCTTCCCAAATACAGTCACATTGGGGGCTGTGGCTTCAACATACATATCCATATTAAGTCCATAACAGTTGGGTTATAATGTAAAACTTCCTGAATGAGGCAACTTTTGTGCAGCCACGTGCTGTAAATATTTAATAATAGA
>NW_012149197.1:1033605-1035748 GCF_000956105.1 Propithecus coquereli
TAGTTTTTGCTGCAGAACAAAACAATTCTCCAAAATTCAAAGTTGTGAAACAACAAAAGTTAATTTTCTCTTTCTACATGTCTACTGCTAGTAGCAGGGAGCTCTGCTCATTGTAAGTAAATAGATACCAAGGCATGCTGAAGCCTTTTCGGCGTTTGACTTCAGTGTTCACCTTGGTGAGGAAGAACAACTTAAAAATTGTGCACCTGCTCTTAAATGAAGTATGTCAGAAATGACATACATCAATATCCTCATAATTAAACAACCAAAACCAATTACATGATAGATCTAAATTTAATGTGGTAGATAACAACAAAGAGGCAAACCATATGTGCCTGCCACAATACTGAAAAATTGTTGGAGAATTTTATCAGAGATTTGGTAATTTGAATATTCAACTTAAACTATTTATTTATGAAATACTTGCGAGAATAACTTGAAGAAATTAACTACTATATAGAAGTCCTGTATTTTAATTAACTTCATAAGTGTTAAAAGGGTGAATTATTCCTAAATGATTTCTAGAACTAGGACTCTGCTATAAGTATATAAGAAAACCTAAAGCATCATCCCAATTTGTACAATACTATAAAGAAAAAAGACTACTAAAGCCAAAAATATTGTACAGTCACATTTATTAATGATTAATCTAGAGCTTGAGGAAAGTGACTTCTGTTTGAGCACATAGTATTTTTATTGTGGATCTGTTTAGGGCACGTTGAACATATAGTTCCTGCAGAAATGGTCAGCTTCACTCATGCCCAGTCCCATATATTTTTCAAGGATAACTCTTCTTGTCCAATTAAGTTAGACCAGGATATTTTCACCTGATAAACATGACATAAATCTAGGTAATATTCTATGGGAAAAATTGTATTTGGCCATTTGCCTAGAATGAATCCACAAGTGAAGAAGATGCATATAGTCTCATATACTTTAGTCTAGTTATTTTGACACCTTGTTTTAAAAACACAAATAATTCTTTGCTGCTTATTTTCTTTTTCCTTTCTGGCCCACTTGCCATATGGCTCTATTCTCCTCTAGCTCCAGGAGTCTTACCTATACAGTGTGGGTCAAAAGATTACTTTGTGGCTGGCTCTTGGTTGAGTTTGGCCATTGAGAAGCAACAAGACAAGATCAGAGTGTACAGTGGGTAAGGGTGAAGTGTTTATTTTTCTACTCACCCTCTTCCAAGTTTCCACAGGTTGGTTGTATTTTTCTATCAAGTGTTATAGTTCTTGCGGGCTTCATGTAACTTCCCCTGCCTATTTCCATTGAGCCAAAAGCTCCTTGGGTTATTAGCCTTTGGGTACTGCACACACTTAAAACTCTCTTCAGTTGCATTTTTTTCCTACCAAGGCCATGACAGGTATGCCTGCTTAAGCATACAATCTCAAATATGTCTCTGCCTAACACAGTATACCTGCTCTGCAGCCTCAAATGCACTCCTACCCAATGGGATGGCCACGCAATGAAGCCAGTGAGTGACTGCACTTATAAAATGCGCATTGCAATGTGAGCCATGTCTTCTTTACAGTGGCCTTTTAATATTAAATAAGATGATGCATGTAAACATTTTTTATAAAGTTTAAAATGTGATAAGTATTATTTTGTATGGGTGATAAATGTAACTGTGGGTTCTCTTGACTGTAGGAGATAAGCATTGTTCCTGCATGAATCAAACCATTAATTCCTGATGGTGCTTAATTATTGTTGAACATATTTTTCTTCACAGGAGCTGTCATTTAAATGTGCTTGCCAACTAGCTTGTTTATCAAAACATTCCAGGCCCTTTCAAGTTCTCATTTATATTGCCTCATGTTTACCACTCCCATAAATTTGTATTATCAGCATATTAACTATCAGGCTATTTTGGAGATTGAAAAGAGAAGGATTGATTCATCATGTGCAATATCTCATACATCTGTCATTTTATTCTACTGCCATTTGGTTAGTTCAAACTCTCATTACTTCATGTTTGAATAATTGCAGTAGATTTCATATTACTCTTCCTGCCTCCAAACTCACTCCCTTTATTCCGATATACGCACTCATATTCATCTTACATAATACCACCAGATTATTGTTTTTTCAATCTACCTTTCTAGAATATTTGTCCCCCACTTTCTTCTCTTTTTGTGTG
>NW_012149197.1:1036912-1038325 GCF_000956105.1 Propithecus coquereli
CTTTTTCTTCAACTTCGTCTCTGTTTTCTACTATGCTAATAGAGTTGACACATAGTATTTACAGGCTGAAAAACAAGCTCATCAGAAGTCTCATTATTGTTTCTGTGAGTTCTAAAATGTCCACATTATAACGTATTGACACTTACCAAATTTTATTTCTCAGATTAAGGGTGTCCAAATACTGCTTCCTATTTAAGCAGGAAATATGAGAAATTTAAAGCAGAATAATCTTTATCCATATATTTTCAATTCAGACAGAACTGCATAGTGATCATTATTAGCTATATGACTTTGGGGTATATTATTTATCCATCTCCTTTTTCTCCTATGTAAAATAGGGGTGAAAATCATATTTATGTCATATTTTGTGAGGTTAAAATAAAATATAGCCAATAAGAAGATTAATAATAAGCATTATTTTGTACCATTCTTAATTTCTGAGACAGAAAATGTTAACTATCACTAGTGTTCTGCATCTACTGTCCAGCTTGAATTTGATCCATTTCTGACTAGTTTGCATAAAAGAGGGCTGAATTTTTGAACCACTGCCCAACTCCTTTCTCTAAGCCTTTGATTCTCAACCAGGGGAGATTTTGACACACAGGGAACATGTGACAACATCTGTGGGTGTTGCTGATTGTAGAGGACAGCCCTTCAGAGCACAGAATTATCTGGCCCAAAATGTCGTTAGTGCCAAGGTTGAGAAACTGCACTAAGCTTTTTTGTCTGGTTACTTACCTCTCTGCTATACTGTGTCCCCAGTTTTACGGATATTGAATTCTCAACTTTTCACTGCCCCATTCTCACTTATAGATAATCTATTAAATAATTTGATTTGTATGTATCTTCCTAGTTTGGCCCATTGGCTTTCTCCAAATTCTGGCATACTTCTATAAAGACCATTTCCTTGGAGCTTAATCATTAGTTTCAGCGAATTTCCTTTTGCTCCAGACTGTAGTGGATCTCCACATTAGAAAAAGCTAAATCATGCAAGATATTTAATAACCTAATAACTTAAATATTTGTCTTTTTCTTCTTATATGATCTTTTAAATTCAGTGAGTGACTTCTGGTTTCCAGGCTAGATCAGATTTTTCTTGGACCAGGAGGTGTTGCTGCTCAGACATGAGGTTTGCAACTTCCCATCTGGGCTCAGATTGGGTCACTGACCTCTTAGGTTTCTCTGACAATAGGCTGGTCCTCGTTGTGGTCACCATCACAGGAGCATAATTCACATCTGGTAGCACTGGCTTTACCACAGTAGCACAGAGATTGGTCTATTTTAGAATTTAGCTCCTCTTAATAGGCAATCGTTATGTCTCCATTTTTTGGCAGCTAAGTTAAGAAAGTGAACACACCGAAAATAGCCCATTTCATAACTTATCAATATCTGTATTCATTTATTTTCTTTCTT
>NW_012149197.1:1040082-1040606 GCF_000956105.1 Propithecus coquereli
AGAACAAAATAAAAGAGCAGAAGTTTAGGGATTAAAGATTATATTTTGGAGGACATAGTAACAAGGTGGAACATTTGCCTTGAAATATGTGTTTATTAAACACTTAACCTGAACAGGATTATACATTTCCATACAAGTCTTCACATTTAAAAAGTGAATAAGATTGATGCTTTTGTTAATATTCTCAATTCACTATTTTATCAAAACTAGCTCCTTGTCACAGAACAGTGTATGCATTTCCATAACCATAAGAGAATAAGAGAGAAGGAAACATTTTCTCATTTTCTCCTTTTTAGCTTTCTTTCTTTCTTTTTCTTTTCTTTTCTTTCTTTCTTTTTTTTTTTTGGCTTTCTCAAGCCAAACCACTCGAATTCCATTTAGCTCTGAAAGAAAAGCCTGAACAGAAGAGCTTAATACTGGTAACACAGAATCAGAAAAGGGCAGAAAAGAATTTCTAACAAATGAGATATGAGGCATGCAATGTTTTGCTTCTACTTCTTTAACACATTGCTATATATTGTCCA
>NW_012149197.1:1040656-1041024 GCF_000956105.1 Propithecus coquereli
TAATTTTGACCATGCTTTTAAGAAAATATGAAATGCATTAATAATTTATTTTCCAAAATTGCACACATAATCATCTATAGTACTATCAATTAGAAAGTGAGTTTAATTGTTAGAAATGATTACTTTCTTTTCATGGATTTATATTATAAATCCTATCATAAAATAGGAAAGTTCCAGTATAGCTATTAGGGCTGCATACCGTAGTGTGTTGATACCATTTTATTTCTACAAGCAACTGCTTCATCAGATTTTCTAGAATTTAATCCAATAATAGTCTCTTTAATTCATATTCTCTTGAAGGTGAAAATTTGAAAATTGCACACTAAAAAATTAAATTAGACAAGATGGATTTTCACAATACCTAAAAT
>NW_012149197.1:1045821-1047159 GCF_000956105.1 Propithecus coquereli
TGCACACTAAAAAATTAAATTAGACAAGATGGATTTTCACAATACCTAAAATACAAAGAACATCTTTAAAAAAAAATAAACCTGTATATTTCTCTAAAAACTTGCATTTGCAAACTATAATTCTTTTGCTTTTTCAACAGTATGTACAATGAAGGCAAAAATACTATTTCTGAAATATCTAAATCTTTTGTTCTATGTAGGTGTCATGACAACCAGGAGTTAGATGAGAAACGTGAAAATTAGGTGGAAGGAAAATGATATGATGTTGTCCAGTGTTAGTGCTCTGGCATAGGAGAGGTTTTGTTCATGGACTTAGTTGTAGCTTCATGTGCTGCTTAGGTGCGCACATGCACAAATATTCAATTTTGATAATAGTGTTAAATGACAATATCACCAAAAGGTCACTAATTTGTGTTTTATGATTAAAAGCCAACAAAATTATTTTATACAGGAAATTCACTTATTATTTATGAAGAACAGAGACCAAATCTGAGTAATATTTATAAATTGTTAAAGCAAGGAAGAATAAGCCAAATTAACCAACCAACCAACCAACAGCTCACTAATTCTTGCCTGATGTCCTTAGTGCAAGCAATATTAGGAAAATATAAAAATATCACTAAAAATGTTTTTACAGGTAAATATATGTTTTGTTTAGATTCATGTAGCTGGAAAAGAATTGGAACCTTTCTACTCTACAATATGATTTACCACAGGTTTTAAGAACTCTTGTTTAAATAACTTAGTTTTTAAAAGTTTTATTTATAAACTATTGTCGCCTAATTTACCTTTTTCTCACTTTAAATGTATGCAATTAAAATAAGTGCCTTGTTCATTATTCTATTCTTATAATTTTTGCAGAAAATTGTTCTAATAAGAAACTACCTGTCATGGTAGCCTCTGCCTCCCTAATTAAGGACCATTATTACAGTTTGACCATTAAAAAAGCACTCTATTGATCCCTATTTATTCCAAGAAATGACCAGCCACAGAAAACATTCCAGCCCTAATATCGAACAATACTTTCTCTTTTGAAATGCCCTCAAACTGCTAGCTTGCTTCCTTACAGCTAACCAATGACTGACAAATGGCTCTGAAGACCAATTAAAAAGCATCCCCTCCTTCTAAACAGTGCTAGAGTGCTTGTCAATCAGAGATTGTCTGGGTATTTCCTTTTCTGAATCTATAAAATTGACTCTTCTTTTCCACATCTTTTAAAATCCACTGAAACAAAAATGATACCGATGAGTTTCAATGTTGCAATTTTATGAATAAATAGCCTTTGTTAAATTTATCTCAGACTTAATTTTGTCTAAAGCATTATAGAGCTTTAGGTAA
>NW_012149197.1:1047209-1049076 GCF_000956105.1 Propithecus coquereli
TTTAAAGCTATATATGTTTTTAAGATTATCAATGAATTTTCATTAGTAAGAAGTTTCTTTTAAAGACAATGTTTTGTTTTAATGAAATACAAAATTATTTTCATGTCGATATTTACCATGAAATGAAGAATAATTTGATATCTACAAGATGAGTTATAATAGTTAATTTAGAATATATTGAGTGTCTACATATCTATTTACGTGAGGCTACAAATATAAAGATAAATTAAGATTTAGCTTCCTTACAATGTGTACAAAAAGCAAGGACTGTTCGCTACCTCCTCCACAATCAGCTCTGAAAGGAAATGAAAATATGGAAATATGATTTCAGCAACCACTATCAAAGGTACCATTACTACCAGTAACACCAACATACTCAAAAAACCTCTTGGGAAAATATAAGACTGTTTTGAACTGTTGCATGTGTGGAGGAGGTGGGTAGCTACAGGCAGAAGCTACATTGACAGGAAAGATAACAGCAAAGCATTTGTTTGTTTGTTTTTCTGTTTTTATTTTTTGAGACAGAGTATCATTCTGTTGCTTGGGCTAGAGTGCATTGGCATCATCATAGCTCACCTCAAACTCCTGGATTCAAGCGATCCTCCTGTCTCAGCCTCCAGAGCAGCTGACTACAGGTGTGTGCCACAATGCCCGGTTTAAGTTTGCTTTTTCTCAAAAGAAATTTAAAATATAATATTTAATTGTCAAAAAGTATTGAAGATATTCAAGGTGTATAACAGATTCCTTTCTCTAGTGGTGTCCTGAGACAGCCATTACCTTTTCATATTCAATTTTCTATCACTTCCTTCTCTCAATTTCCTGCACATGTGGATTAAAATATGACAACATTACCTCCTCCCACTGATATTTCTGCCTGTCGGGATAAAGGTAAATCCTGACTGGAATAATTGCCTGTGGAATTGGAGTAAGCAGAAGTGTTTGCTGAAACTTTCCACACTGAAGTGTATCCCTCCCTTTAACTTACATGGAAGTGCACACAGGTTATGACTTGACATTAGCTCTAACCTAACACATGGTAAGAGGTGGGACAGTTGATGACACCAGTGGACTGTGAGTTAATCAGAATTTAAAAAGACAAACTGAACCATTTTAGAGCAGGATCAGAATTATTGGAGCAAAAAAAAAAATACTAGAAAGAACAAATGAAAAATTGCATATGAAAAATAGCATAGATAATATAAATACTGCAGTAAATGCAATAAATAGCTTACCGGATCCATCTGAAAAATATATTAGTGAATTAGCTAGAAGACCATTATTGACTTATTTTCTCAAAAGCAAGGGGAGTTAAAAAAGGGGAAAGTATAAAATAAAACCTAAGTTACAGGAAAGTTAGAAGTTGAAACGCCAATATCTGAATAACAGCACTTCTAGGAAGAAAGGAACGTATAAATGAAGTTCAGGAAATCTTTAACTAACTCTGTTTAGCAGTCGCCATTGCAGACAGATGGAATATTCAGTATCTGCTCTTCCACCAAATAACCAAGTGAGCTTCGGCAAGGTACTTTCTTTCTCTGTACCTTAGTTTCTCATTTAATATGGGTGATAAATAGGATGCCATACATGTTTTAGTATTAGAATTTAATTCAAATAACTTTGCCCATAAAATACATTGTGCTAAAAAAAAATCACTTCTCATTTACTGCTTTGTGTCACCTCTTAATCTCACTTTGAATATCTGGTCCAGTTACTAATTTCAGTTTTATTTTTTTATGTTCAATTTTGTTTACCATGAAATATCATACCCTAAATACAATACTTTTTTACCTAAAATATATGATATGAATCTTATATCACTATTCTGAATATTGTACTCTATGATAAATCTATTAATTTATCTAATTTT
>NW_012149197.1:1052608-1055079 GCF_000956105.1 Propithecus coquereli
ATTTTGATATATTCAACTTTTCCTCTCTCTCATCTTGAAACAGTCTCAACCTAAGTAATGATCTCATCCTTTTTACAGAGTTTATGGCTGACTATAATTCCTTGAGGATAAAAAGAAAAAAAGGTTAACTTTTTTTATAACCCATATGAAGTATGTTACTTTCACTTTACCATTAACATAAGAAATAGCTCTTTAAGTCAAGAAAGATAATAAATTTTCACTAATCTCCACAGGGGTACCAAGTAAGATCAACAAAGAACACGATGTTTCATTTTACACTGGGGAACCTTGAAAGGTGCATAGTTAAATGTCATTCTTTTACAAGTAAATCATTCACAGTTCGGGAAGACACCTTAGAGCTTCTCAAACATGATTCACTGCCCAGAACTCTTCAATTGTTAAAAAGTAAAAACAAATGCATAATGTACCTTTCAAAGGTATATTCATATAATACACATTTTCAAAAAGAGTTTAGAGACATTTAAGATAAATCCTAAATGTTTTTAATTGTTCCTAACTCTATCTCTTCAAGAAATAGGTCAATCGTTATAACCTAGTGATGTCAGATCACCATTCAAACCAAATACTTTAGGTTCATACAGTAAGTAAATTAATGTTACTGATCTTAAATTCATGCATTAATTTTATTTTCATATATTAAATAACAGTGTTATTTAAATATAATTTACATATCATAAAAGTCTCTCCTTTAAGTGTATCATGAAGTGATTTTTTAAAATTATATTCACACAATCGTACAAGCGTTACTGCTATCTATTTCTATAACTCATCCTAAAAGAAAGTTGATTCAAGAAGCAGTCTCCAGAATGACAAGTAGGACTGCTATTTAGCAGATGAGTACTACCGGTATAGCAGAACCACTTATTAATATATGGATAAACTTTCATACCAGATGGATACTAACCTCTGTTTTAGTGCCTGTATTGCTTTCCGACCTCTTCTAAGAATTTTTCAGATGTCTCTATGATTCAGAAACAGGAGAATAATGTTTTGTGCAGCAGGGGGCCTCAAAGCTACCATTCAGTGTCATAATCTGTATTCAAACTGGTCAATGTAAATGGTAAATAGATTTTTTGTTGTTTGTATGAATGTGTGATTTAGAAGTATAATTTTGTTACATGGATATATTACATAGTGGTGAAGTTTGAGCTTTTAATGCACCCGTCACTGGAATAACATACATTGTACCCATTAAGTAATTTCTCATCATCCACCCCCTTACTACCCCTCACCCTTCTGAGTGTTCATTGTCTGTCATTCCACACTCCACATCCATGTGGACACATTCATTATCTCCCACTTACAAGTGAGAACATGTGATATTTGCCTGAGTTGTTTCACTTAAGGTAATGGCCTTCAGTTCCATCCATGTTGCTGCAAAAGACATGATTTCATTCATTTTTAAGGCAGAATAGTATTCCATTGTATATAGATAGCACATTTTCTCTAATTATCCATTGATAGACACTTAAGTTGATTCCATGTATTTACTACTGTTAACAGTGCTACAATAAACATATGAGTGCAGATATCTTTTTGATATAATGATTTATTTTCCTTGGGGTAGATAGGCAAGTAGTGGAATTGCTGGGTCAAATGGCAGTTTTATTTTTAGTTCTTTGAGAAATCTCCATACTGTTTTCCACAGAGGTTGTACTAATTTACATTCTCACCAACAGTGTATAAGCGTTCTCTTTTCTGGGAATCTTTATCAACATCTGTTATTTTTCATCTTTTTAATAATAGCCATTCTGACTGGTGTGAGATGATATCTTTTGTGGTTTAAATTTGCATTTATCTGATGATTAGTGATGTTGAGCATTTTTCATATGCCTTGTGGCCATCTGTATGTCTTCTTTCAAAAAATGAATATTCAGGTTCTTTGCCCACCTTTTAATGGGATTATTTGTTTTATTGTTATTGTTGTTGATGTTGAGTTCCTCGTAAATTCTGGGTATTAGCCATCACTTGGATGGATAGTTTGCAAATTATTTTCTCCCAGATTGTCTGTTAACTTTGTTGATCATTTCTTTTGCTGTGTAGAAGAATTTTAGTTTAGTGTTGTCCTGTTTGTCTGTTTTTATTTTTATTGCTTATGTTTTTCAGGTCTTAGTCATGAATTATTTATCTAGAAAAATGTCCAGAAAAGTTTTTGCTAGGTTTTCTTTTAGAATTTTTGTAGTTTGAGGTCTTACATTTAAGTCTTTAATCCATCTTGCATTGATTTTTGTATATGGTGAGATATAGGTATCCAGTTTCATTCTTCTGCATGTGAGAATCCAATTTTCCTGGCACCATTTATTGAATAAGATTTACTTTCTCCAGTGTATATATTTGTCAAGTAGGTATGTCGTTTTATTTCTGAGATCTCCATTCTGTTCCATTGATCTATGTGCCCATTTTTATACCAGTACCGTGCTGCTTTTGTAACTATAGCCTTGTAGTATAAT
>NW_012149197.1:1055336-1060483 GCF_000956105.1 Propithecus coquereli
ATATCCTAGATTAAATATATTCCTGGGTATTTTATTATTTTTGTAGCTATTATAAATGACATCTTCTTAAATTGGTTCTCATCTAGATCTCACTATTAGTGTATAAAATGCTACTGATTTTTATACATTGATTTTGTATCCTTTAAATTAACCAAATTTATCAAATCTAAGAGTTTTTTTGTTGAAGGCTTTAGGGTTTTCTTGATATAAGATCATATTAGAAGTGAACAGAAATAATTTGACTTTCTCTTTTCTAATTTGCTTGCTTTTTTTTTTTTCCTGATTGCTCTGGCTAGGACTTCCAGTGCTATGTGGAATTAGTGTGGTCTGAGTGGGTGCTCTCCTGTTCCAGTTCTTAGAGGAAATGCTTTCAGCTTTTCCCTGTTAAGTATGATGGTGACTGTGCTTGTCATATACAGCCTTTATTATTTTGAGGTATGTTCCTGTATGCCTTGTTTGTTGAGGGTTTTTATCATGAAGAGATATTGAATTTTATCAAATGCTTTTCCAGCATGTTTTGAGATGATCATATGTTTTTTTTTCTTTAATTCTACTTATGTGTATTATGACATTTGTAGATTTGAATATCTTGAACCATCTATGCATCCCTGGTTAAAACCCACTTGATCATGGTGTGTTATATTTTTGATATGCCATTGGATTTGGTTTGCTAGTATTTTGTTGAGGATTTCAGTTTCTATGTTCATCAGGGATATTGATCTGTAGTTTTATTTTGTGTGTGTGTCCTTGTCTAGTTTTGGTATTAGAGTGATAATTGCTAAATAGAATCGTATATTTGTTTAAAGAAATAACCAATAGAAAATCCATATTACTGATATAAAAGTAGTAATGAAAAAGAAAATGCATCAAATTAATTAAATCAGGAATAAAGAAGGTAATATCACTTTGACCTGACAAAAATAAAAAGGAATATTAAGAAATACCATGAAAATTTCATGCAAACAGATGCTCCACATAAAATGAACACGTTTTTAGAAAGACAATTACTACCAAAATTGACTTTAAAAGACATACAAAATTTAAATAAACCCATAAATAATAAAAATATTTATTTAGAAATTTTAAAACTTCCCACAGAGAAAAGTCTAGTTGACTTCAATTGTAAATTCTAGCAATTTTTTAAAGAAGAATTAGTACCAATCATTCAAAAACTCCTTCTAAAATAGAAAAGAAGAAAATACTGAACTCATACCATTAAGCTACTATTATCCTACCATTAAAATAAGATAAAGCTATTACAAGAAAGCTATAGACCAACATAACTTTTAATTATAGACAGAAAAATTCTCAATTAATTCTAGCAAACCAAATTCAGCAACATATAAGAAAGGATTGTATACTACAATGCAAGATTAATCCAAGGAATGCAAGATTGTTTTAATACAGAAAAAATCATCAATGTAATATATCATATTAATATAATAAAGGACAAAATTACATGGTTGTCTCAATAGATGCAGTGAAAGTATTTGAGAAAAGTTAATATCTACATGATTAAAATACTCAACAAATTAGAAAGAGAAAGGATTTTTATCAAGCTGATAAAGGCCATCTATTAAAAACTCACAGGTAGCATCATATTTAATAGTGAAAGATTGAATGATTTCCCACGGTAATTGTGATGTCTGGTCATCATCTCTACACCGTGTTGCCCTGGAGGTTCTAGGTAGGGCAATTAGGTAAGGAAATTAAATAAATAAAAGCATATAGTTTGGAAATTAAGAAGCAAAACTATTTATTTATATTTGCAGATAGCATAATCTTTTATAGACATACCTCATTTATTGTGCTTGGCTTCATTGCAATTTGCAGATATTGTGTTTTTTACAAATTGAACTTTTGTGGCAAATCTGCATAGAGTAAGTCTATTAGCACTGTTTTTGCAATAGCATGTACTCACTTTGAGTATCTGTGTCACATTTTGGAAATTCTTGCAATATTTCAAGATTTTTCTTTATTATTATATATTATGTTAATCTGTGATCAGATCAGTGATCTTTGAGGTTTCTATGGTAATTGTTTTGGGGTACTTCAAAACACACCCTCATACCATGGTGAACTTAACAGATAAATGTTGTGGGTGTTCTGATTGCTCCACCAACCAAGCATTCCTCCATCTCTCTCCCTCTCCTCTAATAACCCTACGATGGCTTCTAAGTGATCAAGTGAAAGAAAGTGTTTCAGATCTGTCACTTTAAATCAAAAGCTAGAACTGATTAAGGTTAGTGAAAAAGGCATACTAAAAGCTGAGATAGGCCTAAAGCTAGCCCTCTTGTGCCAGTTAGTCAAGTTTCTTTGTTAATGCAAAGAAAAAGTTCTTGAAGGAAATTAAAACTGCTACTCCAGTGAACACATGAATTATAAGAAAGTGCAATAGTCTTATTGCTGATATGGAGAAAGTTTTAGTGGCCTAGCTAGAAGATCAAACCAGTCACAACATTTTCTTAAACTAAAGCCAAACCGAGAGAAAAGCCTTAACTCTCTTCATTACAATGAAAGCTGTGAGAGATGAGGAACCTGCAGAAGCAACGTATGAAGTTAGCAGAGGATGGTTCTTGAGGTTTAAAGAAAGAAGCCATTTCTCTAACACAAAAGTGTGAGGTGAATGAGCAAGTGCTGAAGAAGAAACCAAAGCAAGTTATCCAGAATATTTAGCTGGGACAATTGATGAAGGTGGCTACACTAAACATTCGATTTCCAATGTAGATTAAGCAGCCTTATAATCAAAGAAGATGTCATCTATGTCTTTCACAGCTAGGAAAGAGAAGTCAATGACTGGCTTCAAAGCTTCAAAGAACAAGCTGACTCTCTTGTTAGCAGCTAATGCAGCTGGTGACTTTAAGTTGGAGCCAATGCTCATTTACCATTCCAAAAATCCTGGGGCCCAGGAGAATTATACTAAATCTACTCCGCTTGTGCTCTCTAAATGGTATGACAGAGCCTAGATGACAGCGCATCTGTTTATAGCATGGTTTACTGAATATTTGGTGCTCATTGTTGAGACCTACTGCTCCGAAAAAAGATTCTTTTCAAAATATTACTGCTCATTAATAATTGACCTGGTCACCCAAGAGCTCTGATGGAGATGTACAAAGAGATTAATGTTGTTTTCATCTCTTCTAACATAACATCCATTTCGCAGCTCATGAATCAAGGAGTAATTTCAACTTTCTGTCTTATTATTTAAGGCATATATTTTATAAATCTATCACTTCCATGGGTAGTGAATACTCAGGATGTGGGCAAAGTCAAAAACAATTTAATGAGAAATGAATAGTCTTCAAAAAATGGTGCTGGAAATACTAGATCGCTATATGTGAGAGAATGAAGTTGGACCCTTATCTCAGATCATATACAAAAATGAACTCAAAATACACTATAGACCTACGTGTCAGAGCTTTGGAAATTAAACTTCTAGGAGAAGATACAGGAGTAATTCTTTCTGATTGTGTGTTAAGCAAGTTGTCTTACCCTATCTGAAGAAATGCTCTTAGCATTTAATTTAAGTCCAACTGTTCAATATCCAAAATGATTGACTTGCTATAATTTTGTGGCTAATTTATAATGGAGGATATACTTAATCTGAAAAACAAATGAGTAAGAATGTGGCTATTAATTTTTAGCAATTGAACAAATGGCAGTGTCTGTAGATGCCTGGAAAAATATTGACTATTATTAACAATGTGACAATAAGTCTTATCAGGTTAAGTTGTTGGGATAATACCAATCTGAAATTAAAATGTTACTGATACTGAGAATATAGAACCTGAACAATTATCATTATTATTACTATTGTTGTTATTTGCTGAATAATTCTTTGCATTCATCTTGACATAAATACATTTGAAACATGTTAATTAAAATTTTCTTTTCAAGACATGAGATCTTGAAATTTATATTTATAAAACATCAAGAAAGTATTTCGCTATATGAGATGCCTGTTTGGATAAATCGACATATATTTCTGTAGCATTTTTCTCAGGTCATGGCAGAAATAAACTAGGAAAATATTTCTTATGCCCAAAAACAAAAGACAAGAAATAACTTATGCCAGGATTATAAGCAATTATTATTAAATAAATAAGAAAGGAATAGGATAGGAAGAAAAATGTGTGAGTGGAACATATTTGAACTTCATTGAATTTTTAATGGAAATGACAATGTACACCTTTGTATACAAAACCAAAACATCATAAATGAGATCTATAGTGGCACTCCATGTGGTATGCCAGATAAAATATTTATGTCCTACACCCCAAAGATTATTCACATCTTAATCTCTGAAACTGACGAATGTTACCTTATTTTCCATATAAGGGACTTTGTAAATGTAATTAAGTTAAGTATCTGGAGATGGTGACATGATCCTGGATTATTTATTTGGGTCCTAAATGTAATCACAAGTGATTTTATTAAAGTTCAGCAGGGGGAGATTTGGTACAGAAATAGAAACTTCATCAAAGAGACAAGAAGCTGGAATGATATTAGGAAAAGTTCATGAGCTCATGAATGCAGGTGGCCTCCAGAAGGCCAAGAAAGACCAGGAAAAGCAAGGAAAAAAAGTTCCCCTAGAGCCTCTAGGAGGAACTAGCTCTGCTAACAGTTTTATATTAGTTTTATATTAGTCCAGTTAAACTGATTTTGGACTTCTGGACTACAGACTGGAAGAGAATAATTTATGATGTTTTAAACCACAAAATTTAAAGTAATTTACTGCGGCAGCCCTAGGAAAATAATACATTTCATAACAATGTATCTCCACAAAATTCAAAATACGAATGGGTAATAACCAACCACTACAGCCTCAAGAATCTGGTGGTATCAAAATTGGGCTGAGAAAAATGAGGAAAATGAGGAATGGTAAAGGACCTTGTCATAGTTTTTGAATCCAGAAAGCCCACATATTACCATTGTTTACTCCAGAAAAATCTAAGAGCATCAGCAGAAGTTAAACAGGTGTACCACATACTAAAATTTACAGTGAGCCTCTGGGAACTGAGCAGTCTCAGAATCTAACAAACAAGGATAAAAGGATAAAACCACTGCTGAGAGTGGAATCCAAACTGAGTAAAGCAAGGATAACAGACACAGTGAAAAGTACAGGTTCAGAAGAAAGTTAGGAAGAT
>NW_012149197.1:1061078-1061741 GCF_000956105.1 Propithecus coquereli
GAGGGAGGAGGGGACGGGTATATGCATACACGAAGAGTGCAATGAGCACCACCTGAACAATGGACATATTTGAAACTGGGACTTAGGGGGAGAGGGAGGGTAAGGGCAACATACGTAACCTAAACATCTGTACCCCCATAAATGCTGAAATAAAAAAAAAAAAGAAACCATATACTCATGACTTCGCAAAAAGAAAAAAATTACATAACATTCAAGGAAATATGAACACTAGCTGTTTAATGATATTAAGGATTTGAAAGCACTGTATATTTGTTTTTAAAAAAGGGTATAATATTTTCTTTAACATATATTCTGAAATATTTAGAAGAAATTCTGTGATATCTAGAACTTGCTTAAAAATAATCTGGTGCGGAAATGGAAATGTCGGGAAATGATTGGGATGTGGGATGGGGATTGGATAGGGGATGCATGAAGAAAGTTTGGCCATGAATTAATAGCTCTTGTGTACATGAAGTTATACTATTTTTCTACTTATTATATATCTAAAATTTTCACTTCTAGGATAAGATACAGGAGTAATTCTTTCTGATTGTGTGTTAAGCAAGTAGTCTTACCCTATCTGAAGAAATGCTCTTAGCATTTAATTTAAGTCCAACTGTTCAATATCCAAAATGATTCACTTGCTATAATTTTGTGGCTAAT
>NW_012149197.1:1061791-1071947 GCF_000956105.1 Propithecus coquereli
GAATATATAATTAAATCAATGGAACTTTTTCTATTATAGATGAAATATTCTTCATCTTTTTACTGCATGCCAACTTTACCTAAAAGCAATTTTAGTATTGATTACCTCATTTCTATTATATCAGATGTCACTATGACAAACCGACATGAAATCACAATACTCAAGCAGAAGATGAAGAACAAAAGGGGTAGACCTCTCTATAGAAAAACAATTTTGATCAATTTAAAATCCTCAAATGAAAAATAGGAACTTGTCTACATGATGTCAAAACAAATAATATAGACAGTTAAAGTTGTCCAATTGTTTTCCTCTTTAAGACACCAAAGTCATATATGTGGGATAGGCATTTTTATTTTTGATATTATGTCACTATATGAGAACATCACATAAAGAAAATATTCCTAAACTGTGATCTATGACCTAGGTTTTAGAGGGACTCAAAACAGTCTTCTGTGACATATGGATATATGACTATTTGAATATGTTCATTTTTGCTGAAAATGGCATTCAAAAATTTCTGCATTGTACATGATACCAATAAATAGGGATGGTATAGTCTAGTCTGATTGTGTATATGCACAAAAATTATAGGTGAATGTTAATAAAATTCCCTTGAAATGTTAATAAAATATTTTCTGAATGTTATCTGAGAAAAAAAGAACTATATACAAAACATATTTTCTTCCTCCAAAAATCACACTTTCAAGTCAGACTGTAGAATATAGAATGTAAGAACAGCTTTTTCAAATTTTCAATGCCTATATTAACATTTATATAATATTTTAATTTCTATATAAATTATACATTGGAATTTTAGTCATACAAAGCCAATTCTCAATTTCAATTAATGTCTAGCTTGTGGTTCCTCTCATGTTTGGAGTATCTATGAGAATTTTATAGAGTGCTAGTTTTGAACTACAAAGATGAATAAAATATATGTTAAATAGTTAAAACTGAGAACAGTCAGTATTACTATTTGTAGGTACAAGTTTGATAAAAATATAATGAAGTCATGCTTGACTCGACTTTCTTGCATGGAATGTAAACATTTTAGTGCTCTGTTTTTTATTTAATCGCTTTGCAAGTCTGTTGTCTGCTCTATACTGTAAAAATCCAAAATTCAAGGGTCATATCTATTTAGCTTAGTTTGTATGACATCATGACAGATAATCTGTACACATGGATTATAATTAAATTTTATAAAGTAAATAATTTTTGGTAAAATTATGAATAATTGTTGTTTTTTCTTTTTTGTTTGTATCCATCCCTTGATTTTTCTTTAGTGAAAATAAGTATTTATGTTATTTCTAAATAAGAGGTTTTAAAAGAAAGTATGGTGCAAATACAGAAATTTAAATTGCTTCATCTGCTTTTTTTTTTTTTTTTTTTTTTTTTTTGAGACAGAGTCTCACTCTTTTGCCCGGGCTAGAGTGAGTGCCGTGGTGTCAGCCTAACTCACAGCAACCTCAAACTCCTGGGCTCAAGTGATCCTCCCGTCTCAGCCTCCCGAGTAGCTGGGACTACAGGCATGCGCCACCATGGCCGGCTAATTTTTTCTATGTATTTTTAGTTGTCCGATTAATTTCTTTGTATTTTTAGTAGAGATGGGGTCTCGCTCTTGCTCAGGCTGGTTTCGAACTCCTGAGCTCAAACAATCCGCCTGCCTCGGCCTCCCAGAGTGCTAGGATTACAGGCGTGAGCCACCGCACCCGGCCACTTTGCTTTTTAGCTCATAGAAAACTTGGTGCTTTTTAGCCCATAGAAGACATGATTCTTGTTTATATCTCAACAAATGTTATTTTTATGCTATATACAGTCTACCAAGAGTAAAAGATACAGAGTAATAGGCTGAAACTATTTCAATGAAGACAGTTAAGCTCTCAAAATATTTCAAAGTACAATTTCGAGTTTCAGAAAACTAACACTTCCGAAATCCAGAGAAATTGTTCAATTTAGGCAGATAATTAACCTGAAACTAATTCACTCATTCACTTACAAGAATAATTATAATAATATAAAGAACACTATTTTCCAAACTACAAATCAACCAGGAGTAATTAATTTTTATACAAAAGCAAAGTGCTATGGAATAAATCCCCGATATTCCATTATCTGATATTATTTCAAACCATTGAAACAACTCAGTTCATGCAGTAGCACTTCTACTCATTTATTTATTCAATCATTCAACAAGTATATATTAAATATCTACTATATGCCAGTACTGTGAAATAGTGGTGAAAATTTAATCAGTATGAGAGAACTCCACCCTGAGCGTGCAGTCCAGTGGAAACCACAAACAACTAACTTTTCTATTAAAATACAGAGTGAAATGTTATGAAAAGAGAAGTACAGGCTTTTAACCTTTTTTTTTTTTTTTGGTATGACCTGAAAGGTTTTGGAAGCTGACACATGAAGGATAAATTGAAGTTGGTGAGAAAAAAATGATAGTTTGAGCGTGCATTGATGTTTCTGTTTGTTTACCAGTATATAGGTTTACGTGTGTATAGGAGCAGTAGAAAAGTTCAAAGTTAAGAAACAGCATGGACAAAAGATTGGAACGTAAAGAAGTTCCAGTTAACACATTTAATTATTCTGAAAAAGCCAATTCCACTTGATTCGGGTACTTGAAACTTTGCCTTGTAGAGTCAGCTACCGTTTTTGGGACTATTTCTCTTTTCTGATTCTGGGTCCACAGAACTGTATTGACTCATTTCAAGTCTCATTTGGTGCCCATTAATCTTCGAAAACGTAGCCACAGAAACATTTTCATCCTATAAACCCTTCTGCCTTGTGACATTTTTGCTCTCCCATCAAGAGGCAGAATCTACTTCATCACTCCCTGGAATTTATGCAGGTTCTGTGATCGTCTTGATCATTAGGAGGTAGTAGAAGTGAGCCAATGCTAGTTCTAGATATAGACTTTGACTAACCTGGCAGCTTTCATTTCCTGCACCTGAAAACCAGCTGCCATGTAAGAAAGTCAGGTAACCTGTGATTACAATGTGTGCAAAGACCAGGTCATGTGGAAAGGCCCTGGAGGTTGAGACATCTGTGGAGAGGTTTGGAGAGAGTGGTAAAAAGTCCCGATATCAGGGTAACAGCTGTTCTAGAAATTAGCTCTTCAGGCCAGGCCAACTCAGCTGGCACAATGTCGACCAAAGACTATCTTCTTAGCTAACTGTTCCCATATTTCTGATACACAAAATTATGAAGAAAACAAATTTTGTTTCAAGCCATTAAGCTTAGAGTTATTTCTTACACAAGAATATATAAACGAAATAAATAAATTGCTATTTAAAGAAACATTTAAGAGTTCGCCATCTGGCCATAGCAAATGAATGGTAATTTTGCCAAGGAGTTTTAATAATAATAATAAAAGTTGTTACAGTCTGGGCTGTATCCTGCTCAAAGTCATATATTGAAATACAACTGCCTGTGCCTAAGAATGTAACTACATTTGGAGATGGAGCCTTCGACAAGGTGATTAAACTGTGGCCCTAATTGAATATGATTGACGTCCTTGTGAGAAGAGTGAGAGACATCAGGGATGCACAAATTAAGGCCATGTGAAGACACAGGGAGAAGGCAGCCATCTGAAACCAAGGAAAGAGACCTCACAGGAGAAACAAACTTGCTGACACATTGTTCTCAAATATCCAGCCTCCAGAACTGTGTAAAAATAAATTTCTGATTTTTAAGCCACCCAGTGTGTGGTATTTTGCTATGGTAGTTCCAGAAAACTAATAAAAATGTTAATATTCATACTCATCTTGTATCAAAAACTGTAAAAGCATTTAAGACTTAATTTCATTAATTTCTTTTACTTCATCAAAAGGTGGGGATCATTGATATCTCATGAGAACCGTGTTTCAGATATTTTAATGTTTGTTACAAATAACGAGGTACTTGTGTGACAATTAAAGGAGTGTTCGATTAGATAGAGTACACCCAATAGTGGCTATGGCATTTCAATGTAAAGAGGGCAAGTCTGTAAAGCCCTTCAGGGCTACTTTGAGCTCTTTCTCCTGGATTCATCTCAATTGTTTCTGAAAGTGCTGGATTTACCAGAGGGCATACATTAAATATCACACTTTAATGGCATTTTGTCTTTTCAGTCCTGAAGCAGAAATAATGACTATTTAATATTACTTAAGTGCTTTTGCCTTACGAAATGCATTTTTTTAACCAAGCACTTTATTTTCGCTGATATGGCTATGCTTTTAGGCTTTCAGCATATTATTTTACATAAAAAATAGAGAACGTTTCTGGACTGAGGAAAAGAACGAGTAACACCTACCTCTTGCCCTAAGAGAACATGCAATTCAGTAGTGACTACAGACCTGTAAAGTACACAGAACTATAACACTGAGAATAATATATGTAAATCAGAGATGCTTTTAGCTGAAAAGAGATTTAAATCATCTATTCCAATAAACTTTTTATAGCCAAAGGGAACTGGCACTGCTATCCCTACCCAAATGTTCACTGATTTACTGCTATTGGCCTGGAGGAACTCCTAGGCAATTAACTGGACCTATCAAAAATGTGGGCCTCCAGGGCCTACTTTTTCAGAAGTGCTTACCCTTTCTCTTCTGCGAGGTTTGCATGTATTTATAAAATACGAGGGTTAGATAAGAGATTAAGAAAATAATGTCTTCTTGTTGATTTCTCTTTTTTCTCTGCCTAAGAATATTCTTTGGTAGTCCTTATAAATATTTGGTATTATTCCTCCACTGCTCCTATATTATTATTAATTGAGGAAATCTTTGGAATACAAATAGCAAAACAGTTTTAGTCCTTGCTGTGGATCACTGTGACTGGCTTTAGCACAAAACCACCTGACATCTTTGCACAACCTCATCCTCAAGCTCCCCATCTAGTACCATATTAACTCTTCCCATTAGATGACTTTGGTTTCTACATCTAGAATTCCTCAGGTGTCTGTGACAACACCCACAAGCTCTTTTGTATTTATGTCCACTTTTCCTTCCTTCCAGTTTCAGAGGATTCTCTAGGTCTTTACAAAGTATTGACCTATTGGTTATTTTTGGTCTTACATTTTCAATTTTTTTCAAGGGTGTTTTGCTGTAGCATAAAAGCATGATCTATTTTTTTTTTTTTTACATTTTAAAACAAATGAAATTTCCCTAGAACACAGGTCCTTCTTTTATGACTAGGCTGTTTAATCCCATTAAACCATTGCTGTACATTTTGGCCTCCTCTTCTACATTCCTACCTCCTCAATCCACTTCAATCTAGTTATCACTAAAATGACTCTGGCTACTAGTAATTTCCTAATTACTAAGATGGATTAGCTTACTTAGTTTTCATGCTATTTGATCTATGAAGCATTCATCTCAGTTGGTAATTTACTTTGAAGAATTGTAATTTTTTTTCTTTTTTGCTTCTCCTACCATATCTCCTATATTTCATATCTCTCTGACTACTCCTCCTGCCTCCTTGCTGACTACTATTCCCCTGCACACATATTTGGAAAGATATTGTGGAACAAAAGCAATCAGGGCCTCTGTTTATGAGATGTGATGAAATGCAAAAGATGCACATAGAATTGTCTCCCACAACAGGATGAACTTACCCTTGTATAAGATTATCTATCTTTGTGTGTGTTTTGGTAGTTTGTATCTTTCAAAAATTCAGTCTTTTTTATGTAAATTATCAAATGTATAGGCATAAAACTATTCCTAGTATTCTTAATTGTGCTTTTAATGTCATAGGATCAAAAATGCTGATACCTTTCAAAATTATGACATTAGTAATTTGTGTCTTATTTAATACTTGCCAAGAAAAGGTTTATCTGATTTATTTGTGTTTCCTAAGAATCAACTTTCACTTTTGTTAACTTTATTGATCTGTTGTTTTCCATTTCATCAATTTCTGCTGTTAATTTTTACTATTTCTTTTCTTCTGCTGGCTTTGTACTTATATTGCTCTTCTTTCTCTAGTTTCTTAAGATAGAAGTATAGACGATTTATTTGAGATCTTCCTTCTCTTTTTTTATATGCATTTAATGCTATAAATTTTCCTCTAAGAATTGCTTTCACTTCAACACACAAATTTTGTTAAGTTGTATTTTCATCTTCATTAGTTCAAAATATTATTTTTAATTTCTCTTGATAGTTCTGCGATGCATGTGTTATCTAGAAGTGTGTTCTTTAATCTCTTAATATTGTGAGGTTATCATGCTCTCTTTCTATTATTGATTTCTGGTTTAATTTCATTGTGATCTGTGAAGAACATTCAGTGTGCACTAGTTACCATTTTAGCCTACTGCATCTTGGGTTGCACTTTTACTACTTGCTCAAGTCCAGTGAGAAAAAATATTCACACACACTATAAGATGCATGAACAGAGTTTATTACTTATACACAGACAGCAAGGGAAAACAGAAGGTAGGAAGGGCAAGGCATTCTCCCAAGACTTAGAAAAGCTTCCCAGGCCAGACAGAATCTTGTCTGCATGTGTCCCACTTGCTCAGGGAAACTAGGAAGCAGCCTGCTGGGTTTTATAAACTGGGGGACACTGGACACCCTGGGCTAAAAATCGAAATTGCCAATCGCAGGTAAATATGCAGACCAACAGGAGCTCTTATTCCTTCCCAGTGGAAATGCAAAGTGGTACGGTCAATTTGGAATACTCGTTGGGAAATTTCTTGCAAAATAAGCATAATCTTATCATACAATCCAGTAATCAACTAGCTTGGCATTTACCCAAATGATTTACAAACTTATATCCACACAAAACATTCACATAAATGTTTATAGCAGCATTATTGCTAACAGCAAAAAATTGAAAGCCGAAAAGATATCCTTCAATAGGTTAATGGATAAACAAAGTGTGTACAGCTGTACAAGAGGATACTATTTAGTGATAAAGAGAAATGAGCTATCAAGTCACAAAAGGATATGGAGGAAACTTATGTGCATATTATTAGTGAAAGAAGCCAGTAAAGGTAAAGTCTCTGCCCCTTTAAAACCTTTAGATGGCTTCCCCTTGCACTAAGAATAAAATCTTACCTACCATCAAACTCTGTAATAAACTACTAGACTACCTGTAATTTTACTCTTGACTGTATCTTCAACTTAATCTCGTGTTAGGATTTCCCCTGTTTACTTACTCAAGTACCAGTAGCCTGTTTTTGTAACCTGAGCTTCCCTTCTTTCATCTTTTGCCTCCTTCTACAAATAGACATTATGACTGGAGCTGCAACAAGCATCTTGTGTGCAGAAACTGCAAAGCAGCATTGACAAAAGCACCTGTGATGAAGCTGCTGGGGTAGGAGACAGAATGAGCTTGGAGCCTGATGGTATGTTAGTCCTGGATTATCCACCACTGCATTGTTCTTATATGAGATACATACCACATATATGTTTTGGTCAATATTATTTATGACATTGCAATAACAATAATGAAAGCTAATGCATTGTGTTTGAACAGGTTAATACAGCTTTAACTAATATATCTCCATCAAAATGATGTTATCTTACCTCTTTATGTAGAGAAGTCCCTCAGCAATTTATTCTCCATTATATGAAATCAACTTTATCTATTATGGTACAATTTTAACAGCCTCTAATCATTGTTTACTTCTTCTTTACTTTAAAAAAGAAACTTTCTAAAATTTCTCTTGACAGCAGATAGTGCAGAGTTCCCTTGTACGCCTCCAGCGTTCGTGTACATGCGTATGTGTGCACACACACACGTTCCCCGTTATCTTGCTTTAGTGTGGTGCATTATCTGCAGGTGATGAACCAACACTGATGTATGATTACTTATGGAAATTCATACTTCACATTAAAGTTCACACTTAAATAGTTCTATGGGGTTTAACAAGTACATAATTTCATATATCCATAATTTTAGTGTCATACAGAATAGTTTCACCATCCAAAAAAATCCCCTGTGCTTCACGTATTCATCCTTCTCCAATTCCCCCCAGACCCCTGGAATCAACTGGTGTTTTCCCCATTGCCATAGTTTTGCCTTTTCTAGAATGTCATACACTTAAAATTATATAGTATATAGCTTTTTAAGACTGGTTAAAACATTGAAGGCCATCCTGTTTCTAGGCAGAACTGAACAGAGCTTCAACTGTTCTACATAGTTCCTCCTTATCTCAGGGTGCTGCATTCCCAGCTATAGTTATTCTTTTTTATTATTATTTCAAAATTTTATGGGGGTACAAATGTTTTCAGTTACATAGATCACTTTTGTTATGCTTCAGTGAGGGCTGTAAGTATGCCCATAACCCAGATGGTGTTCATTGTAACTGTTAGGTAGGTTTTTGCCCATCCTCTCCTCCTCTCTCCCCCTTGCTTGATTTCCATTGAGTTTTACTTCTCTCTGTGCACGTGTGCTCATCAGTTAGTTCCAGTTTAAGAGAGTACATGTGGTGTTTGTTATTCCATTCTTCAGATACTTCACTTAGGATAATGGTCTCCAGTTCCATCCAAATTGTTGGAAAAGATCTTAATTCAGCCTCTTCATCGTTGAGTAGTATCCCATAGTATACAGTTATTCTTGAGAACTACAAGTGAGAAGAGGAGGAGGAGACCTGGATCAGACAAGTCAGTCCAAGGCAACCTAAGGAAGTTTCCTGGATGGTCTGATAGCATATTTTGCATGATTTCTATTCCTTTAAATTTGTTTAGGGGTGTTGTATGTTTCAGAATTTGGTTTCTCTTACTGAATGCTCCATGTGAGCTTGCAAAGAGTGTGTTATTCTGTTTTGGATGATGTGTTCCATAAATATCAATTAGATCCAGTTAATTTTTCCTGCTGTTCAGGTCACCTATTTTCTTATGTACTTTTTCCCACTCAAAATGTCAATTACTGATAGAGAGGTATCCAAGCCTCCAAATGTAATAGTGGATTTGTCTATTTCTCCTTGACATTCTGTCAGGTTCTGCCTTCCATATTTTGATGTTCTATTGTTAAACACTTACACAGTAAAGATTGTTATGTATTCCTGAAGAATTTACTCATCCGTAATTAGTCAATGCTCCTTTTGTCCCTGATAACTTGTCTTGTTCTGAAGTCTACTTTTTTTCTGAAATAAATATATCTTCTGAAGCTTTCTTTCTTTTCTTCTTTCTTTTTATTTATTTATTTTCTTTTTATTAATATTAGCATGATATGTCTATTTTCATGATATATCTGATGACTGAAATTTCCAAGGGCACATAAGTTTGGTACATACCTTTCCTTCTAGGTAAAATTGGGTTCTGGTAAAGTCTTTTTCTGTGGAGAGAAGGCCTTTGCTATATAGAACCCTCTGAGAATATTTCATAATGTTTCTTTTTTTCTACCAACTGGCAGAGCCATAGAGGAGGCTTTCTTCACTGTTCCAGGTGAGACTCTGGTAGGGTAGTTGGAAATAAAACCCATGAAGGTAACTCTCAACTCACCCACAAGACTATGACCCCAGTACCCCTAGAGTTTCTTGAACTCATGCTAATCTATATTCAGCCCCAGAAATTTCATAATATTATCATTAAAGTGTACCTTATGTGTTACAGCTCCAGCAGCTTCTCCTTCAAGTAAATAGACCTTGATTGTGATGCTTTATATTTACCTTGCTCCACAGATTTCAGGTTGGCAGTCTGCCCGGCAACCACAATTTTCTGATCTGTGTCATGGTCTTTTATTTTCTTCAGGTTTTTTGTTTGTTTTGTTATAAAAATGGAAGTAATGACTTCTAATCTTTTTACGTGTTAATACTGAAACTGGAAGTTCAGTACACTAACTTTTGACATTCCCTGTCCTGACAAGGCACATAGCCTAATTCGTAATTCATTTGCAAGAACTATTAACATGGGCCTGCTTAGATATAGATGGGTCTGGAGAATGTAGTCCTCGCTTGAGAAAATATTTTCTATTGACAATTCTGAGGAGGAATACAGAGTTTGGTGGTCAAATAGGTCTTTTAGTCACCAAGTATTTGAAGGAGCTGACAAAATCAAAATTCAGAAAACATCTTCTTAGTGTGAGACACTACAGTCGCTATCTCATGTACACGTTCTCATTTATTCTCCTTATTACGATAAGACATAATATTACTGTCCCCATATAAGAGATTGGATCAGAGACATTAGTGAAACATCCCAGGACACATAGCTCAATTAACAAGTGATCT
>NW_012149197.1:1074052-1079402 GCF_000956105.1 Propithecus coquereli
TTTAAAAAGCTTCTTTTTTTCAAATCTGTATCTGTTATAAAGAGTCAGACGTATTGCATTTAGGAGCTTAATGAATATTTGGTAAATAAATGATTGAATTAGTGAAATCAAATCATATTGTACATATTAGATTATTAAGTAGGTAATGTTTGATTTCCTTAAGTACTAAGTTTGACAGTTGATATCGCTGACATTTCGCTTTGATACTTCTTGTTTTATGTTTATTGTGAAGGTACATCCTCAGTCTTTCAAATGCACAATTTGGCTTGTGATTATATTTCAATTTTTTTTTAAGAGCAATTTTTGTGAAACCATGGATAAGTAAAATATTTGTGTTATTTTTGAGCACGAGTGCTGTGATGGAACCAATGCAGCGTAGACAGCCCAAAATAACAACGAAGCGTTTGGCAAGGACATGGCTAATGAATGCACAGTAAGTCAATGATTTGAGAAGTTCTATTCTGGTGATTTTAATCTTGAGAATGAGCCATGTGGACAACCTGAGAATAAGGTGGATAATGATGAACTGAAAGCTGTGGTTGAAGCAAATGCATCTCAAGCTAAGGGTGAATTAGCAGCAAGGTTTGACGTTACTATGCCAACAATATTGGACCATTTGAAGCATATCAGCAAGGCAAAGAAGCTGGATAGATTGGCTCTGCATGAATTAAACGAGCATCAGAAGATAAATCATCTCAAAGCTGTCCTTTTTTTGTTGACATGACATAAAGATGAACCATTTCTACAACATATTGTTCCACGTGATGAAAAATGGATTCTTTTTGATAATCGCGAGCTTTTGGAACAATAGTTGGATAAAGATGAAGTGCCTAAACACAGTCCAAAACCGAATATTCATGAAAAAAAGTTAATGGTGTCTGTTTGGTGGTCCAGCGCTGGTATTATCCACTATGGCTTCATGAAACTTGGTCAGTCCATTACAGCGGATGTCTACTGCACCCTCTTTCAGTAATTGATAAATCAGGAAGATAGTAAATTAATAAGGATATAATGATAGCAGCACTATCAATCAACATGATATAATTTATATTTATAGAATACTCTATCCAACACCAGCAGAATATTCATTCTTCTCAAGCTCATGTGGAACATTTACCAACATATTAATGAGTGATGTCAAATGTTACAAAAAAGTAACTTGCTATTTTGTATTTCACTAAAGATCTGGAATTTGAAATTTAAAAAATTCCATTTATAATGTGATAAAATGCAGAACATATACAAATCAAAATTTATACAGGATAAACATGCAGAAAACTATGAAACTCTGTTTAAGAAAATCAAAAATCTAAATAAATACAGCTATATTCCATGTCTGTGGATAGGAAGATTAAATATTGTTAAGCCACTAATTCTTCCCAGTTTGATCTATAGATTTAGTGTAACCTGAATTAAAGTTCCAGTAAACAATATTTTTAAATATCAGTACACTAGCTCTAAAATTTATATGGAAAGATCAGAGATATAGGACAGCCAGCATAATATTGAATTACTAAAAAAGAAAATGAAAGTTGTAAAATTTGTAATACTCGATTTCAAGACTTCATATAGAACTATACTAATCAAGACAGCATAACTAAAGAATAGACTCTGTTTCATCAATGAAACAGAGCAGAAAGCCCAGAAATAGACCTACATATATAGAGTCAATAGGTTTTTATTTTTCCACAAATGTTCATAGCAGCTTTATTCATAACTGCCCCAAATTGGAAGCAATCAAGATGTCCTTCAACAGATGAATGAACAAACTGTGAGATATACTTACAATGGGATATTATTCAGCTATAAAAAGAAATTAGCTGTAAAGACATGGAAAAATGGAGGAAAGTTAAAATGCATATTACTAAATGAAAAAAATAGTCTGAAAAGGCTACATACTATATAATTCCAATTATATGAAATTCTGGAATGACACAACTATGATAATGGTAATATATGTGATTTCCAGAGGTTAGGGATTAGTGGGAGAATTGAATAATTGAAATAAGAAATCTTTTTGTGTAATGAAACTGTTCTGTATAATAATGCAATTGTGGAAACATAACACTATGCATATGCCAAAATCAATTGCACTTTATAGTACAAAAGTTGGACGTTTATGTATGCAAATTTAAGAAATATTAATGATATTGGGGACTCTAGAATGAAATGCAGAATCTGACAAAGTGATTTAGCTTTATGTCAGATGTATAAAACAACTTTGGTGAAGGACATGGGAGAGAAGGCTGTTCACCTAGTAACTTCGGAAATGAACGGAACCTGTGAGACTAAATGCAAAAGAAACTGCCCAGTAACGCCATACTTTAGTTGATAAAGTTCCATTCCACAAAAATATGGGTTAACATTTCTGATACTGCTATACTTGTATACTGGAAAAGAGCAATTAATAAATAGAGGACAATGGGAGCCGGATTTTTCATTGCTAGAGTGAGAGTCTATAGAAAAATACAGAATGAGGTGAGACAGATCCATGTGGTAATGGATTAGACTAGATTGGGAGACATCAGTGTAAATTCATATATAGTTAAATGTAAGTGCAGATGGTTACATATAGAAATATTTATGTATGTACTCATATGTATACATGTGATTATATGCACACTTATAATAGCTCTTTCAGTGGAGAAGGCCCAGAAGCAATGGCACACCTGTAACCATAAGTAGACCTACCACCTGATCTTGGTTTCTAATATTATTATGCAATGAAAGAGTCAAGGGCTCTTTGAAAAAATGGCTTATTGTAGGACTAGTGTAGGAAACACATAAGATGGTCATGGATTATTTTATAGTACCATAGAGTAAAAATGTGTTTAAAAAAACACCACAATGATGAGATATGCCATACTGAAGGGAAACAGGAACCAAAAGAAAGAGCTTCCAATAGCCAAAGTCAAATGATTTGGGGAAAAAAAAAAATGAAAACACATTAAGTGTTATTGTATCAAACCCAGAGTATAAAATAAATGTTCATGAGCCATGAGTCCATAATTACATAAATAAATGATTGAAAACATAAATATGGCAGGAAGGAGAATGCATGCAGAAGAATTCCAAATAATTTATATATTAGATAGATATTCCATTTTCAAAGAAGTGGAAGTTAACTTTGATGATTAAATGTAAGCTCTGCATAATGAGTTTCTCCCAAAGAGTAAAGTATGCAAAGGGAGAAATATTACCTTTAGAGTAGAGGAACTTGACAAATACTACCTTATTCAGGTGATCAAGGTCAACAGGTCAACATCAACAGTGATGTCATATTGATAGCATGTCTCCTCGGTATGTTCTGATGAAAATGCATTTACCCTCTGTGTCCCTCCCTCCTCAAACCAATAACCCTAGTGTTATCACGAGAAAAACATCAGACACATATTATTTAAGGAACATTTTAGAAAGAAATGACAATTACTCCTCAAAGGTGTCAAAGTCATCAAAACAAGAAAAGTCTGAGAAATGCTAAGAGCCAAGAAGAACAGAGAAGACATAGTAACTAAATATCATGTGGTACCTTGGGTGAGATCCTGGAATAGAAAAAGGAAGATAAAAACAAGTGCAATTTAAATAAGTATGGACTTTAGTGTTAATAATAATGTATAAACATTCATTTATCCATTGTAACAAATGTACCATTCTAATGGAAGTTATTAATAACAGAGAAAATGGATATGGTCTATAGGGGAACTCTGAACCATCTTCACAATTTTTCTGTAAATCTAAAACATAGTCACACATCGACTAATGATGGGGATGTGCTCTGAGAAATGAATTGTTAGGTGATTTTGTTGTGTGTGTACTTACACAAACCTGGATGGTATAACCTATTACACACCTAGAACATATGTCATAGCCTGTTGTTCCTCATTGTAATGTTGATGTGCAGTGTATGACTGGATTCTAAAAAAGAATGTTTATTTTTGATAAGTCAATCATTTTCTCCAATTTGTAAAACCTGTAATATATCAAAATTTTTATATATTTGTCTATCTGTCTCTGAGTTTTCTATGTTCAGTTGATCTATATGGCCCTACTGGAAAGGACAAATTTTGCTCAATTTGCAGTTCTTATGCAATTGGACTTGTATGTCCTGGCCCTTTACATGTTATAATAATATAAATTTTTGAGACTTCTTATGCCAAGGTCCATAAAATGTATGCTTTGATTTTGGTTTGAATTTTAGTGAATCCGTAATTCAGTTGGTGGATAATTTACATCTTTACAATAATAACTATTTTCATCAAAGAATTTAGTGGATCTTTTCATTCATTAAAGAAGTCTTTTACATTTTTTAGATATCTTGCTTACCTTTTTTGCTGTTTGTTTATTGATAGGTACTTCCTATTGTTGATGCTATTTATAAAATCACCATTTTAAGTTAAAATTCTAAATGTTTGTCTATAAAAGTGGAATTTTTGTGTCAATTTTATATTCCAGCAAACTTTCTGCTCTTTTTGTAATTCCAAATTGATCTCTCTTTACATATTTTACTAAAGCACTAATATATATTATTTCTTTTGTCTTGCTATACTGGTTAGGACATCCAATATTAAATAAAAGTCATGCTAGTAGCATTTATTTCTTATTTTTTATCTCAAATAAATTTACTTCACCACCATTAATGCTGATGCTTGCTGTATTAAATTAACAGTTATTCTTAGTGTTCTAAAATTTTTATTTTTTGTGTGTATTAATTTGGTCAGATATTTCTCCAGCTAGTGAAAAAATGTTTTTCTACTTACTCTATATGGTAAATTGCATTAATAAATTTTCCAATGTTTAAGTAGCCTTGCATTTTTGAGATAACACATATGATCACTGTATATTACCTATTTTATATTTTGCTGATAACATTTTGCTGAGGTTAAGATTTTTCCATATTCTTCATAAAGAACTTGACCTATGACTGCTTATTCTTGTACTGTAATTCTTCTTTTTTGTTATCAAGGTTACAAGCACAAGAATATGATTTAGATAGAATCTCATCTTTTCTTTCCTCTGGAATATTGTGTGTGTACAGCACATAATATATATATACATTATGTATATAATATATATGTTATTCAACATGTTAAATTTTATTAAAAGTCTATCTTGAAACTGGTTGTAATAATTATACTTTTGCTAATAGGGGGTAAATGTCATCTTGAATTTAGATCAATAAAATTCTGGCAACTTTCAGGCATTTTATGTTTATCAATATGATGTGAGTCAATCTCGTTTTATTATGCGTTGTCTAGATTATGTGTAAGAGTCAACCTTTTTTCATATAGTTATTAAGCATTCAGTGTTCTTAGCCTTTGTGTTTTTTATATATTTTGTGTGTTTTTAATTA
>NW_012149197.1:1080407-1088998 GCF_000956105.1 Propithecus coquereli
AATTGTTTTAATGTTATGAAATATTAATGTTTGGCTGAGTCTTCTTGGTTTTAAAGATACAAATATAATGTGAATATCATATTTTAAACATTTTTAAAAAACATATACTTTTCTTTCCCCAAAATTCTCAATGAAAGAAAATGTAACAATTTAGGGTGATTCAGTACCTCGTAATATATATAATATATGACTCGGACTTCTCTTTGAGGTCCTTGTTTATGTTCACCTAATTATGCTGCATACTCATATGTTATAAAATGCATAGAATTACATCAAATTTAATAAAATGAAATTCCATTATATAATACTTTAATGCATCAGTATTATATTACTGGATCTCACAAGTATCCAAGGCTATTTAATAAACCTAAACTTTAAAAATATCAATATTTTTCATCATTTACATTAATGAATTGCTTTTTTGTTTCTTTAGCATATTCTAATATTCTAATATTTCAAAACAGTCAGATGCATTGAGGTATATGATATCAGCATTTAAACAACATATATTTATAACAAAAACAGATATATTTTTTGGTGTAGATACTGAGATTCACAAAACTAATTTTTTAAAGAAGATATGATCAGTAACAGTAAACAAAACAATGCTTTTCAGTGTCTTTTATATTCTCAAATATTCTTCACTTAACATAAATGAAGAAAAGATATGCTATGGTCAAGGTACATATAATCCTGTTGGACAAACATTCAAATTTTTCTCTAAAGAAAACCATTTACATTAAGAATATAAAGTAAATAATATTAAGTCAGGGGTTTTACCTGGGGTTCATGGAGTTATACAGAGCACTTCGAGGGGATCTAGTGTTGGGTTTTAGGGAAATATATAATACTGCGAAATTGCACACAAAATTTTGTGCAAATGTGTCATTTTCTTAGGGAGAATATCCAATATTTTCATCAGATTCTCTAAAGAGACATGATTTTAATTTGCTGATTTAGTGAATATGAAATTTATGAATCTAAGGACATAGTTCTATATTTTTGTTTTCTTTGCCATTTAAAAGTAGTTTAAGATACCAGCCAAATTGATTAAATCAGCCATCCTTTTGAGTAGTAGACTACCTACCTGTCAAAAATAATAATAATAAACATTTACTAATTTTTCTAGACAGAGGCAGTATTCTTGATGTTTGAATAACATATTACAGTTTAATGTTTTCTCATTTTCACTTAATTTAAATTTATTTTTAACAAGAACCATTAATATTGAATACATTATAAGATGCAGATATCTTTATATTAGGTATATCTTATAGGAACTAGTTTTAGTTGGTATAGATATGGCAAGTAGTTGATATAGAGACTATTATTTTAAAGTTAAATGATTTTTAGTAAGCTTACAAATGTGTATACAAAGATATATAGATGACCAAGTAGAACAGTTAGTGGTGGCATTTTTTTCAAAGGCCGTAGCACCATTTTTAGACCATTATAGTTTTTTCCAGCTTTATTGAGGTACGATTGACAAATAAAAATTATATATCCTTAAGATGTACAGCATGATGGTTTCATATATGTATGCATTGTGAAACAATTAGCATTATTAGGTAAAAATTAGGTAAAATGTTTTCCTGTTAGCAAAGTGAGGGATAAAAATTATATGATCATCTGAATAGCTGTAGAAAAAGCATTTGACAAAATTCAGCATTCCTTTCTCATGAACACTTTCAACATCTAGAAGGGCTAGAAGGTAAGTATCTCAGAACAATATCAAAGACCATATATGACAAGTCTACAGAAGCATCATACTCAATGGTAAAAAGCTGAAAGCTTTCACCACCAGAATCTAATCAAGGTTACTCACCCTCATCACTTCCATTCAACATAGCCCTGAAAGTCCTATCCAGAGCAATTAGAAAAGAAAAAGAAATAAAGACATCCAAATTAGAAATGAGAAGAAAACTGTCTCAGTTTTCAGATGACATGATCTTATATACAGAAAATTCTAAAGATGCTACCAAAAAACCGTTAGAACTAATAAAAAAAACTCTGTAAAGTTGCAGGATATAATATCAACATGTAAAAATCAGTTGCATTTATGTGCACTAACAATGAACAATCTGAAAAAAAAAAAAAAAGAAATGAACCACTATAGAGTTTAAGAGGCTTTATTCCTTAGAGAAATGTTTATTTTTAGGAAAATTAAATTCTACTTTATACAAATAAGGACCTATTATTTTTGCAATAAACTAGAACTGATCAGTTTCAAACAAAAAGCACACAGATCTGTTTGCATAAAGTGCATGTAAGAATGTATCTACAGTATGTACGGACCTAGTGACCCATGTCAAATGTGATGGGAAATCCTGGGACTTAGAAGTGTTTTCCTTAGTGAAGATAAGAAAATAATTTATCTTCCTTCCATCTGTTGCAACTGATTATTTCATTGCTGGAAGTTTTTCTCCTTGCTCTATCTACATCCTTATGTTGTGCTTCACACATCTCCCTGAGATCCATTGCTTTTTAAGAAAGAACTGGATAAATGTTGGTGGAATAGAAAGTCATAATGATAAAGTGAGTGCAGAAGAGGCAATCTATCTTATTTCGCTGCTAAGTCAGTATTGGAAATTCACCAATTACGCTTTTATTTGGGAAAAGAAGGATTTGTGCAGAGGTAAGAAAGGAATATACATTTTTGTCTCCCTATCCACTTCTCTCACTTGTGGCTGCTTCCAGAATTAATCTGGTGGCAATAACTCTTAGGTATTTTATTTAAACTATCAGCAACATTTGAAACGCCTGGTCACTCCCACCTTCATGAACAATTTCCTTCATTTTGCTTCAAAATTTCTCTTAGTTATAGTTCTTCTCTGCCTCCCTGGCTGCTTTTTCTTCTCTTTTGTTTGTTCTTCCTTATTTGCCTGACTTCTAAATTTTGACTGTTCTCTAGCTCAGTCTAAGAAGATCCCTTCATTTTAATTGTACTCATTTCTTTGCAGATCTCACTAGTTAATGGCTTAGAATATAATTTCTATATCTTTAAGCTTTATATTACCAGGTTTGTCTTTTTACCCATTTCAAGGAAAAATCTTCCATTGCCTTCCTTTCTCACTGAAATTGAAATTCAGATTTATTTAAATGACCTGTAAATCCTTCTATCTAGACTTCTACTACCTCTACAATTTCAATTTACAAAGTTCTACAACTAGCTCACAAAATTCCTTGCTGTTCCCCAGCCTGAAATACTACTTCCAATTCTGTTTCTTTGCCCCAATGTTTGCTCTGTCTAGAACTGACTTTCTCCCGCTATCTGCAAGGCCTAATTTTTTATACTATGTTGGCATTGTGGTATTCCCTTACATAAACAGCACTCTGAAAAAATCAAAAATATGTTATGATCTACAAAGCCCTGTGTAATGGGAGCTGAATAATGCTCCCATTCCTTCAAAATCTCTACATATCCTAATCTGCCAAAACTGAATATTACCATAACTGGCAAAAGGTAGTTTGCAGATGTGATCAAGTTAAAGATCTTGGGGGTGATTCTTGTGGATTATCTGATGGGCCAGATGTAATCTCAATATGGATTCTTATAAAAGGTTCTCCACAGAAGTCAGAGTTATACAGAAGAAAAGGTGATAACGAAAACAAGAAGTTGGAGTGCAGCAAAAGTTTAGAGTGATGTGCAAAAGAGGCCATGAACCAGGGAATACAGGCAGACTCTTGAACTTGGAAAATACAAGAAAACAAGATTTTCCCCTGAAGCTTCCAGAAAAACACAGCCTTGTCAACACCTTGATTTTAGAGATTTGATCTCTAAAAGTGTGAGAGAATAAGTGTGTGTTGTTTGAGCTACTAAGTTTGTGGTAATTTGCTACAACAGCAAGAAAAATCTAATATCCCCATATATGCACCTACCTCTCTGAACTCTGCTTCTGTAACTCTATTCATACTGGTCATATGGGCCTCCTTTCTATTCTTTGGACTTTCAGGGCATGTTCTCTCCTTCCACCTCACTGGCTCTGCATTTGTATTGCTTTGGCTGAAATATTCTTCTCTAAGTTATTTGCATGGAAGTTTCCCAGACATCATTCAAATCTTTACTCAAGTTATCTTCATAGTGAGACCCTCATGGTCACCCTCTCACCTGTCCCTTCACCTTGTTTTATGTTTTCTTTTTAGCACCTGTCACTACAGCATACTGGCAGTATGCTTTTTTATTTATTTCCTTCTCTCATTGGATTGTAAGCTTTGTGTGGACACAGAACTTCAACAGTTTTATTTATTGTGATATCTCAGTACCTTGCATAGGTACTGATATATATATTAGGTGTTTAATAAATATGTGATAACTATGTGACTAAGTGAATAGTAATTTTTCAACTATCCTACTTCCATTAACCTGCAATAGTTTTCTCAATGAAATTCATAGCATTCCTATGTATATAAATTTTTAATTTGTTAATCATGTGTCTCTACCCATAATGTATCCTAAGTTCCCAGAAACAACAACATATTTCATATCTATAATTATGTTGGTGACCTAAAGAAATTTGAAAGGAAAATATTTAAAAATTATGTTAAAATAAAAAAAACTGGCATTCACGTGGACTATGTCACATTTTTCTTTCTATAATCAGAAACTAAAAGAATGCTATAGCTATAGTTATATTCACCAAATGTTTGCTAAATGAATGAATTAATGAATGATCCAGGGAATGTATAGTTAAGAATTTATATTAACCTATTATTATTTCATCTATATATGAAAATAGCTGAGTATTTTAAGAATATAGGAATATTTCTTTAGGCAATCTGTTCTGTGATTATCCTTTATACCACATAAAGGAGAAGGAGTTGGTGAGAAAGAAAATAGTCTCACGGGTTATATCTTATCCATGCTCAAATAATTGTTAAATGGTATCTATAGGAAACTACATTTATTTCTCTAGATTATTAGTAAGTAAATGGACTTTGTAGTGAAGTTAAAAAATGCATGTTACCCTTTGGATATTGGTCTAGTGGAAAGGCAGAGTGGGTAATGAGAACAGAGAAGGAAAAAGAGTAATGGGAATAACATCTGCATCCAATGGGGAAAAAAGGGCTAATTCATTCTAAAGAAGAACACTTTCAGGAAAGATGAATTTCATTGTATTTTTAGTTCACCCCACAACATATTTAAGATGATAATTGTGTCCATTGGTGTATATTTGTGCATTCTCTCCTTGTACAAAGGTAAAACTTTATAGGCTCACAACAAACCATTTTATTTCCATTCTCAGATGCCTTTGTGTTTCGGGGCTGCTATAACAAAATACCGTAAACTGGGTGGCTTTTGAACAACAGAAATTTGTCACAGTCCTGGAGGCCAGTAATTCTAAAATAAATGCACCAGCAGATCCATTGTTTGGTCAGGGCCTGTGCTCTGCTTTGTAGATGACTGACTTCTTGCTGTGTCCTCTTATGATGAAATGGGTAAACCAGTTGACTTGCCCCTTGTATAAGGAAACTAATCCCGTTTATGGGAATTCTGTTCTCATGACCTAATCACATCCTAAAGGTCCCACCTGTTAATATTATCACATAGGAGATTAAATTTCAACATACGAATTTTGTGGAAACACATTCAGACTATAGCATCAGGGAAATTAGTTTCAAGCTGGAATCAGCAAATTTACTAATAGATTTGAAATCCAATCTATAGATAAGTTGTAGTCTTCACAGAGATATGTACACATCAGCTATACATTTTTGTGTGAAATAAACATTTGATATACATAATATATTAGAGAAATTGGAGATAATATTTAAATGAAAATATTGTGAAATCCTAGTTTGTTACATGAATACAAGCAATTTTACTGTGATATATGACATTAAATACATTGCAATTTTGTGTTATCACCAACTTAATTAATCATAATCCATTTTCCATCAGTATGCATTGCTAATAATATGTTCTGCTATAAGACAATGTTTACTTAGGAAATGTTAAAGTAAATATATTAAAAGTTCTTTTCATCTATTTGGATTTTCTAATTTATGAAATTCTCCTGATACATATTCATTGTTGGGTCAAATAAATTTCTAATTTTTACCACCCAGTGGACTTCTTTTTACTACCAGTGTTCTTGATTTTAAGAATCTATACCTAAACTCTACTTTGTTACTTTTTAAAGACTATGTACAGGGAAAATAAAATGCCAATATTTTAAAATTATATCCACACTACAGGCAGTAACTATGAGTAAAGGCCCGAGAGGCAATTTATGATTAAAATGTTTCTGCCCCAGTGTATAAATAGATCTAAATTCCAATTTCCATTCCAATGAAGTGGTAATAAGGAAATCAACTTTCTGACAATCAGGGGTTTCGTGGTATAAAAACAAGATATACAATTCAGTAAAACTGTATTTTGTAACAAGTATGCATTCAATATAACAATAATTGGAATAAATTGACTTCTCTTTGCTATTTTAGGTTTTTTTGTTTTGTTTCACTCTTTTTTGTTTTCTAGCCTCTCAGTTGTATTATAAGTGACTGTAAAATGAACCATCTCCTCATAATCTAACTGAGTTCTTTGTGGAACCCTACTTGGAGGATATATTCTACCTTAGTGCTAAGTTATTATATAAACATGGAATAGACAAAATCTCTAGTGAAACCAAGCATACGAAGTATAAATGATTTTACATAGTCAAAACTAAAAACTAATATTTATAGACATAAAATTTTGCTTTAATATGTTATATTATTTCAAAGGAGGATAAATTAATTCAAGTATTTTTTTACTAATTTTTAATATAATTTACATGTGTATGTTTGAGTTTCCTTAGCAGAGACAAAATAATATATCAATGGTGAAGCCAAACCAAATTCTATCTTTTTCTTTAGATCTTCACATTTGAATCCTAAACACAATCATTCACAGGCACATTTTTGGAAATCCTACATGTTTTTCACTTTTTTGTCTTTCTATTGCATCCAAATATTACTCTGTGTCTGTTCTTCAAAGATGCTGATTAGATTGGTAGAATTCGATATGGGGAAGGAAAGATTGAAAGGGGAATAATTACATATAGAGAGAGTTTATTACTTAATATTTAGTTTTTTTTTTTTACCTTCTGTAAAGCTTCTTTAAACTTTTCTATTTCAGAATATTATGGGGGTACACATGTTTTGCTTACATGGATTGATTTGTACTGCTTGAGTCAAAGTTGTAAGTGTACACATCACCCAGATAATGTACATTGTACCTGTTAGGTATGATTTCAACCATCTCCTTCTCCCCACTCCCACCTGCATGATTTCTGTTGAGTTTTACTTTCGTCTGTGCACATGAGTACTGATCAGTTAGTTTCAATTTAATAGTCAGTACATGTAGTGTTTGTTTTTCCATTCTTGCATTGCTTCCCTTAGAAAAATGGTCTCCAGTTCCATCCAGATTGTTGCAAAAGGTATTAATCCACTTTTTATGGCTAAGTAGTATTCCATGGTATACATGTACCACATTTTGTTAATCCAGTCATGAACTGACGGGCACTTGGGTTGCTTCCACTTCTTTGCAATGGTCAATTGTGCTGCAATAAACATTCAAGTACAAGCGACTTTTTAATGAAATGACTTTTTTTTTTTTCCTTTGAGTAAATACCCAGTTGTTGGATTGCTGGATCAAATGGCAGGTCTACTTTTAGTTCTTGGTGGAATCTCCATACTGTTTTCTGTAGGGGTTGTACTAGTTTGCAGTCCAACCAACAGGGTATAAGTGTTCCTTTCTCTCTGCATCCATGCCAGAATCTATTGCTTTCAGACTTTTTGATAAAAGCCAATCTCACTGGGGTTAGGTGATATCTCATTATGGTTTTGATTTGCATTCTTTGATGATTAGTGACATTGAGCATTTTTTCATGTTTATTGGCCATTAGTCGATCTTCTTTTGAAAATCTTCTGTTGATGACTGTTGCCCACTTTTTAGTGGGGTGGCTTGATTTTTGCTTGCTGATTTGCTTGACTTCTTTGTAGATTCTGGTTATTAATCCCTTATCAGATGTCTAGCATGCAAATATTTTCTCCCATTCTGTACATTGTATATTTGCTCTGTTCATTGTTTCCTTGGCTGTACAGAAGCTTTTTAATTTAATCAGGTCCCATTTACTTATTTTTTCTGTTGTTGTGATTACTCTTGGGCTCTTCTTCATAAATTCTTTGCCTAGGCTCATCTAGAAGAGTTTTTTAAACATTGTCTTCTACAGTTCTTATAGTTTTATGCCTTACATTTTAAGTCTTTTATCCATCTTGAATTAATTTTTGTGAGTGTTGAGAGATACAGATCGTCTTTCAGTCTTCTACATGGATATCCAGTTTTCCCAGCACCATTTATTGAATAGGGATTCTTTTCCCCAGTGTATATTGTTGCCTCCTTTGTTAAAGATATTTAATCTCATTTTTTAAGCAGCCTTTATTCCAAGAGCTATAATAATGTTATATAAGAAAAAGAAATTTAGAAAGCTCTATTTATATGATGAAAGATGTATCTGAAATAGATACGTAAAAATATTTTCCAAAAGAAGGTTTTGAAAAAAATCTAATTTTGGATGTGTATAGCATAAAAAACATCAAAATAAATGCCA
>NW_012149197.1:1089123-1109622 GCF_000956105.1 Propithecus coquereli
TATATGTTTTGGAGGTAGAAAAATACCCATATAACATGACATCAAAGTAAAAAATGCAAGGAAACATATTGATATTTGATTCCATGAAATTCCCATTCTTTAAGTAAAATAAAACAATATTAACACAAACACAACAAAAATTTATTTAAAAGGCAAAACTGAGGTGGTTGCATATTTTCACTTTCAAATCCTTAAATACACATGTAAACACACATATCCATTAGAAAAATTAATGAAGGTCTTAAAATACAATATACAATAAAAATACCTACACGTTTAAAAATAAGATTATAATTCTTTTTGATGAATATTTGGTTTTGGACTGTGTTTCAGCACTTCATCTTTATCCAACCATTGTGCTGAATACTTGCGATTGTCAAAAAGAATCCATTTTTCATCACATATAACAGTATGGTGTAGAAACGGTTCGCCTTTATGTCATGACAGCCAAGAAAGGCAAGCTTCAAGATGATTTCTCTCCTGGTGCTCATTTAATTCATGCTGTGCCCATACATCCAGCTTCTTTACCTTGCTCATTTGTTTCAAATGGTCCAATATTGTTGAAATAGTAATTCAAAACCTTGCTGCTACTTCACACTTAGGTTGTGATGGATTCACTTCGACTACAACTTTCAGCTCATCATTATCCACCTTGTCCTCGGGCCATCCACATGGCTCATTTTCAAGATTAAAATCACCAGAATGAAACTTCTTAAACCACTGTACTGTGCATTCATTGCCCACATCCTTCCCAAACACTTCATTGGTATTTCAAGCTGTCTGTGCTGCATTGGTTCCATGACAGAACTCATATTAAAAAATAACATGAATTTTTTTATTTATCAATAGTTTCACAAAAATTGCTCTTAAAAAAAAAAAAAACTGAAAGGAAATCACAAGCCAAAATGTGCATTTGAAAGAATGAGGATGTATCTTCATAATAAAAAAAAAAAAGCAAGAAGTGTCAAAATGAAATGTCAGAGATATCAACTGTCAAACTAAGTACTTAAGGAAATCATACATTCCATACTTAATAACCTAATAACCTGGAGTCCCACCAACAATCTGTAATTGTTTCTCTTTCACCACAACATGTTTTATTTTATTTTATTTTATTTTTTAGTAATAACCATTCTGAGACTGGTCAGGTGATTAGCATTTTCCTGATGATTAGTGATGTTGAGTATTTTTTCCACATATGTTTTTTGGCCATTTGTCTATCTGCTATTGAAAAAAAATCTGTTCATGCCTTTTTACCACTTTTTAATAGGGTTCTTTTTTTTTTTTTTCTTGCTGATTTGTTTGACTTCTTTGTAAATACTGGATATTAGCCCTTTGTCAGACATGCAGTTTGTGAATATTTTCTCCCATTCTGTAGCCTGTCTGTTTACACTCTTGATTATTCACCTTGCTGTGCAGAAACTTTTTTTTTTGAGACAGAGTCTTTCTCCGACACCAGGGCTAGAATGCTGTGGCATCAGCCTAGGTCACAGCGACCTCAAACTCCTGGGTTCAAACAGTCCTCCTGCCTCAGCCTCCTTAGTAGCTGGGACTACAAGCGCGTGCCACCATGCCAACTAATTTTTTCTACTTTTAGTAGAGACTGGGTCTCACTCTTGCTCAGGCTGGTCTCGAACTCCTGACCTCAAACCATCCTCCCACCTTGGCCTCCCAGAATGCTAGGATTACAGGTGTGAGGCACTGCACCAGGCCTGTGCAGCAACTTTTTAATTTACTTAAGTCCTTTTTATTTGTTTTTGTTGTTGCAGTATATGCCTTTGGGGTCTTACTCATAAGTTCTTTCCCTAGGCTGTTGTCCAGAAGAATTTTTTCCTATATTCTCTTCTACAATTTTTATGGTTTCAGGTCTTACATTTAAGTTTTTAATTTTTTAGTGTTTTCTCTACATATTATATTGTATATACGTAACTTATTACTGTACACTGTTATTGTCATTTTATGAATTCAAATGAAGGTTACAAACTTTATCTTGGTACACTCCTTTAAGTTTCCCTTTTTATAATATATGTTCCTAATTCATATGCTGGTTTATTGTGATCTTTTTTTCTTCCTAACTTTCCCAAATTCTTTCTTTTATCATGTTATTTTTTATTTAGAATACGTTAGCTCTTCTTTTAGTGACAATTTATCTTCATTTTCCCCCATATGAGAAGGTTTTGATTTTGTATTTTGTGATTACTGCTTTAAAATCTTTGCCAGATAATTCTAACGTCTCTGTTTTCTCAATATTGACATCTACTGCTTTCTATTGCTTATGATTATTATTCCATTCAGTTTGAGGTCACCTTGGTCCTTTGTGTACCAAAAAAATTTTTTAATACAAAAATGGACATTTTTTCATATTATGTTTTGAGATTCTGCATTTTATTTAAACCTTTCTTTTATCTGGCTATCATTGACACTGCCTGGGCAGGGGGAATGATTGGTGCATGATCATTATTGCTAGGTGGTGAGATGAACAAAAACAAAGCCACAATACACCTAAATGTACAGGAGGCAGCTAAACCTGTGCATAAAGGGAACTTTATAGCTGAAAATATCTATTATTTTTTAAAATAAAATTATCAAATCAGTAACCTATGATTCCACTTCAGTACACTAGAAAACGAAGCACAAACTAGAGTTAAAACAGGGTGAAGGAAGAAAACAATAAAGATTAAAATAGAAATTAATGACATAGATAATAGTAAAATAATTTTTAAAATGTTAGTTCTTTAGAAAAATCAACTAAATTGGCATATCTTTGGCTAGATTGACAGAAAAAAGAGAGAGAACATTCAAATTACCAAAATCAGGAAAGAGGGATTATTGTTAGTGACTGTTAAAAAAGAATTAAAGAATGAAGGAATATTATGAACAGTTGGATGCCAACAAATTAGAAAACCCAAATGAAATTGAGAAATCCCTAGAAAAATAGAAACTACTGAAACTGACTTCAGAACAAGTAGAAAATCTGAGTAGACCTGTAACAGGGAAAGGAATTGAATTACTAAGAAAAATACTTCCCTCAAAGAAAATCCCAAGAACAAATTCTTCACTGGTCAACACTATCAAACTTTTAAAGAATTAATATTAATTATTCATATTGTTTTACAAAAACTAAAAAAAGAAGAAACACTTTCCAACTCATTCTATAAAGCAGTAATTACCCTGATACACAAACCAGGCAAAGACAACAAAGAAAAGAAAAATGCAAACCAATATTCCTTGTGACTATCCATGTAAAGATTCTCAAAAAATGCTAGTAGATCAAGTCCAGTCATATACAAAAAGAATTACATGCTATGACACAATAGAATTTATCTAAAAAATTCAAGGTTGTTTTAATTTATGAAAATCAATATAATAATGTGCCATATTAATATAACAAGGGTAAAATAACATATGAATATCTCAAGATATACAGAAAAAGCCACACAAAAAACTAAATATGCTTACATGATAAAAGCACTCAACGAACTAGCAATAGAATGAAGTTGAAGGTCCACAATTGGACATAAGGCATCTACAACCTCCCTCCCCAATTAATATCATACTTAATGGGGAAAGACTGAACTCTTATACACTGCTGGTGGGAATATAAAATGGTATAGGCTCTTGGGACAAGAGTCTGGTAATTCTGCAAAAGTTAATCATAAAATTTCTATATGACACCTTTATTTCATTCCTAGATATATATCCAAGAGAAATGAAAACATATGGTTCACATAAAAATTTGTACATCAATGTATATAACAGCATTGTTCATAATAGTGTATGAATGGAAAAAGCCCAAATATCCAGCAACTAATGAATGATGTGATATATTCATGCAAATTAATTTTAGTAAGCAATGAAAAAGAACGAAATACTGATACATGCTACAACACAGACAGACCTGGGATACATTATGCTAAGATGAAACCACTCACTAAAACCACAAATTTTTTAATTCCATTTATATAAAATGACTAAAATAGACAAATCCATGAAAACAAAGTGATTTAGTGATTGCTGAAGTTCTTAGGGCTAGGGTGGGTTAGGATAGGAGGAAATTGGCGTTACTGCTATTGGTTGAGGATTTCTTTTTCTTTCTGAGTTGGTGAAAATAATTTCAAATTGAATATCATGCTGATTGTAAAATTCTTGGAATATACTGCAAACCATTATATTCTGAAGGAAAAAGAAATCACATTTTTGGGCCCAATCTCAAACATTCTGAAACAGAAACTTAAGAGATAGGGCCAAGAAGCCCTCCAGGTAACTCAGATGCATGCTAATATTTGAGAAACACAGAGTAAAATCTAAATAAGCCACTTGGGAACAGGAGGTTCAATAAGAAGACCATAAAGAGAAACAAAGACCAAGAAAAAGTAGACAAGTCATCTAAATGGTAAAGCACCAGAAAAAGTTTCAGAAATTTCTCCTTGCGAGGTCCTCATTGGTGTCTTAACTGATGAGTTCTTGTTTGCTAAGTGAATTAGTTTCTACGGTTATAATTCTTTCTAAAGGAAATTTTGTCTTTTTCTATTTCAATAGTTCTCAAATCTGGCTGCATATTGGAATCACACGCCTTTTGTAAAGCTTAGGAATGGATTCCATGAACCTAGATTATCAGATGGAATTAGTTCAGAGAGTGGCCTGAGTATGGAGAGTTTTTAACACTACCCACATAATTATAATGCATACCCAACACTGAGAAACACTATCCTTCTGGAAGTGATAGCTGGGATGCTGAGATTCTTTCTTTTTTCTTTGTCAACCATGGGGTTTGTAATGTACACCTATTTATGTGAAGTCAAAGATCATGACACAGCAACTTATTATAGAAAGGGATTGCATGTAAATACCCAAACCATGAATATGAGGTATTTTTAATTATTTTGAGTATTTTGACTGCTTGCAAGGCTATGACATTCTCCTATACATATTGGGATGAAGTAGCATTAGTCAATACTATTATTCTGCCATTTAAACCTTTTCCAGGTTTCTATTTTATTCACCATAACACGTTATGTGTCAGACCCTGTTCTAGGAACTGGGAATATCACATACTGATTCTGCTCTTCTTAGGCTTAATCTTTTTGGGGCTCACCTACTAAAGACCAGATGGGCATCTTGGTGGCCACTAAAACAGAAAAATATTTAGAGAAAAGGAATCACAGTGGGTTTGGATTGTGGTTTCTAACATTTTGTAGTTTGCAATGAAAAGCAGACAAAATCTTGGCCCAGATTGTCTAGCCTGATGAGGAGACAGGATATCTTGCTGTGTCGATTGTTAGACTATCTTGCAACATGCAAATTTTGCTCTGTGATGTGTGGCAACTAAGGACAGGTGTAGTGTGCATGGCTAACTGTCAGTAGGAATTAAATTAAAAATATTTATTATTTAGTAAGTGTTCAGACCTTGATTAAGGATGATTGGACTCTGAATGATGCAACAGGAATAGAGGAATAGAGTCCACTACCATTATTGTACATGGAGTCACCTGGGCAGTTTTAAAAACTACTTATGCTTGAGTCAAACTGTAGAGTACAGAGAGCTAGAGTATCTGGAGTTTAAAATCTCCCCAAGCGGTACTTGTGTGGTGCTATGCATGAGAACCACTGGTCTGGAGAAAAACAGTTTGAGCTTTTAAACCCTGTGGATGTATGTGATTTATTTGGCATTGAGCTCCAATTGCCCATGCTGGAATAAATGGAAGATCCGATTATTTTTGATGTAGTAATTAGGACAAGTGTCAGAAATTAGCATAACTATAGTATGCAGGCACTAAATCAAATTTGGAAAGGTAGAGCTCCCAGTTCTTTGAAACCAGTATAGGCTTCCAGAGCTCAGAAATCTTAATTATTAACATTAAGCTGCTTAATAGTAGCCCCTAGAGCACTGGGTCTGGAAATAATGCAAATTTTTTGAACCAAAAGTTGTGTAGCATTGCCAGTGTGCCTACATTGTTAGAAACAATGTGAAAAGCATTTTTTGGGGGGAGTGGATAGTTTAATGGGTACTAGCATTGTTAGAGGTGGCCAGGCTGAGACATAGGCAGTTAAGGAGGGAAGTTCATGAGGTCTGGATAAACTAGGGCAGTTGTAAACAGTAATTGGATTCTATCAACATATGCTGTAACTTGCCTGTGTGTCAGGTGAGATATAGAGCCTGAGCTACAGAACAAAAATAGCCTGCACCCAACACTGACCCCCAAAGGAGCTTGTATTCTAGATGGAGGACAGAGAGTAAACAAAAGAAAAAAAAAAGTATAATATCATGTGCAGAGTTAAGTGTACAGAAAAAAAGTAGAGAAAGAATAGCCTAGTTTTACAACATTAAATATGCTAGCCTAAAAAGGTCTCACTAAGAATATGACACTTGAGTAAATACCTAAATAAGACAAAGGCAAATTTTTTTTAACCAATATAGGGAACATTTTATATTTCTTACTAATAACTTTAAAAAGCATGTTATCAATTTTCATGGGAAAACAGTTTATAATTTATTGTCTAGTAATTTTACACTTCAATAAAGCTGGATACATCATAATAGAATTATAAAATCTCTCTTATTCTCACCAACAGTGTATAAGTGTTTTCTTTCTGCATCCACACCAGCATCTATTGTTTTTGGACTTTTTAATAAAAGCCATTCTAACTGGGGTAAAATGAATCTCATTGTACTTTTAATTTATATTTCCCTGATGGTTACTGATATTGAGTGTTATTTCATATGTTTATGAGCCTTTTGTCTATCTTCTTTTGAAAAGATTCTGTTCATGTCTTTTGCCCAGTTTTTAATGGGGTTGTTTGATTTTTTTTATTTTTTCATGCTTACTTGCTTGTGCTCTTTGTAGATTCTTTTTTTTTTTTTCAGAGTTTTCATGTTTTATTTTTTAAGTTCTCCTACAACTTGATATAATCTCTGGTGCATGAATTACTCTTTCTTTTATCTCTTTGTTTGTGAATTCTTTTTTTTTTTTTTTATCAGATGTATAGCTTGCAGATATTTCCTCCCATTCTGTAGGTTGTCCATTGCTCTGTTGATTATTTCCTTGCTTGTGCAGAAGTTCTTAATTTAATCAAGTTCCATTTATTTATTTTTGTTGTTCCTGTGATTGCCACTGGGGTCTTTTTCATAAATTCTTTGCCTAGGCCCATATCTAGAAGAGTCTTTCCAACATCATCTTCTACAGTTCTTGTTGTTTCATGTCTTACATTTTAAGTCTTTTACCCATCTTGAATTAATTTTTGTGAGTTATGAGAGACATGGGTCCTGTTTCATTCTTCTGCATGTAGCTATCCATTTTTCCCTGCACCATTTATTAAATAGGTATTCTTTTCCCCAATGTATATTGTTGTCTGCTTTGTCAAAGATCAGTTCGCTGTATATGGATGGTTTTATGTCTGGGTTTTCTGGTCTGTTCCATTGGTCTATGTCTCCATTTTTATGCCAATACCATGCTGTTTTGGTTACCATAGCCTGGTAATACAGTTTGAAGTCTGGTAATGCGATGCCTCCAGATTTTTTCTTTTATTTGTTTGTTTGTTTGTTGCTTAAAATTGCTTTGGCTATTTGGGCTCTTTTCTGGTTCCAAAGCATAGAATTATCTTTTTCTAGATCTGTGAAATTTGATGTTGGTATTTTGATGAGGAATGCATTGAATCTGTAAATCGCCCTGGGTAGTATGGACATTTTAACAAAGTTGATTCTACCAACCCATGAGCAAGATATGTTTTTCCATTTGTATGTATCATCTGCGATTTATTTCCTCAGTGTTTCATAGTTCTCTTTATAGAGATCTTTCACCTCCTTGGTTAAGTATATGCCTATTTATTTTATTTTCTTTCTAGATGTTGTGAGTGGCATTGAGTTTTTGATTTGACTCTCAGATTGACTGTTATTGGTAAATAGAAATGCTACTGATTTGTGTACATTGTTTTTGTAACCTGAGACTTTGCTGAATTTACCTATCAATTCCAGGAGTCCCTTGGCAGAATCTTTGGGGTTTTCTAGAGATAATATCATGTCACCATCAGAAAGTGAGAGTTTGATCTCTTCTTTCCCAATTTGGATACTCTAATTTCTTTCTCTTGCCTGATTTCTCTGGCTAGGACTTCCAGCACTATGTTGAATATATGTGGTGAGAGTGGGCATCCTTGTCTTATTCCAGTTCTTTGAATGCTTTGAACTTTTCTCCATTCAGTATGATACTGTCTGTGTGTTTGTCATATAAGGCTTTTATAATTTTGAGATATATTTATTTTATGCCAAGTTTATTGAGGATTTTTACCATGAAAGGGTGCTGAATTTTTTCAAATACCTTTTCTGCATTTGATGATATGATCATGTGATCTTTATTTTTGCTTCTCTTTATGTGGTGAATCTCATGTTTTGATTTACATTTGTTGACCCATCCTGGCATCACTGGGATGAAGCCTCTTCATAATGGTGGATTATTTTTTTTTTGATGTGCTGTCGAATGCACTTTACTAGTATTTTATTGAGGATCTTTGCATGTATATTCATAGAGGATATTGGTCTGTAGTTTTCTTTTTTTGTTTTGTCCTTTTCTGGATTTTGGTATCAAGGTGATAAGGGCTTCAGAGAATGAATGGTGGAGCAGTCCTTCCTTCCCGTTGTTATGGAATAATTTCTGCCATATAGCTACCAACTCTTCTTCTTAGCTGTGATAAAATTTGGCTGTGAATCCATCTGGTCTGGAGCATTTTTTCACTGGAAGATTTTTCTATCACCGCTTTAATATCGTTGCTTATTATTGGTCTGTTCAGGAGTTCATTTTTTTTTTCCTGAGTGAGACTTGGAAGGTTGTGTGTTTCTAGGAATTTGTTTATTTCCTCTATGTTTTTGAGTTTATGTGCATAGAAATTTTCATAGTATTCACAGGTGATATTTTAAATTTCTGTCATATCATTTGTAATATCTACTTTTTCATTTCTGATTGAGTGTATTTGGGTCCTTTCTCTTCTATTCCTGGTTAATCTAGCAAGAGTTCATTCAATTTTGTTTATCTTTCAAAGGACGAACTTTTCGTTTCATTGATCTTCTGAATTATTTTCTTATTTTCTATTTCATTTAGTTCTTCTTTGACCTTAGTTATTTCTTTTCTTCTGCTGGCTTTAAGTTAGTTTGCTCTTCTTTTTCTACTTCCTTGAGATATGTCATTAGATTGTTAATTTTTGTGATCTTTGTGTTTTCTTGATATAGGTGTTTGAGACTATGAATTTTTGCCTTGGGACTGCTTTTGCTGAATCCCATAGATTTTGATAGCTTGTGTCCCCTTTCTCATTCCGTAATTAGTACAACCTCTATAGAAAACAGTATGGAGATTCCTCAAAGAACTGAAAGTAGACCTACCATTTGATCCACCCATCCCAATATTGGGTATTTACCCAAAAGAAAAGAAGTCATTTTATCAAAAAGACACCTGCCTGTGACACCTTCCTTGATGTGGAATCAACCCAAATGTCCATAAATTCATGAGTGGATTAACAAAATGTGATATATTTATATCATGAAATACTACTCAGCCATGGAGAATGATAATTTAATGCCTTCGGCAACAATATGGATGGAACCATATCCTAAGCAAAATATCTAAGGAATGGAAAAACAAAAAACACCTCATGTATTCACTATTAAATTGGAGCTAATCAATGAGCACAAATGTACATAGAGGTAAATATAACTCAATGGAAATCAAACAGGGGAAAGGGAGGAGGAGGAGATGGGTGAAAACCTACCTAAAGGTACAATGAACACTATCTGGGTGATAGTCATGCTTATAACCCCTACTTAAGCATTAAAAAAGCACTCCACATAACCAAAATATTTGTACCCCCATAATACTTTAAAATAAAAAAAAACTCCCTTTTTAATTTATGACAAAGTCCACATGCAAGCAAATCAATCTTCTTAAATTATCTCTTATTTTAATATATTTGAAAGTTTAAATTTATATCTCTACAATCATGGTTATAATGTTAAATTGTTCCAGGTCAATTTCATTTTATGCTGATATATCCGTGTCACTTTTAACATTATTATCTGGTAAAATTCTCACAAATCATACAGAGATACAAATAGTTTCAGTTCACAGATCTTTCAAAAGACAATAATTATTATTTTAAATGTCATTATGATCAGATAATTAACAATGGTAACAAACCTAAGTTATTATGGGTATGGCATAATTATTAATTTATATTAATGCAATCTTAACCTTATATCCTTGTTTTATTATCCATTAAAGACTTATAGGGACTGTTTCAGGTTATAGGTACAAGGGAAAGTAAATACATAACAGAATGTGAAGTTAGAATATCTGAGTATTTATACAGATTGATATTTGCAAAATTTAAAAAAAATTATTCAACTTTGCCAGATAAAGATCAAATAATATAAAAATAAGTAATTTATATTTTTCAAAATTTTAATGTCAGTACTTATGCTTTCCAAGCTGACCAATTTAAAAACAAAATAAAGAGTCAGTATTCTCTCAAGTAGGAAAGTTTTAACCTGGGGTCCACAGGCCTATGGAAGGCATTCAGCTGGTCTGTGATTTTGAATTAAAAAACAAAACAAAGCAAGCAAACAAACAAAAACTTAATTCACATCAAGCTGTGAAATTGGGCTTATTCTTTAATTATAATCATGTGCCACAAACCTCAATGCTTTCTCAGTAGCTGTAAATATAATTAACAGTAGAAATCTTAGATATTTTCCTTTACATTTTCATGCCTATCTCAAAATATTGTTTGAACTCATTCACTTCAAAATTATAGTAGTAATTAGACCTATTGCTAGATCTTATTTTAATATATTAATTCAAAAGCATACCTATTACTATATCTCACTTTTTAAAATTTTCGATAAATGTTTTCTAACATAAAATAGGCCACCCTTCATTTAACAAAGGATTATGTCTATGTTACATAAAATGGTCTCTAAGTATTCCTTCATAAAAATGAAATAAAAGAAAAATATTCTGGAACGCTGTGAATATTATGCTAAATTGTGCTTAATAAGGGCAGTGGGTAAATGAATATTCAAGTAAATATCTATATATATACTGTGTGTGATGTATTTCTGAAACACCACCTAATAAACTCAGAGCACTGGGCAATTCCAGAAGAATTGACTAGGAGCATGAGCCAGGGGCAAGCAAGAGAAATCCCTTTGTAACTTTGAATTGTGATCCTGATGTTTATATAACTTTAAAGCAATAATTATAAAATAAAAATTATTTAAAATAATGAAAATAATAGCTTCTCTAGATATAATAATCATATATACAATAGTAGACTGATTAAAAATGAAGTTCATGTTCTTTATGTTTCTTATTATATTTTAACTTAGTTGTTGGGACTAGTGATATGTTTCATGTAAGGGCTCAATCAATAGGAGTCCATAAAATGTAAGAAATATCAGCTCATCTTAGAATATTCTTTTCCTGTGCTGTATTGGAATCTTCAGAGGGAGTATTCAATTCTTATATGATTTACATTCCATTCAAATTTGCCAGACTTCTATTAATGTAAAACAATTTTAGAACACTACTAACGACTCTGACTTAATTTTAACTCATCAACTAGACATGAACTGTTCTAAATAGTATTATCCATTCTCTCTGCCATCACATGGCTTTACTGCATCAGAGTTAAATGACTCTAATGACTTGTCATGATTTATCATCCAGAGAATGGATAAATCTATACTTTCTATTATTAATCTCATTACTCGTATGCATGATTTGACATTATAAATTATCTTGAAAAGAAAAATGTTTTGCTCATTTTTCTTTATCATAATGTATTAAAATATTTTCATACTGAGGGAAAAAGTACACATGATTAGCAATAAAATGTATATTTTATTTTTTCTTAAAAATACATTTATTTTGTGTGTTATTTTTCAATTGAAGAAAAGTCCACTTTCAGGATATGTTTAGGTAGATAGCATAGTATTTTTGTGTACTATATTGGTAGACAAAACATAAATGATGAATCAGATTATAGAGTTTCATATTTAATAATCAAATAGCCTGTAAGTCTAGAAAGACTAATTAATAATAATATAATCTAGAAGGAACAACTAAAAAGCATAAACGAACTTTGATGTTAAAATAAGATATTGTTTAGGTATATTTTAGTTTTGGCTATGTGGTTAAAGCAATCTTAACACGTGTTGTTTTAATGATTATTTTTCCAACTTGTTTACTACTCTGACATTAATGTTTACCATAGACACTGTGCTTTGTTGGCATCTAATAATATTTATGGAATTACTTCTAACAAAAACACTATTAACTCAAAGGTGAAAATTTGAATTGTTAACTTGCAGGCTAAAAACTTCTGGATTTGTGTTATTACCTAAGGCACAATAATGAATATCTTTTTTTGTATGTATGTTCGTGTTCATTAATTTTTTTAAAATATTCATTTATAAATTATGGTTAAATAAAACTGTAATAGAGGAAGAAAAATATGTAAAAATCACTGAGGCTTTATTTGTCATAAGACATCCTAGTCCAAACCCTACATTATATCCCCCAGTGACTGTAGAAAACTATTTAGGCTCTATAGAGGTCATCTTTCTCCTCTACAAATTTAGGGCATTGACTAAATATGTAAGAGCTTACGTAGCTAAAGTACTTTTCATTATGCAAATTACTTAGATTAATTGCATTCCATGCCTATTAGTCCTTAAAGATTTAAAATGCATGCGTAAGATATTGCCTTTTTTGTTTCCTAAACTTTTCTACCCTTACCCTGGGTACAAGTGAAGCATTATGTTCTCACTTGTTATAATTTTTATCTGTTGTTAAAATTGTTCAGACAGTAGACTGACAGAATCAACTAACCGACATTTAGTATAATTACATGACGGTATGGTGTTATGGTTAAGAATGGACATTATGTGGATAGACTTTCTGGCTCGGATCTCAGTTCTACCTACCATCAGCTACCTCCATGACCTTGGGCAAGTGCCTTAATCTCACTATATTTCAATTCCTCATGTATAGAGTGTAGATAAATAAAAGTACTTATCTCATAATTTTTATAGGAGAATTTAATAAGTTATATATAAAATACATAAAACATTGCTTTGGACATATTAAGCATTATGAAATTGTTAGCTATTTTTACATTGATGATCATCATCATCATTGTCATCATAAAACACTGTAAACTCATATTGTTTACTAATATATTCTGAGCACACAGGAAAATAATTTGCATTCAGCAGCTACTGAATAAATTTTTGTTTAATGAGTGAATGTATGAGTGAATGTATGACATTGTCCTTTCTCATATATAGTATCATTCAATTTCTAAAAACCTGCAAGTCAATATTATTTTCTCAGTGTAGAAGTGACAGTGAAGTTGAGAAAGGAAAGCCCAACCAAGAAGTATATGTGTGTAGTGCCAGGATTTAATCTTAGTCAGTTCAATAATTCATACGTTCATTCATTAACACTAATTGAATGCTTTCAATCTCTCAGATACAGTGCTTCCAATTTCCTCGCCAAACAAGACAAGAATGATAGGAACCAAGAAAATTTAGAATAGAATAGAAAGAGTCTCTAGTTACTTCAGATTCTATGATCATCCTAGCTGGGTCACCCAGGGACTACACTCCCTCATGAATTATTTCTAAATGTCTGCAAATCACAGTCCTTAAGATCTTATCTTTCCTCTTCTAAAAGCTTGGCAAATGTTAAAATAGTTGTAGAGGGTCTTTGAGATTGAAACACTATAATTACATTTTCTAAGAGGAAGAAGTTTGTGATTTTCAATTTCTCCAACTCCAGCTACATTCCTAATATATTGCATGTCGCCTGTCCCTCACCAAGCATTATTCCCACTGGAATGGGTCACGGTGTGCTTAAAATGTTAACTTGGATAGCCAACTTTAGTAAGTGGATATTTAAATTAAACTAAACACAACCTGAAAATAAATACACAAATAATATCATTATATTATTATAGGAAGAATAACTACACTGAGTGGTGCTACCTTAACTAATGTTTCCTAATTTTTTTTTTGGCCAGAATAAAATGTCAACTTTAAATGTTAGAGAAATACATCAGAGATCCTGAACTATCTTTATTGATCTTATGTGGGATTTTAGGGAATAAATGCCACAGCTGATGAATATGAAAGTGTCCAAAATACGGTGAGACAATGAAATAGGTATGAGCTACTATACAGAAGATAACAGGGTCACTTATTATTAATTAATTATTCAAAATATACTCTGAAATGTCTAAATAATTAAGTAAATAAATTTTTGACTGTGGTTTTTAATATTTGGACTCTATAAAAAGTGAAAAAAAATAAGTTGGACTGAGGGACATAATAGGGACATAAAATATTGAACACGTGAAAAAATCAGACCGTAGATGTGAGTATGCAATTTTATTTAATTATCACAATAGCCCTATAAAGTAGAAATAGGCATTAAACTTCATTTAATATGGAGAACTTAAGTGAATTGTCATTGTTCAGTTAGGTAATGGTAACTTTAGGATTGAATCATTTGTACTTCCAATGCCTTATGTTGATTAACAGTGAGTCCCATGAACCAAAAATATTTGCAAAATCGTATTTTTAATTTTGAAAATGTATTGGTAAGTTTGACTTACTGGATATTTAATAGTTTAGAAGAGGATATTTATTAGTTTAAACTAATTAACTAATTAGTTAGACTAACTAATTAGTCAGACTAGTTAACTAATAAAGGGGTACTAGTTAAGGGGTAAAATACGTTTTAATATAAATATGATTGATTTTTTTGACTGTACGAATGACTTTTTTTATGATGTCAGTAAAACCCTGAAATACACTATCAGAGGAATTTGTGAAATTTGAAAACTTGTAGTCGTCAAAAATAGAGAGAAACATGTACTTTCTACATTATTCTAGACTTCTCTGAAAAGAAGGAATAGAGCCAATAAAGTTTTATCACGTTCTCTTCACGAATCTGAGTTTTTCTAATCCCAGTGTAGATAAAAAGCAAAGTAACAGAAATATTGTAATTATAAAAAAACAATTTCAATTTTGATAACTATTAATTTGAAAAAAATTAAAAACTCTTGACTTTCATTTTATTCTTAGTTTTCTACTCAACCAGGATAAGTGCAGTACAATTAAGCTTTTTGAATATCCAGGCTCTGGAAACAAGCAGAGAGAAATACATACACCTTTTTTAGGGATGGGGGACACTGCTGTCATGTATATTGCTCCAGTTCCTTTCTCTGTCCTCTCCTCCTCCTCTAAACCCAATCCTGGCCATGGCTCTGCACAATTCTGCTTTATTTCATACAAATGTAAGTGATGTAGTAGAATAAACTTGATAGAAATGACCTGCATTTTTTCCATTGGCTTAGAGAAGAAATTAAAGACAGAGATTGTTTCTAAATTGCTATACCTGTAGTAATAGATAACCTTCATCACTTGGCATAGGGACTCTTCCAAAACAGAAATAGTCATTTTACTAAATCCAGGTAAAAATCTCTGTGAAATGAATCCCCAATTAATGACATTTTAATGCTCTTTAATCTTTATATTTGGAAACATTTTTATTTCTTTTTCCCAGAGAAATTCCCTTCTCATACATATACAATCCATTAAAGTTATTTACTCTAATTTTATTTGTCTTAAAAAAGGACATTTCGACATATTAACAAAACATAGCATATGTCAGTATAAGTCTAAGCAATGGAGAGTTATATTTTCATTCAACACTGATCAATTCATAATTACATCTAGGAGAGGTTAAAACATTAATTCTGTACAAGAAAACAAAACAGACTAAATACATGATACAAAAATATAACCAGTAAGGTAGGACCAAATAGTGCATATTTTTAACCTATTTTTAAGATCACATTAAAGAAAGAAAACACTGAAGGACTATAACTAATAGAGCTTCTTTTTTTTTTTTTTTTTTTTTAAACAGTCTCGCCCTGTTGCCTGGGCCACTAGAGTGCCGTGGCATTGGCCTAGCTCACAGCAACCTCGAACTCCTGGGCTTAAGCGAGCCTCCTTCCTCAGCCTCCTGAGTAGCTAGGACTAAAGGCAAGCACCACCATGCCCGGCTAATTATTTCTATTTTTAGTGGAGATGGGGTCTCCATCTTGCTTAGGCTGGTCTTGAACTCCTGACCTCAAACGATTTTCCTGCCTCAGCCTCCTAAAGTGCTAGGATTACAGGCTTGAGCCACTGCACCTGGTCAAGAGCTTCTTTTCTTAACCTGAAGTATATTGCAATCTGTGATAATTAATTTGCAAGCTATATGATAACCCATTTTCCCCATTTCACAATTTCTCTTCCTCTTTTACGGAGAAAAGCACAGTTATTTGTGAGCTGCTTTAATATTCAGGCTTCACCCACAAGGATCTCTGAAAAGAAAGTGAATTCCTTTCATGATACTGAAACTGCTCCTGACCTACTGCTTTATTTATACCTAGAGAAGAGATAAAGATGTTGGGAAAGAGAATAGAAGATTAGTGTTAATCCATTCTGAACACATACATTGAACAGCTACTAATTGCCAGCACTATATTAAGTATTTATGATATCCTATTGAAAAGAATATTGTCCCTGGTTGGATATGCTTCAAGAGTGCTTTAAATCTTTGTGTTCAATTTAAAATATATGACAATTGAGAAATTAACTCAACAATCCAGAAATATATTGACAAAAGTTAAACCAGCTAGAGTCCAAGACATTCCCAGGACTCCCATTTGAGAGATCCTATGTGGGTCACTTCCCCATACCACAAACTCTCACTCTGGGCCTGGCTGCCTCCGAACACGCTTAGTCACATTGGCATTCAGAATCATGTCATAATTCTGGGTACATATTTAGAGTTTCTGCTCTGACTCTTTACCTTATACGTGTTAATTAACTTAACCTCTTTATTTTTATAAATAAAGTATATTGATACTTTTCATAAATAAAGAGGTAAATAGTTTTTTCCTTATCAATAAAATAAGGAAAAAGTATTTACCTACTTTTAAATAAGTAAAATAACTGTGTTTCTGTTTAAAAAGTACATTATAAATATAAGATACAACTTTTTAGAATTTTAATTTTCAGCCAGATGATTTTAGTTCATACTTTGAACATTCTTGATATATGTCCCTCTGCAGTAGGAAATTTCCCTTGCCATATGGCTTGCATCAACTTTAGTGTAGTTGTAATTTCTATGTGGACACACAGCAAAACACTTCTTTGTATTCACTGTATATTAACCAGAATCTCAAAGTTTAATAATGAGTAAAAATCAGTCAAGCTATAAAGATGAAAAAGGGTTTAATTAAGGAAACGAACAATTTTATATAAAATCTGAAACTCTTTGAGCACTAACATGATGCTCAAAAGAAATGCTCATTGGAGCATTTCAAATTTTGGATTTTCAGATTAGATTGCTCAGCCTATATTTATATAAGCAGTATTATGAAAGTCACTGATTAGAATAAAAATTCAGTATGGAAGAATTCGTATTATCTATTCTAGATTTTTTCCAATGCTAATGCTTTAAATTTAGCTTGCCATAGCTTTAACAGTTACCATATATATATATGTGTGTGTGTGTATATATATATATGCACACATATGTATATATAAATATTATTGGTTTAGGTTATTTAGGTATTTATTTTTCCTTAATTAAACTAAAACAATATCACTTTTTATAAAGTATTGAGCATGAGATTTATTCCCAAGAATAATTATATTTCCTTTCATCGGTTGAAAATACATGATCTGATTCTGAAGGGTTATAAAATGAGGCTGACTGAAGGTGTAGGATTTGTATTTGATATCAAAAATAACCTTAAGTCTTAACTATAAACTGTGTTTTAGGAAATATAAAACTAACATATAAGAAAAAATTTTCTGGGCCCTAGTATTAAAAGAAACCCTTTCATAGAAGAGCATACATCACTGTGGCAGACAGACTCTAACGCAACCACCTGATCCTTGCCTCCTCTATTCACATTTTATTGCAATCACCTTCTTAAATGTGGGTGGACTGATATGCTTCTAACCAATGGAATGTGACAAAAATCATGGCATGCCACACCTACAATTCCATAATATGAGACTCTGTGGCCTCTTGCAGCTGAGGATGGCCTTAGTCTGACATCCTGAAAAGACCTGAAGATTTTGGTCCTGAAAATGCAGAGGAATGAATTTTGCCAACAATAGTAGGGAGTTAGAAGTGGATCCTTCCCCAGTCAAACTTCCATGTAAGACACAGCCTGGCTGATACCTTGATTATAGCCTTTGAGACGAGAAATAGGGAGACTCCTTAATGTGTGTCTAGACTCCTGGAACACATAAATTGTGGGATAATATTTTTTTTTCTTTAAGTGATAGAGTTTTTAGTAATTTGCTACACAGTAATGAATAACTAATGCAATATTGTTACAAATGGAACAAGTAGAAATAAAGTAAGAGATTTATCAGAGAATATAGGGACATATACAAAATGAGTTCCAGACAACAAGGGAATAGTTTGTTTTTTAAGGAAAAATGTCCCAATAACTGGCTACAACCCTTACATATACAATAATGTAGAAGAAAATTTAGAAAAAGAACTTTACTAAGATACCTTAATTACCACAGGAATTTTTTTTTGAGAAATATAGAAAATTGTGTTCAATTACTTTAATAGAGCAGTTCTCACTTATCCACAGGTTTACTTTCCTTTATTTCAGTCACTTCTGATCAACTGTGGTCCAAAAACATTATATATTTTCATAGTAAGATATTTTGAAAGAAAGAAAAAGACAGAGGTGGAAAAGGAGAGATACCACATTTACATAACTTTTATTACAGTATGTGATTAAAATTGTTCTATTTTGTTATTAGTTATTATTACTAATCTCTTAGTGTGCCTAATTTATAAATTGTTTTATGATAGGTATGTATTTATAAGAAAAAAATACAGTATAGTTAACCCTTGAATAATATGGGGGTAAGTGGTGCCCACTCCCTATACAGTAAAAAGTTTGCATGTAACTTTTGACTCCCCCCAAATCAAACCACTAATAGCCTACTGTTGACTAGAAGTACCAAATACCTAAACAGTCAATTAGTACATATTTTGCATGTTATATGCATTATATACTGTATTCTTACAATAAAGTAAGTTAGGGAAAAGAAAATGTTATTAAGAAAATCCTAAGAAAGAGAAAATATATTTACTATTCATTAAGTGTAAATGAGTTATTATAAAGGTCTTAATCCTCATTGTCTTCACATTGACTAGGCTGAGAAAGAGGAGGAAGAGGAAGTGCTGATTTTATTACTGTCTCTGTGGTGGTAGAGGAGAAAAAAACCCATTTAAAAGTGGACCCACACAATTCCTATGTTGTTCAAGAGTCAACTCTACATGTAGGGTTTGCTACTCTCCAAGATTTCAGGCATCTACTGGGCATCTTGGAATGTATCTCTTGAGGACAAGGATGGACTTACTGTGTAAAAAATGCCAAACTCACCTTTGTGCAGATTTTCTCCTTTTATTCTGTCATCTCTCTTTTCCTCCCCACCCCCGTCTTTCTCTACTCTATCTTTCTCACTCTGTCATGTACACACACTTAAAAACTGTCTTCTATACTAATTTATTTTAGTTTTTAACTACTGCCTAAATAAAAGTTTCACCATTACAAAATTTTAGATTTCAAACTTAAAATTGTGGTGATAAATGTTTAGTATTTGAATTTATGGAGAAAAAAGATTAAGAATCTTTTTAGAATAGCAATATAATTAGGTGGTTTATTTATTTATTCGTTCATTCACGATTTGCATCTTCATTTTTTTTTTATTTCAGCATATTATGGGGATACAAATGTTTAGGTTATGTATATTGCCCTTGCCCCACCCCCCGAGTCAGAGCTTCAAGCATGTCCATCACCCAAATGGTGCACATCACACTCATTACGTATGTATATATCCATCATCAAATACTTATTTAGTGTGTAATTTAGGTCAGGGCTACGCATGGCAATGGATAGGCGGGTGAATGTTTAGATAAATGAAAGAAAGGATGGATGGATGGATGAAAGGATACATCACTTGAGCCATAGATATATGTGGCAACTTTCTTGCATAAAGAAGTTTATCATCTAAATGGGTAGATTTATTAATAAAGTTTTCAATCTTTATTTTATATACTAATCTATGTGTAATATAGATAATATATATGTAAGACATACAAATACATGTATCTAGATTTATTTGCTTGAAAACATTATTTGACAAACTTTACAGAATGTTTTTTTTTGTTCATTTTCCATTTATCAGAAATCACAGAGTAAGGTCTGTTAAAACAATGAAATCTCTCAGCATGTTTATTTAATATTTACTATGCGGCCAGCATTCTGCAACACTAGCAGTGATTCAAACATGCATAAGACAAACTCTCCTCCCAAATCATACAATTTGCAAGAATATAGTCAAAGATTATAGCCTGC
>NW_012149197.1:1111577-1116977 GCF_000956105.1 Propithecus coquereli
ATTTCTGTAGGCTAAAACCCAGATTAAGAAAATTTAATTTTTATTTTTTTTTAATTTCAGCATATTGTGGGGGCACAAATGTTTAGGTTACATGTATTGCCTTTGCCCCACCCAAGTCAGAGCTTCAAGCGTGTCCATCCCCTAGATGGTGTGCAGTGCACCCATTAAGTGTGTCTATACCCATCTCCTCCTCCCGGTTCCCGTCTGCCCAACACCCGATGAATGTTATTACTATATGTGCACTTAAGTGTTGATCAGTTAATACCAATGTGATGGTGAGCATATGTGGTGCTTGTTTTCCCATTCTTGTGATAGTTCACTTAACAGAATGGGCTCCAGCTCTATCCAGGATAATACAAGAGCTGCTAGATCACCATTGTTTTTTGTGGCTGAGTAGAACTCCATGGTATACATATACCACGTTTTATTAATCCACTCCTGTATTGATAGGCACTTGGGTTGTTTCCACAACTTTGCAATTGTGAATTGTGCTGCTATAAACATTCGGGTGTAGGTGTCTTTTTTATAGAATGTCTTTTGTTCTTTTGGGTAGATGCCCTGAAATGGGATCAAGTGGTAGATTTTAACCTTTAGATTTACCTTGCCATTGAGTGGCACATCAACAGTTAGAGAAATGTTAATAAAGTTTACTGTTATTGAAAGGCCAAAATTATTTGGATTCTAAAGTCAATCAACTCCCTATGGAAATTAACAGTTTTATTTTCAAACATACCTAGCAATTTTATCATATTTTTCATACTTGCATTCATATAAATTTATTTTCATAAATTTGGAGTAATATAAAATTGATTTTCTAAACTGGTTATCATCTTTATTGTTATCAAGTGATTGGTGAATTACTTTTCCATATTTTGTGTACTTATTGGTTTTTCCATTCTTTATTTGGATAACATCATGATTTCAAATATTACTTCTAGAGAAAAAGTTTCAACAGTGGAAGTATTTTAAGTTTTATAAAAATGTGAAGACCACAGCTACAATTAAGAAATACAATGTGTTACAACAAATTGTTATAATACAGAGGACAAATGAAATCATTGAGTAAAGCCATCAACATTTGTTTCTATGACAGGACAAGTTTTCTAAAAATTTAAGTTGAAAGCAAGTATGAAAATATGTAGATACACTAACTTGCTACTTATTTATGTAACATCAGGTTTTTTTTCAACTTCGGCATTTATCAGAATATTTTATTTAGTTTAAAAACTAATTCATTTTTCTCCAAGGCTTTTGAGAAAAGTTGACAAATTTAAAACAATTGAATAAATTCCTCTTCTGTGTGAACATCTTTACCCTCATTTCTCAAATTAGCCAAAAACAAAACAAAACAAAACAAAAACAAGATCACCACTACCTGAAAGCCCCCAGCCATGCTATTTTTCATATTTATTGAGTATTTAATCTCAATTTTTAATAAATAATTGACTGCTCCTATGAAGATTGCATATGTTGTCTTGAGTGGTATAATTACCTCCCGCTCCCAAACATGTCCTTGTGGTACTTCTCCATTTGTTATATTGCATGACAAAATGAATCTTGCAGATAAAATCAAGTTTATGGACCTTAAACTATACAGATTATCCTGATTGAATCATATACATAATTATGCGGGACTTAAAAGATGGAAGAAGGAGTCAAAAAAGTGGGTCAGAGAAACATGAGTATGGAAGAAGAAGCAAAAGAGATTTGAAGATTGAGAGAGACTTTAACTGCTTTCCTGGCCTTGAAGATTGAGCAAGGAGATGAAACAAGCAGTTTGGGTAACTATGGTGGAAATGGCCCTCAGCTGGCAGCCAGCAAGGAAATGAGGTCCTCGGCCTTACAAATTTAAGGAAGTAAATTTTGCTAACAAGGTAGACAATCTCCTTCAGAGCTTCCAGAAAAGGAACTCAGCCCAAAGTAGCTCAAGGGTAGAAATGTACAGACAGATTATAACCTAGGAATCTGACATTCGAGGCATAGTATGAATTAATATATGGTTTATCTCCAAGATTTGAAATGAAATGCTACCCCAATACACAATATAATCCTGATAAGAGATGGAGTATAAGGGGACATAGTTTCTACACAAAGTTGCATTTAAAAAAAAATGAAAATTATGACTTAAAGAAATATTAGATTAAATGGTGGGTCATCAATATAGGTTTTCTTAAAGAGATGGTCAGGAGCTTTATACAATAAAATCATATGGATTATGTTTCCCAGAAATCTTGAAATGCTGCTGCTCCCCCAAATTTCATATTTGTCAATGCAGCTGTATATCTTTAGCTCTCTGATTTCTATGTTGTTTTTCCATACTACTTGTAGGTCCTTGTAGATTTCCTTCTTCTCCCCTTCAAGTAGTGACCATAAATGACCCTTTTGATTGTATTTCTGGTTTGATGGCTTTACTTGGTCACAATGGATTGCTGGAAATGAATAGATTTCTGGGTTCATTTTCTTCCTTTGAGAAAAGCCTATTGAACTCCTGGGACATGCATTTTCTTTTTTTGTTCTGATTCCTTTTCTATGAACAAACATTAAGAATAATCCCTAAAGTAATTTTACAGCCAGTTGTAGTAGATTTACCTCATTTTAACATTTTAAATTTATTGATAAAATTAAATTTCTTATTAATCTTGGCCATCTTCAGTTCTTTCCCCAGAGGTAAAAGCTGCCATCAGATCGCTGCAGTCGCAGGCTTTGGGGTCCCCGAATTGCAGCTGCCCACCCCCCGTTAGTCAGCGCTAGATTCTCTTTTCAATAAATGGTGCTGGGAAAACTGGATAGCTACATGCAGAAGACTGAAACTAGACCCCTACCTTTCACCTCTCACAAAAATCAATTCAAAGTGGATAATAGACTTAAACCTAAGGCACGAAACCTTAAGAATTCTAAATGAAGATGTTGGGAAGACCCTTTCAGACATCGGCCTAGGTAAGGAATTCTTGAAGAAGACCCCCAAAGCAATTGCCGCAGCAACAAAAATAAATAAGTGGGATCTAATCAAATTAAAAAGCTTCTGTACTGCCAAGGAAACTATCATTAGAGTGAATAGACAGCCCACAGAATGGGAAAAAATATTTGCTCTCTACACATCTGATAAAGGGCTGATAACCAGAATCTATCTAGAACTCAAAAAAATCAACAAGAAAAAATCAAACAACCCCATCAACAAATGGGCAAGGGAAATGAACAGAAACTTTTCAAAAGAAGACAGAATAATGGCCAGCAAACATATAAAAAAATGCTCAACATCTCTAATCATTAGAGAAATGCAAATCAAAACCACAATGAGGTATCACCTAACCCCAGTGAGATTGGCCTCTATCAAAAAAACACAAAACAACAAATGTTGGCGAGGATGTGGAGAGACAGGAACACTTCTACACTGCTGGTGGGACTGTAAGTTAGTGCAGCCTCTGTGGAAAAGAATTTGGAGATACTTCAGAGAGCTAAAAATAGAAATACCATTCGATCCAGCAATAGCACTATTAGGCATCTACCCAAAAGAGCACAAAACATTCTACGATAAGGACATCTGCACCCGAATGTTTATGGCAGCACAATTCACTATTGCAAGAATGTGGAAACAACCCAAGTGCCCGTCAATCCATGAGTGGATTATCAAAATTTGGTATATGTTCACAATGGAATATTACTCAATCATAAGAAATGACAGTGATCTAGCACCTCTTACACTTTCCTGGATTAAACTTAAGCCCATTATCCAAAGTGGAGCACCACAAGAGCAGCAGAACGGGACCCATTTGTACTCACCATCAAATTGGTATTAACTAATCAACACATAAATGCACATATCAGAACAACATCTATTGGATGCTGGGGAAGGGGGAGGGTGATGGGAAGAGGGGGGAGGAGGGAGGAGGGGAAAGGTATTTGTATACACAAGGAGGGCAATGCGCACTACCCGAAGGATGGACATATTTGAAACACGGACTTGGGGGCAGGGAACCAAGGGCAACACACGTTACCTAAACATCTGTACACCCATAATTTGATGAAATAAAAAAAAAAAAAAGCTGTCATCAGTAAGAACTCCTAAATGTTTTTTTCTGCATCTTTAGGTATTTGTTCATGCTATTGAAATGTCCGTGAAAGTGTTGGAGACTATGAATTTGTGTATAACTGGGATAACATCATTGTACTATCTTAAAATTTGTTGAACCCCTAAAAAGGATCTTAAATATCTCTTTAGGTGGGTAGGTATAGCTCAATTTCCTTTTTTTACAATGGCAGCAAAATATTTCATAATATGGGCACACATTAGTGCAATAATTTTTTGAAAGTTATTAAAGTAATTTCAATTTTTTTATTTTTAACATGGATAAAATTAATATCCAAGTATACTTTTCTTTGTAGTATAGAAGAATCACCAAGAGTTAGCATTGCAGGGCCAAAACATTTGTATTCCGAAAAGTAATATTAATTTACACCCACATGAAGTCCATTTATTCTTTAGATTGCCCAGGAGATAACTATTGAAATTTTCATACACATTTATCTCCCAAGGACAAGTCTTAATTTGTTAAGCCCACATAATCTAAATCACTAACAAAAAAAATAAATGTTTTCTTCATTGTTCCATAATTTTCAATATCCATCCTCCACAATAGAGTTAATATTTCATATTATAATGAAAAACAGTACTAGTTTCATGTCTTTAGCTCTTTATAGAACTAAGTTTTTAAAAGCTGTTTGTAAAGTGAAATACTTTAGCTCTTAATGGTCACGATTTTATGAAAGCATAAACCTGTTGTTGAAAGCATTATTTATAAATGCCTCAATGAATTCATAACTAAGTTATTTACCTCCCAGATATTATCTTGTATTTGAAGGAGTACAGTTTTTGTTGGTAGTGGTTGTATTGGTTTGTTTATTTTTTTCTTTCCAATACTTAACAATACCTATCAGGTTTCCTGTATCATATCATAGTTAGTAAGTAAATATTTGTTGTTAAATACACATACATATACATGTATTTTATGTATGTGATTTTATATGTATGATTTAAAAATAACCTGCAATGATCCTTTTTAATAGGTTCTATTATTATCCTATATTAAAAATGAGTAAACTGAGGTAAAAAGGTTAACTAATCTTTCCCAACGTCATTCTTTTAGATGGGATATGGAGGACTTGATTCCTGAACATGAGCTTCAAAACAACAAACTAAATATACCATATAAAATAATCATTGTAGTCTTTTATCAACATATTAAATATATGATATGTGAAAAGACATTTAATATGTGTTTGTTTGCCTAGAGGTTGCCATTAAAAATAGGAGCAGGTGAAGCCTGATAAGAAATCAAAGATCACAGGTTAGTAGCAAAACTGCAAAACTGCGTGCTAACAGAATATCTTTGTTTTTCAAAC
>NW_012149197.1:1119112-1125370 GCF_000956105.1 Propithecus coquereli
CCTACCACTAACAGAGAGCAGTGGGGGAATCATAAAGAAGTATTAGGTGACTTATAAAAAAAAACAAACTTCTAAATATTTTTGGACGCTAAAATGCAATGTGAGTAAATTTTTTATCCTCTTACAGAGGAGCAATAATATTGATACAAAAAAGGCCAACATGTTTGTGTTTCTTAGAGCAACAGAAACCTGCAGTTTATAGATATAGATATAGAAAACTAAAAGATTGCTTTAACGTATTTCAATTGTCCTACAGATAACCAGTAAAAGAATGAGAAGTATTTTACATGTTTTTTCCATGATGTAGTATAGCCTTAATGCTCTATTATTAAAATTTACTCTTACATAATGTAGAATATGCATATCATTAAGTTATTCTTAAGGAAGAAACAACATAGAACTTTGAAATTTTGTCATTTGTCTCTCCCACACAGCTTATTCTTAACCCTTGATTTTTATTTAGCCTTGTTTTACTTGAGAGATGTCTTAGCATCTATTTCAATACAGTGAACTGCTCTTTTTTTTTTTTTTTTTTGACAGAGATCTAAATTTTTTTAAATACCCTGATGGCATCCTGCCAAGAATCTGCTGCAGGTAGAAAGGTAGAAAGAACCAAAAAGTAAACAAAGTTTCGACCCACCGAGAAAGCTGCTTCAAGCTAGATAATAAAGACAGCAGGTTTATATGCTGGTTTTTCTTCAGGGAAAGAATGTTGGACAGTTTCCTCTTGATTGATTCTCTAAATCTTTCCCTTTCATGTTCAATCTTTTCATAGTCTTTGCTACAATTTCTATTGTTCTTTCAAGTAGGTAGTTTGATTCCCAGCAGTACTAATATTGGTTTCTTCCTGGACAAGAAAGTTATGAAAAACGTAAAGCCGATGAAATGGGATTTTTACATCATCCATTCATATGACAAGTTTATTATTGTCTTTGAAAATTGTTTTACTGGATACCATTGCAGTCATTTTATGGTAGTAAACAATGAAAAAAATAGCTTAACAATTTAATTTTTTTACAATAAAAAAGACATAAAAGGAATTTTTATGTGGGCTCTCAAATTTATGCCAAAGGGAGAGGTAGTACAAGGAATTCAGGAAAACCTAGTTTTAGCTTTCTTAGAGTGACTCTTTTTCCATCTTCTATCGTGTATACAAGCCAGTGATAAACATGGGACTTAGCACAGAAAAAGAAATTTTTCTGATTCCTACAAACTGGCTTCTGTCACTTTGATTCATATAACCTGTGTTATTTTCATTCCTTCCAGCTTCCTGTAAGGATGCTTCTTTACAATTTAAGAGATCTTTCTATTAATGAAAATGTGCTTACCGGTTTCCAATGGTGCTCGCATTCAAATAGCTCTGTGTCTGGTTAAAGGAGACAACTGTGGTCTTAGTTCTCGTCTAGCCTCTTCTTCAATATAGTTGTGTTGTCCCTAAAACTGCCTAATGGATTCTAATACCACTTCTCATCGGGGTAGGAAAAGCCATTTGAAAAAGTACTCTTAAGTTTCTAGGCTAGCTTATAGTGACTCACTGCGGAGCACCTCTAGAGTGGCATGCGGTTCTATATTTGTAAAGTTATTGGGATAACGAGCACTTAAAACAGTTTAGGGGTAGGGTTAGGGTTAGAAAAGAACAACTAAAGGAAGGACTTACAAAATAATATGCCAGGGAAAGGATCAGGTTTAATATTAGCCTTTCAATGCCAATGTTTAATTGAGGTACCTCCCTTTTAGCCTGTGTAACCATTGAGAAAACTTAGCAGATCATAGTAGAAAGAATCAGATAACTAACCTTTAATAATTCTTAACTCTAAATGCAATTAAAGTTAATGTTAATATAATGCATTTAAATGTGTAAAAGCATGATTTTTCTGGTTGTTTTGGAAAATGGGCACTATAGCTAAAGAAAATTATTTTGAAGCTACTCTTATAAGACTCCAACTTATGCCAGTAAGCATTACCCACCTCAGTCCCCAATATCAACCCATGTAACATAAGCAAAGAGTTTTTCAGGAAAGAGAAGCAATACGTTTGTAGACCAAATGAGAACCACTGTGGTATATCTTCTACATACCCTACCCCTCTCCTCCACCCTAAGTCAGCTATTCCCAATTGAAAAGTGAAAGTGTATCACAGAAGTAGTAAGGACAAGGAAGTTATGTGTTTCATGTAGGTCAAGTGTTTCTGCAGGGAAATAGCCAAGTTTAAATCAATTTGATGACTCTTCCCAAGAAAGCAGCCAGTTGTGGTGAGGAGCTCCATCAATCCAGTATACTGCTTGGGGAAAAATGGACAGTATGTGATCAAAAAGTTCATTTCTGAGAGTGCAACACCAACCTTGGGGAACTCCAAAGCACAGGGGACTGTTGAGGGCTCTAAAAAGTCAAAAATTCATCCCAAGGTATTTCAGAATTTGGATACCTGCTACACAGAGCAGGAATAGGGAAAAGGGAATTATAAACAGCCTCGGCTTTATCAGTTATTGCCTATATTAGTTTTCTATTGCTGTGTAACAATTTATCTAATACACAGTGGCTTAGAGAAATAAATATTTATCATCTTACAGTTATGGTAGGTCAGGAATCCCTATGAATTTCACCAGACTAAAATCAAGATTTCAACAAGACACTTTCCTTTCTGGAGACTCTAAGGGAGAATCTACTTCCCTGGCCATTCAGGCATTGGAAAATTCAGTGCCATTTAGTTGGAGGACTGAGGTCTCTATTTCCTTGTCAGGAATCAACTGGAAGCAATTCATATCTCCCAACAGTCTCTCCCAGTCTTTTCACATACCCCCTACATCTCGGAATCAGCAAAAGGACATAGAGTCCTTCTTATGTTGCCATCTCTCTGACCTTCTTCCTTAATCACAGAAAGATGTGATAACAAATGGAAAAGGTTCTCTGCTTATAAGAACTCAAATGATTACCTTAAGCCCACTCAAATATCATAGGGTGATCACCAGATGTCAAAGACCATAACCTCAATCACATCTGCAAGATCTTTCTTGTCATGTAAACTCATTGTCACAGCTTTCAAGAATTTCTTCATGAACTTCTTTGGGGGGTCATTGTTCTGCCTATCATGTCCATCTTTTGTTATTTCCTTTTCCCTAAGCTCTGGAAGAGCCAAAACATGGAGAGAGTTGTAGTGAATGAGTAACTATTACTTTTCAGGCACTGCCAACCCCAGAATTTCAGTGCTGTAAACTGAAAAGGAAGGGGAAGTTGTGAATTTTGGATGTGAGATTGGAGTCTACCTTTCGATTGGAAAAAAATTTTGTACTACCTCTGACTGACCAGAAAGATATGGGATCTGCTTAAAATGACATCAACGGGTAGGAAAGGGTGATTTGAATTAACCTGACTGAAAGTCGAAGCTAGAGAAAAAATCATTTCCCATTCATGCATCCACAACAAATTTAACCTATTCAATGAACCAGTTACACATATTTGATATATTAATATTTTATGATATGATATGATATTATAATATTATCAGTATGGTTATTTGGGACTGATAAAGAATATATACATATCTGCCACAGGTTTATTACTTCCATGTGATGGGGGTGCAATGACAGGGAACAGAGAAACTTTGTTCTTGCTATCTACAGCTGTATTCAATGACATAATTTTAACCAAATTAAAAAAAATGATTTCATAACATTGATAATAATAAAGAACATTAACTACTTAATTATATGTGCAAGGAATTATACAAATTTCTTTAGAATTATCATGCTTAAACTTCACAAAAATAATTTTTATCATAGTTTTAGTTATATATATATGAGGAAACCAAGGTCAAGCAAATTATCTTGGTCACACAGCTAGTAAATGGAAGAAGGAAACTCAAATCTGAATTTGTCTTACTTCAATCTGGGGTCTTAACAAGTAGAACTCTATTTATTTTTTCCCATGTTTTTCATAAGTATATTTTTTTGGATACACAAACAGCAAGAGAAAATTCTATATTTCATTATAATTTTATGGCAGAGAATTCTGAAAGTTGATCTCATTACTTTAGAAAAGTATGACTGTATTAATAGTTAAGGCTAGACAGCTAGGTTCTTTGTATTTATTTTAAATTATGGGACCAGATATCATTTTCAGACAGATGGAGTTAATAAATTTATCATAGAATAAAAAATGCAATGATGAAAGTTTTGGAGATATCTTACAAGCTTGGTGGCAAAGACTCACTTTTTCTTTTTAATTTTGTAAGGGATTTTTGGAACAGGATAATAAATAATATAATGTGCATGTAACTAGAAGAAGCTATAAACAATTTTTAACACAAAACAGCAGTAGTTATGTTATACTTTGTGTCGCCTAAAATACCACTAATTATATATAATAGCTGTAAAAATATTATGTTTTCAAATGGTTAGCACATTTGAAAATGGAGATACTTAAAATTTTAAAAATTCAACTTTATAACTATATGTAGGACAATAAAACATACCTTGATGTAAACTTTTGCAGATGAAAAGGAATGGCTTTTTGGACAGATGGGCTAGGACAGGCCAGATGAACATACGGAAGGAGCACTCTAGGTTCCTCTCAAAGGGAATGATATTTTTACAGTGAGTCTATTATGTGGTTAGTAATGTATTAGTCAGGGGGAGGCTCTGGCTGTTATAACAGACAACTCCCAAATCTCAGTGGCTTAACGCTCCCTCAAAGGATTTTCACTCACACAAATTCCAGTGCGGATGGAATTCTTGATCCAATGACTCTCTTTCGAGTGATGACTAGGAGACCTTCTTTTCTTCTGTTTGTAGTAATACAGGGAAGCCCTTTACTGGATACTCTTCACAGAGCAGAAAGATGAAGGAGAAACACTCGTGGAAATTGTGAAGGTCTAGGAGACCAAGTGTTTTATAATTTCTTCCATAATTCATATTATAGAACTTGCCACATGGTGTCACATAGATAAGGCATCATGGGGAAAACAGTTGTATTATGTGCCTAGGAAAAAATTGTAATGATTTGGTGAATACATGACATCATCCTGGCCATAGATAATGAATGTAGTTTGTATTATTCCACCACAATTAAGGATTTTTTTAAAGGCTGTATTCAGTATCACCTGTGATTTCCCAATGCAATGAGATTAGTGAAGCCAGAGCAGAAGTTCTCAAAATGTGGTCTGGAAACTTCTTCTTCTCCATTTAGGGAGTCTTCAATGTAAAACTATGTTCAAAATAATACAGATACTTTTTTTTGTCCTTTTTAATTTCATTCTATGCAGCGAAGTTTTCCAAATGCTACATGACATATGCTTATATATTTTTGGTTTTGAAAAAAAAATAAGTGCTAGTTTTTAATATGGTAAATAATAATAGATTTAGTCTAAATAACCAAAGCTCCTTAGTATCTTAAATACATTTTTAGATGGTAAAGAAATTTAAAGCAGATATGTTTGATTGAAAGAGAAAAACGGTGTTGATGAGAAAACTTTATTTCAGTGAGAAATTGAGACTAAAAAGAAAAAAAGATGGAAAATTCAATACTAGAATAAAAAATTATAGTATCTGAAAAAGAAAAGAAAAATTCTAGGTGAATGTAACAGTAAAACCAGAGCCTGTAGTAGAAAACATTAGTAAACCTAAAGCAAAACCAGTATCAACAATCTAATATAAAACATAGAAAAACATTAAAACTTTATGAATCTCAGTGACCAAAAGTACAATATCAAACAAAATCACATGAATTTAATTGAAAGAGGAGAGAGAAAGAATGGTACTTGATAAAAATACATATATACAATCATGCATTGTTTAACCACAGAGATACGTTCTGAGAAATATGTCATTAGGTGATTTTATCCTTGTGCAAACATCACAGAGTGTACTTACAAAACTAGATGTTATAGCCTACTACACAACTGGGCTATATGATATAGCTTATTGCTCTCAGGCTACAAACTTATGTAGTGTGTTACTGTGATAAATACTGTAGGCAATTTTAACACAATAGTAAATATTTGCCTGACTAAACATAGTTAAACCTAGAAAAGGTGCAACATAAATATAATATAAAAGATAAAACCTGGTACACCTTTATAGGACATTTTTCATGTATGAAGCTTACAGGACTGGAAGTTAGTCTGGGTGAATGAGCAGCGAGTGAATGTGAAGGTCCAGGACATTATTGCACACTTAGCTTACTATAACTAATTCATAAAAAGTTTTAAACTTTTTGACTCTTTTCTGATAAAACTTAGCTTAAAACACATACAAAATATTTT
>NW_012149197.1:1126986-1128281 GCF_000956105.1 Propithecus coquereli
AAATGTGAAATATTCATCAATAGTAGCACAGATGGTCAGGACACAAATCAAATTTTACTGGTGTAATTTATAAAATTTATATGAATTCATATGATATTAACTCTGAGACTACTGTAATAAGTTCAGGATTATATTGTCATCTCCAGAGCAAGTATAAATTATGAGTTAAAAGAGCTGAATAAGTATTTGAGTAACCAAAAAGAAGACAGAAGAGTAGTTACAAAGGAGAAAAAGGATGAGGCTAGTAGAAAAATATCATATGACCATATGGGAAACTTTAATTCAAATATATCAATAATTACATGTGCAGGGACTATAATAGCAGAAAAGACAAGAATTGTTAGACAGAATAAAAAGGACAATCTAATTTGATATCTGAAAAGCTACACATTCAATACCAAATCATGGAAAGTTTGAGATTAGAAAATTGAAACAAAATTTATCAGACAAATTGTAAGTGCAAGAAAACTAAGGTGGAAATGTTAATGTCAGAGAAATGGGTTTCAAGAAAAGGAGTATTACCCATGAAGAAGAGGAACATTTAGTAATGATATGAGGGTTTTGTCTGGAAAATATAACCCATATAAATATGCATTTATTTAGTAGCAGAGCTTCAAAACACATGAAGTATGCAAGGCAAAATTAAGTGTGGAAATTAACATTTCACATTAATAGTTAGAGATTCTATCAAGCTTATCTCCATAATTGGTAGAACCTGTAGACAAAAAACTATAATATAGACCTAAACACCATCATCAAACAATTTGAACTAAATGACATTTTTTAGGTAAAGCTAAAGAAGATACAATTTCTACTATTTTCAAGTACAATGTTTCCCCAAACACATCATATGATTTGCTTCAGAATAAGGACTCGTTAAATTTCATAAAATATATTTTGTAACTGCAACAGAATTAAATTAGTGCTCATAAATATTAGGAAATCTAGAAATATCCCCAAATATTAGAGAATTTGAGTAATAAATGAGTCAAAAAAGGAAACGTAGAGAAAATAAGCAAATATATAAAACTAAGTGATAATGTAAAAATAATTTAAAATTAGTTGAATGTGACTAAAGCAGTGTTCATAAGGAAACTGTATCTTTAACAGTGTAAAAACATTTTGAAAGCTTTATGTCAGTATGTAAGTTTCCATCTGTAGAAAGTAGGAAAAACAAAGCAAATTGAGGGTGAAATAATTTGAATGAATTAAAATAATTGAAATAAATAAAGGAATCATAAATGAAATAAATAAAAGACAAACTGTAGACAAAAAATTTAAAGTCAAAATGGTAG
>NW_012149197.1:1130351-1130732 GCF_000956105.1 Propithecus coquereli
AGGATTATAGGTGTGAGCCACTATGCCAGGCCCTTGGACCTCTCTCTTAATAATAGGTTATCCTCTTACCAATGACCAATAACATATCAATGAAGAGCCTCATCATTAAGAAGGTAAATGGACAGAAACTTGACATGTTACAAAAACAAAAAATAAAAATAGCTAATATGTTTTAGTATGTACTATTTGGCAGATGCTGTGAGCTAAAGAAAGAAACAGAGAAAGTTGTATAATTTTCTTGCCCATCCTTACTTATAGAATGGAATAAAACAAGTATTTTGATCAATTTAAAAATTAATTATTAAAATATCTCAGAGAGCAACCCCTTCAAAATATATCCTACTCCCAATTCAGAGGCTATCGTCTCTACCCACCAAATAT
>NW_012149197.1:1132307-1133641 GCF_000956105.1 Propithecus coquereli
TGGGGGTATGATGTAAAATTGAGGTTAGGGGAAGCCTTACAGAAAAGATTAACATTTAAACAAAAAAACGGAAGAAAGTTTGGGGGTAAAATATGTAGATAATTGGATGAAGGATAGTTCAGCCAGCCATAGCACCAAGTACAATGGTCCTGAGGCAGGAGAACACCTGACATGTTCGCAGAAACTAGTGGTTAAGTGAAGAGTTAAAGAGAAAATAGTTGGCAATGCAGGGCAGTCAGACACATTGTTCAGAGCAGTACAAGGGCCATTTAAAAACGTTGGTTTATTCTGAATAATAAAGAAGGACTCTAGGGGACTGAGCAAAGCATGACAGTGATACTTTAACAAGATAATTTTGACTGAATTGAGAATAGAATGAAATGGATGAAGGCAGAAGCAGAAACAGCAGATAGGTGGCTACCGCACCCGACTGGTATGTGCATCTAATCCCTGAAGAGACATGAATATTCTAATATGTGAATTTTAAACGAAAATTTTTGATAAAATTTGGCAAGTTAAAGGGATCAACAAAGACATTTTAGGCAAGGTAAAAGTGGAGTCAGAGGGGCATGCATAGTCATGAGATTTTAGAATGAGAAACAAGAAAATGATCAGTAGTCTCTCTTTTTGAGGAACTACAGTGGTGAACTGTAGATAATAGCAGCCATCTTCACCATCAACATGTTGCTTAGCTAAGCCTTATGCTTACTAACTAGACCCACCATCCATTTCAATTTGATCTGCTAATGAAAGGAAATGTTTCTTTCCTTTTTTATATCCTTTCTCCCTTTCTCTTTCCTGTCCCTACAACTGACCTCTACCCCTCTACTCTGCCAAAAACTGCATACTCAATTGAACAACACATGGAGAAGTTTTAATCAATTTGGCCTGGGGATTATCCAGCCAGTGGCTTAAAATTGATGTGTTCCTGTGAACCTGAAAATGAAGAATCTTTAACCTCAAGCTGTTACAGTCTGAGGGACTGCTGAGCTTTTGATTGAGGTATACGCTAAGGCTGTAAAATGTTGATAGACTTTATCACATGGAACTCTCAAAATTGAAACTCATGGATGTCCACAAGGGAATCAAGTGCTTGGATGCAAAAAAGACCTTAAAAATATGACAGATATCAAGGAGATGTACATAGCAACTGAAAAAAGAAAAGTCCTGTAGGCACCATCAAAAAAAGAATGGCAGCAGACAATGGGGACCAGTTAGACCTAGAACGAAAGGTAAGGTCATGGTCACCAATGCCAAGATGGATGGCAGGCAAAGTAAGACTTCAGTAAGAGCTTCAAATTAATATGTAAATTATAGAACTTTAATCAGGAAGT
>NW_012149197.1:1136391-1136746 GCF_000956105.1 Propithecus coquereli
TTAAAGTAAAATTATGTCTTAGACATAATTACTATTTGTTCTCCAATACATTTAAATTGATAATTCCTCCAAATTCCTTAATTTCAGATACATAAAATGTTTTTCTCATTTTTATCTAGACTGCTACCCATTAAATATACTATGCATGGAATTTTTAGTTTTTCAGTAGATTGCAATATAACATAGTCTTGAAAATTTCAGTCTTCCTATGGGAAAACTGCAAAAACAATCTATAGTTTTCAATGGAGAATATTTTTCACAAGCTTTTTGTTTTGTTTTGTTTTGATATCTTGTAGTGCAGATGCCCAACCATATTGACTAGAAACATCTTCCTGGTGGCATAATGGTCGTGCTT
>NW_012149197.1:1136796-1137371 GCF_000956105.1 Propithecus coquereli
ATTCAGGTGATTCCTGTTGGAGTCCGCCTGTCTTATATGGTCACATTTTAGGAAGTCAATGCCTAGAACAGCATTTCTTGAATTCTTCATAATCCTCTAAGATAATTTCTGGAATCAACTCATGAGCTTTTTATTATGAAGCCTGGAAATCTGGATTGTAACAAATTTTCTAAGTTATTCTTATTTACAGTAAAAAGAGGACTCTATATCTAAAAGTACTGAAGCATTTGCAAAAGTCATGCACCTAATTAGTGCCCGGACAGTTAGAATCTCGGTTTCCTCATGTCATCAGAATAATTCATAAAGCATAATATTTCTGATGCAGTATTTGAAGAAGATGGATGGACTACTGGTTAGTTTGTATGCCTCACACTAATGTGCTCCTAATAGTAGGTCTATAACAGGTATTGACTGAATGAAGGCACATCAAACTGTAGTCCCCCCTTATCCGCAGGTTCACTTGCCAGCTCAGTTACCCATGGTCAAGCATGATCAGACAATATGAAATGGAAAATTTAAGAAATAAATAATTCATAAATTTTAAACTAGCTCTCAAGAAGAGTAGCCTAATGGTA
>NW_012149197.1:1137421-1137815 GCF_000956105.1 Propithecus coquereli
GCAGTCCTTCCTCTAAGCAGATAAAATGTGTGATCTCCTTTGAGTTCGATTGTAATGCCATTTCATTCCTTTGTGCAAATGAGATTAGAATTCTAAATGTTCAAAATCCAACAGCCTTTAATGAAAAATGATAGGAATTATCACATACCTAGAGCTTAGGAAGGATGGAATCGTATTTGCACGTTATTAAAGATCTGAATAATTTAGGTTATTTTTAGATTTGAATTGCTCAGAGGATTTTAGAAAAGCTCAATTTAAACAGCTTAAGAAAGTCACTTGCTAGTCCTGCTTTCAGCAATTTTACATCATTTAAGCATTTTCATGGAATTGTTTCGTTGTCACAAAGGGAGCATATTTTGGACCTCAGGTCAATAGTGGGGATATATTGAAATTT
>NW_012149197.1:1137865-1138620 GCF_000956105.1 Propithecus coquereli
CATTCACCTCACTTCATCTCATAATGCTGGCATTTTATAATCTCATATCATCATCATAAGATATTGAGAGTGAGAGATGAGAGAGACCACATTCATTTAACCTTCATTTGTTCTATTTTATTATTAGTTATTGTTGTTAATCTCTTACTGTGCCTAATTTATAAATTAAACTTTATCATAGGTATGTAAATACAGGAGAAAACATAGTGTATACTGTATAGGATTCGGTATTATCCTTGGTTTCGAGTATCCACTGGGGGGTCTTAGAACGTATCTCCTGAGGAAAAGGGGGAATACTGCATAGGTTGACAAAAGTGAACTGAAATGGAAAATTTCTCGGTACTTAGGTTTTCATGGTTTCAAATTGGAAGGCACTGAAATTGCAGACGAGATGAACCGACTGCTTTTTTTCTGTCTTGTACTGAGTTTGTTGTGGCCTCACATTACCTTTCATGCAGTTTGAGAAAGAAGGTTTCTGGAAGAAAAGTATAATCTTAGTTTTCAAAGCTGTCAAAAAGTAAGGGAAGTTGCCCTTACTTTAAGGAGGATAAATCTCCATCTTAGTAAAGAAACCATAAAGAACGTTTCACTAACATAAATACATTATTTATACAGTCAAAAGAGTAGTGGGATTAAATTTCAAAATAAAAAGAAATAATGTAGATAACTGCTAGGTTTGATAATATAATAACCTTATTATGATTTCTGTGGTTTAGTATTTCTTTAGTTTAGCCTTACCTTTAAAACCAAACCTA
>NW_012149197.1:1140400-1142956 GCF_000956105.1 Propithecus coquereli
GCCATCATCTCCCAAAACAAACTTTGCTATCTCTTTATACTCACATCCTTCTCCCATCCACTAAACCCTGTCAATTGCTGACCTATTCTCAATTCCTATAGTTATTAATGATTTTTTTGTTGTTTTCAAGGATGTAATATAAATGAAATATATAACCTTCTGAGACTAGCTTCTTTCACCCAGCATAATGCATTCTTTCAAATTGTTGCATTAATCACAATTGTATTCATTTTTATTGCTGAATACTATTTCATTTCATCCCACTGTCAATAGTATTCCATCTGTTTATTTGTTAGCCTCTTGTAGGATATTTGGGTTGTTATTCATTTTGGCAATATGAATATGCTTTAAAATGTCACGTAAAGTTTTTCCTGTGGGCATAATGTTTACTTTTGTGTAAATACCGTAGAGTGGGATTACTTGGTCATACTTAAATGCATGCTTAACTATTTAGCTGCATAAAAAATGCCAAACTATTTTCTAAAGTGTCTCTGAAATTGTATTCTGACCAATGATGTCTGAGAATTTGAGTTGTTCCACACCTTCCCTAGTGCTTAGTAGTGTCAATATTATTTCATTTTAGCCATACTATTAACCATGAAATGATGTCTCATTATTGGGTTTTTATTGTTCTTTTTTTAAATTTTCATTTCTGTAAAGGCTAGTGACATTGAATGTTTTTTTAACATGCTTATTTATAATTCTTATATCTTCTGGTGAAATATTTGTCTATATCTTTTGCACATTTCCTAATAGAATGATTTATTTTCTTATTGTTGAGTTTTGAGGATTTGTTGTATATTCTGCACATATAACTTTGTTGGATATGTTACTTGCAAATATATTCTCTCAATCTGCAGAGTGCCTTTTTATTTGTTCAACAGTCTTTCGCAGAAGAAATATTATTTTTGAAGAAGTCTGATTTATCAATCTCTAAAATATAGCTCATGCTTTTCTTGGAAAATTAAGAACTCATGCTCCCTAAACCAGATCAAGGAACATGAACATGATGTACTTGGGCCAAAGTAATTGCACAGTCAGCTCCAGAGCATGGTGTCTAAAGGGTTAAGGTTTCTGTTTAGAAATCACAGCGGTGCTTTAGACAGTTTCTGCCTGTAGGTGGCAGTCTAAGGGAGGCATGTCTGAATAGCACAATTATTCTACAGCTATTTCCCAACCTGCAGCAAGGTCAGAAGAACATCTATGTCTAGTGTGTCTTTCCAGAAGCAACTTCCAACATTCTATTCCATATCCATTTGTTCTGACAAATACTACCAGTTTCTATCTTGTTGCTATTTGCATTTTCTATTGGCTTGTTTGCTTGCTGTTTTAAAATTTGACTCTTGTGCTGTCTCTTAGTTGATTTTTACCCAACTCCAGAATCTGCAGTCAACAGAATAGTTATCGTTATCTTTGAGCCCAACCCAGAACATGACCCCTAAACCTTAAACAGATCTGGAGAAATAGAATGGCATTTGACTAGACTTATGCATACAACTTCTAGCTCTTTTTGTTTCTCATAACACTTGTATTTACATCTGAATTTATAGAATCTCCATAGCCTATATATTTATCATTTCATTTGGCTTCTCTTAAAATTCCTTTGTTCCTCATTTTTTGTTTGTTTCCATTTTTTATTTTTTAATTATTATGGGTACATAATAGTGTTATTCATTTTTTTAACTAAACATCTGAGAAATCTCATAGGATTTTTTCTGGAATAAGGGTTAACACAAGATAATGAAGCAACAGGAAAATGAATAAATTGTATGAAAAGATATTTCCATGTTATTTATAAATTTAGAATTGCCTTGCACTTGATATTTAATTTAAATAGCTTACATAATTTAAACTATAAATCTAAAGTATACTTAAATCCAAAATACATAGATATTAGTCAAAGTGTATGAGTCTCACTGATAAAATCGGAGATTTAATATTTATTTAACATATATTTTTTTGGAGACAGGGTCTCACTCTGTTGCCTGGGATAGAGTGCAGTGGCATGATCATAGCTCGCTGCAATATCAAACTTCTGGGCTCAAGCTATTCTCCTGCCTCATTCTCCCAAGTAGCCAAGACTACAGGCGCATCCCACCACGTCTAGTAATTATTTCATATTTTGAATATATCTGTGGAAAATAAACTACAGTTAAAAATATCTTCCTTCAGGAAAAGAACTAATTCAGTTTTAAGCTTTCTGTATGTCATATTGTTTTTCAAAAATGATTTTAAATATCTTTCAAAAAGGAGGGATTCTATAAGTAAGAATGGATGTTTCATACAAATAATGAATCTGTGTTTAAAAAACAAAACTATACTAAACAAAAAGCTTACATATGTTTCTCTTAGACCATTACTTCATATTAGTTAATGAGGATGAGAAGAGTCATATTTAAAAATTATGAGTATCAGTTAACAAGTATTGACTTTTTCTATTTCAGATTTGGAGTATAATTCTTAGCATCATGCAGTGTTATAGACTTAGTTTGACTGACAGAAGTAAAAGTAAGTATGACAACTTCCAGTGATGGCATGTCCATGTGGGAAGAACAA
>NW_012149197.1:1144714-1145932 GCF_000956105.1 Propithecus coquereli
GACACAGTTACTAAATGGTAAAATATTGAGAGTGATGTAGGATGTATTCTTGACAGAGACACAAGCATGGTATGGGTGGCGATTGAGTCACCTTAGGGACAGAATTGTCAAAAAAGTCTATCAGGAGTCTATTTGACATGAAGATCTACTAAAATGAATATGTCAGAGAGGAGTTGTAGATTCAGTGCTGGACTCTGCAGACATTAGGATCAACTATTTTGATGAGGAATAAGGGAAATTATTGCCCCACACACCTTCAAGACACAACCTGGCTGGGCAGAAATGCACTCAAAGGTAGGAGTTAGCTTGTAGAAACACCTATCTGGGAACACTGGCTGGCGGTCAATGGAGAAGGTTGCTTGGTGTGCACCTCAGTCATGTGGTCATGTTTCTTACGTGTTTTCCAGCCTAGAGCATGAATGTCTGAAGAAAAAAGGTGGGGCAGGTAATACAGAGCATCTTGCCTACTATGGTCTAAATATTTGCATCATTCCGAAATTCATATGTTAGAACTTAACTCCTAACATGATAGTATTAAGAGATGAGGCCATTTGGGAGATGATCAGGTCATCAGGGCTCCACCATCAGGAATGACAGTAGTGTCCTTACGAAAGAGCTTGAGGGTGCCTGTTTGCTCTTCCTGTCACTTCCGCTTTGTGAGACACAACAACAAGGTACCATCTATGAAGCAGAGGACTCTCACCAGACACTTAATCTGCTGACGCCTTGATCTTGGACTTCTCAGCCTCCATTGTTATAAATTGTTATAAATTACCTATTTATAACAGGTTATAAATTACCCAGTCTAAAGTATTTTGTTTTAGCAGCCCCAACTGCTATAACAACTTAGATGCCAGATGATTCAGATGATACCTTGAATCCACAGTGCAGAATACCATGGAGAAACCATCTCTCCATAGCTTGGACAATGGATAATGCTAGCAAGCAGGAATTTTTAGGAAGCAATTTCTGGGGCGCCAAGGAAGTGCCAGTGTCAGAAAGAAGGAAATGAGGGAGGCAAGAGGAGTAAGGGTAGTATTCATTGAGGAAAGCAAGTGAATCCTCAAAAATTCAATGGAGAGGAGGGAAAAGCAAGAGAAGGATTGGATCTCCTTTAGGGACTTTAGTGGGTGGTTCCTTGTCATCAAAATCCACTGTAAGTTTTGTGCACTTGACTGTCCCCAAGATTGAGAAAACACAGTTAAAAAGCGGAAAAAT
>NW_012149197.1:1147357-1148110 GCF_000956105.1 Propithecus coquereli
TTAAAGATTGTTGATGATTGTCAGTAATCCTTAGAAAATACATAATTTTTACTGTGTCCTTCAAAGTCCTCCAATATCTGGCCTCTATATGCCTCCGAAGCTCTCTTTCTTATCCTTTTTCTTTCTCTTTTCTTCCAAGTCCATCATTTTCAGTGATTTTTAGTTTCTTGAGAGTATGGAGCTTTTTTTTTTTTTCTTTTCACCTTGGTGTGTATAAAACTTCTTTTCTTTCTTTCAGAAATGGTCTTCCCTCCACAATTCCCCTACTTAATATCTAATCATTCTTCATGTCTAAAACATTACTCCTGTCTTAGTCCTTTTTTCTGTTGCTTATAGCAGAATACCTGAAACTAGGTAATTTATGAAGAAAAGGAATTTATTTCTTATGGTTACGTAGGTGGAGAAGTCCAAGGTTGAGGGGCCACATCTGATAACAGCTTTCCTGCCGGTGGTAGTGCAGGGCATCACATCAATAGGAGAGCTGTTTACTAATTCAGGTATCTCCTCCTCTTCTTATAAAGACATAAGTTCCCTTACAGTAACTCATTAATTCATTAATCTATGAATGAATTAATCTATTCATGAGGGCAGAGCCCTTATGATCCAATTACTTTTTAAAGTCCTCACCTTTCAATACTGCCGGAGTGGGGTTAAGTTTCCCCATGAATTTTGGAGGGGACGTTCAAACCATAGCACCTTAAGAGCAGCTTTTCTTGATGCTCAATCTGAACTATGTCTCTAAATGCAAATATG
>NW_012149197.1:1148160-1148882 GCF_000956105.1 Propithecus coquereli
ATTTGTCTCATGACATATTATAGCCAATTGTATTATTTCTCCCTTCTAGAGCAACTCACAAAAAATAGTTAACTCTATGTATAAAATATCTCTGCTGTTCATTCATCAAACTTGTCAGTACTTTTTTTCTCAATTGCAAATTTCATCTCATATTCTTCTCCAGTAGTAGGCTTAGGGAGTTGGCCACAAACAGCTAAGAGGGAAGTTAATGGGTGGAAGGGTGAGTGAATGGAAAGATGGATGGACAGATGCACAAATAAGCCAAGAAAATAATACAAATTGCATTATGACATCACCCATGTTAAAATCATTTAATAACTCCCACTTAGGATTAATTTTATATTCTTTAGCTTGACATAACCTGTATAATAACTCTGTTGGCTGTATCTACCACCACTTCCCAACATACCCTACCTCTAGGCACAATTAAGTAACTACAGTTATCCAAATTCTGTATTTCCAGACTATGTCTATAGCTCTTATACAAATGAACCTCCTTATATGCATGAACCAGTTCATGTTGGTTGTTAAAAAATTCACTTCAAGTATGACTGCATTTGGTTAGCATTCTTTAGAATCCCTGAGTTAGATGTCCATTTGTAAGGTGTATCCGATGTTTACGTCCCATGTATACCTCTATCAACTAATAACACACCCTGTTCCTAACTATACCAAGGTATTTAGACCACAGGCTCTCAGGCTTAGATATGAAAACAAAATAT
>NW_012149197.1:1148932-1149371 GCF_000956105.1 Propithecus coquereli
CATTATGACATCACCCATGTTAAAATCATTTAATAACTCCCACTTAGGATTAATTTTATATTCTTTAGCTTGACATAACCTGTATAATGACTCTGTTGGCTGTATCTACCACCACTTCCCAACATACCCTACCTCTAGGCATAATTAAGTAACTACAGTTATCCAAATTCTGTATTTCCAGACTTGTCTATAGCTCTTATACAAATGAACCTCCTTATATGCATGAACCAGTTCATGTTGGTTGTTAAAAAACTCACTTCAAGTATGACTTCATTTGGTTAGCATTCTTTAGAATCCCTGAGTTAGATGTCCATTTGTAAGGTGTATCCGATGTGTACGTCCCGTGTATACCTCTATCAACTAATAACACACCCTGTTCCTAACTATACCAAGGTATTTAGACCACAGGCTCTCAGGCTTAGATATGAAAACAAAATAT
>NW_012149197.1:1150326-1152260 GCF_000956105.1 Propithecus coquereli
GATCATAGTATTAATAATATTTCTTGATTTTGAAATATTTCACAAATTTATTTGGCCCTGTATTATTTAAAAATGCAATATAAATATGTTTGAAATGTGATTTTTTGATGAAACCCAATTCTAAAACTTAAAGGATTTATCTTTAATGATAGTTAAAAACAAAACATAAAAATCAAAGTTTCCCATTCTCTTATCCATGTAGCTATCATGAGCTAGAGCAGCAGGAAATTATTTCTACCCTGCAGGAAGCTGCAGAAAATTTAATGCTGAGTAATGATTTTCTTTTGAACTCTGCCATTCTCTAGTATGCATTATAGTGTTAGTTACTGATGATTTGTTTTCTCAGTTAAAGCACATTCACATAAAATCTAGCACTTTACATTGCCTCTAAAATTATCCTAATGTAAATGCTATTTCATAAGTATTGACTGTAGTTTTAATTGCCATATATTATCAAGTGAACTAATATAACCTTCTAGAAGTTGTAAATAAACTATATTTGAATTTGTGCTATATTTTCCTGTAAGTGTTCAAGATTCATGGAACACATATTAAGCAAACATGCTGAAATAGATTTTCCTGCTTTGTATGTAATTTGTCAGTATAGGGTAAATTATAGTCAGTTGTGTTAGCCTTAATTATTACTTATTGCATAAATAAAAATACTAATTGGTGATTGGGTCAAAAACACTAATGAATATTAGCATCTAACTCAGTTTTAACACATAGTAGTAGATAGCGAGGGACCTCTGGCCCCTCCTGGGAACAAAGGCAGCCCCCCTAGCAATTATCACACCTGAGGGAAGAGGAAACACGCTACCAATCTGCCAATCAGAACTTAGCACACCAACTGCAAAAGAATGCAAAGGATTCCCTAGCCCAAGTGGGCCAACCAGCACAGGTACAAGAAGGTCTGTAAGGTGACCTAGGACAGCCTAAGGCTAATTATCATGTCATTACCTTAAATCTACATCACGATTCATCCCCTCAAATGGGCTTTCAGAGAGGCTAATGAGACAGCCAGGTGAGTAGTAAAATTCAGGTTATGTGACTCCCATTTGTCCATCAAAGTGGTTTTATGGTAACATTGAACCACGAAGAGAGCCCAATTCAGATACCATAAAACAAGACCCCAGACCATAGCGAAGGCCCTTTTGTTATGACAGGGGGTCTGTTGGTTGTCTGTGGCAAATGTATCTTGCTCTTGCTCCATGAATCCATATCTTGCTCTTGCTCTGTAAACCTATCTTGTCCTTACTCAATAAACTTCATTTCACACGTGCCTTGCTTTTTCTGTGTCTGGTCATTCTTCAGCTAAGAGCATACCAAGAACTGAGAACAAGATTGCCAACCCGACAGTAGGTATTTGATAAGTATTTGCTGAGTGCATAAATAAATAAATGGATTAATGCAGCCCAATAAGTAATATCGAATAGATAAGAATCAAAAAATTGAAGTCCCATTTAGAAATCTGTTAATTTGTAAAATTAAAAATAACCATACATGACTTAGTTTCATCACTGGAAATAAGGTAATCCCAAATGAATAATATAAAACAGTATAATCTTTCCTAAAGAGAAAAAAATAATGTTTGTTTTGAGTAGAATGTGATTTATGAACTCTTATAACATAATAGTCGTAGTAATGGGCTTTGACTTCAGAACAATTCACCTGCATTCTAATCATGGTTCTTAATATCCGGTAGAACTCTGGGAAAGATTTTTAATCTCAAAATTTGTTTCTTTTTTTGTAAAACTGGGAAAATAAGGTTGATCTGAAAAGAGAATGTTGTATTTAGAAAACAATTGACAGGCTTTAACTCATAAAAAGAACACCATAAAATATTGCTCTTATTATGTTTAGTACCTCTATTTAGCAGGCATCACATAAAAAGGAAATACAAATTTTCCATGATGTGAAAAATAGCATAATAT
>NW_012149197.1:1155016-1155355 GCF_000956105.1 Propithecus coquereli
CCAAAAGTAAAATCTATACCTATGTTTGCTTTTTTAAAAAAATGTCATGTTTATCTTTGAAAATCATTTCTCTTTGATATTTTTCTAGTGCTTTTTTTAGATTAAAAGCAGGCAGTGTTTTTTTTGTTTTGTTTTGTTTTAATTTGGTAACAAGTATTCATTAAATTAATATGTAAAATACTTTTAAACAAATTTTCTGTGTATTAAAATATCTACATTTTCTATGAGAGTTCTTTTAAAACTATTAAACTATTTAATAGGAATGGAATATTATTTCATAGTATAAATTTGCGTTTAGGAAAGGAAGGGAAACTAAAATCATAAAAGCAATTTGATTTT
>NW_012149197.1:1155405-1155755 GCF_000956105.1 Propithecus coquereli
GCATGGATCCTGTTTCAGTCTTCTACATGTGGCTATCCACTTTTTCCAGCACCATTTAATGAATAAGGATTCTTTTCCCCAGTGTATGTTTTTTTCTTCTTTGTCAAAGATTAGATGGCTATATGAGGATGATTTTATATCTGGGTTCTCAGTTCTGTTCCAGTGGTCTATGTCTCTGTTCTTCTGCCAGTACCATGCTATTTTAATTACTATAACTTTGTAGTTTAGCTTGAAGTCTGGTAAATTGATGCCTCTCAATTTGTTCTTTTTGCTTAAGATTGCTTTTGCTATATAGGGTCTTCTCGGTTTCCATACAAAGTGTAGAATTATTTTTTCTAGATCTGTGAAAA
>NW_012149197.1:1157140-1158330 GCF_000956105.1 Propithecus coquereli
ACGGGGTCTCGCTCTTGCTCAGGCTGGTTTCGAACTCCTGAGCTCAAACAATCCGCCCGCCTCGGCCTCCCAGAGAGCTAGGATTACAGGCGTGAGCCACGTGCCCCGCCGCAATTTGATTTTTTAATTTGAAAATAATTTAATCATCTTGTCAAGTAGGTGATTCTATAAAAAAGCGCAAAAACTTACAAGAAAAGGGAAAGAAATCTGTGAGCAAAATCTGTCTCTTTTTGATTTTAGGTTATTTCACCTTGTACGCAGTGGTGAATCTGTACTGACTCAGACAGAGCCTTGTTTCATCCTCCCTACAGCAGGTCTGCAGGCAAAGTGGCCAGTGAAGAAGGAGATATTACCCCTCTTCCATTGAATCCAAGTGAGGCAGAAGCTTATCTCTTTTGTACTTCTGCTACATTCCCATTAAAACAAACTTTACATTTGTTTATTAAAATGGCTTTCTCTATATAGAGGAGAAAAGAAGGGAAATTATTTAGTATGTATGCATGTGTGGAGAGTGGGGTTTACCTTAGTTACTCACTGCTGAGAAGAAATTTTTTCTTTGAATCTTCACCACTTTATTCTCTTTTAAGATTTGCCTTCAACTTTTAGCTTGTGCTTACACTGTCTTCTTAAAACCATCATTTTACTCTATATCCTCTGCCATACTTTGCTAATCTTTAATATTGCCCTCATTTTTTCCACTGTACTTACAAAAATCCCGCATTTCTTTTATCTTAGAACAGACTTTCATTGAGTTCAATTCCTCTAGATTCAGACTTTCACCTACCACCAACTATATCCAGCAAGCTTCTGTCAAAGAGAGATACATACCTTTGTCAAACACAATGTACATTTCCTTTATATAAAAACTTTCTTTGCTTATGCTGTTTTGTCTGTTTCCCTGTTAAGATGCTAAGTCTGTCTGTATTAGAACAAGGCAGATCCAGCTTTCCATAGTCAGATTCCGAGCTTTGCCTTTCAATATGTGTGGATCTTTATTGAATATATATAATATATGTTGATGTTTAATCATTCAGATGATAACTAAACGCTGTATTTCTCCAAGGAATATCTGTTATATATGTAAATTATAGATAAAAGAAACACCATACTAAGAAAAATGTCATTACTGTTGATTTCAATAGTATCATTGTCATTTCAGAGAACAGCTTACCATTTATTCCTCATTACTT
>NW_012149197.1:1159935-1160951 GCF_000956105.1 Propithecus coquereli
AGAAGTTATGATTTTAGTTTAACTGATAATCTATAAAGACTCTATGCAGACACAGATGTCCCACTAACATTTTTATATTACGTTCATCCTTGCACGATTTCCAATATTTTTTCTGTATTTACTCCCTTGCTATTCTCATCCATTCTAAAGGTTTTCAATGAGGCATTGACTACTTCTTTTTTATTTATTTATCCTGACCGATTCGCTCCCCTACTCTCTCATCTTGATTGTTCAACTGTATACAAAATATCACATCTCAAACTTATGTCAGAAGCTATACTCTTGATATTTATACTAAAACTACTCAACCCACACTCTTGCCCATCTCCTTTGATGGCACTTCCATCTTTCCTGTTGCTCAGACCAACAAATCTGGACTCTTCCTTGATTACTCTCTTTTTCTCATCACACAAATGTTTTAACAGGAAAGCTGGTTGGTTGTTCCTATAAAAACGCACACAGAGCATACCTATGTAATTTTCTCACAATAGAAAATCAACTTGAATTGAAGCATAAGTATTCATAAATCTAATTTTTAAATTACAGAGTGTATGACATATAGAAAAACAGAAAATACTATAAAAAGAAATAAGATGAATAAAAATGTGCAACATTCTATGAACATTCGAGAGGTGTCCACCAATACATGAATGTATTAATAAAATGTGGTATATATATACCATGGAGTAGTATTCAGCTTTAAGAAACAATGGTGATATAGCACCTCTTGTATTCTCCTGGATAGAGCTGGAATACCTTCTACTAAGTGAAGTATCCCAAGAATGGAAAAACAAGCACCACATGTACTCACCATCAAATTGGTATTAACTGATCAACGCTTAAGTGCACATATAAGAGTAATATTTATTGGATGTTGGGCAGGGGGGAGGGGGGAGAGGGGAGGAGAGGACGGACATATGCACAAACAATGAGTGCGATGTGCACCCCCCAGGGGATCTACACGCTTGAAGCTCAGACTTGGGGGGGGGAGGGGGGAGAAGTGCAACATACGTAAC
>NW_012149197.1:1161135-1161453 GCF_000956105.1 Propithecus coquereli
TGTATTGTGGGCTAGTATGTTTTGATAGCTGAAATTTGTCTCAAGAAGCCAGAATGAGAAAAGGGCAAAAAAAGGGGGTGATAGATGAAGCGAGTTTGGTAAAGTTAGGTAATTGTATAATAGGGCTGACCCTAATGGAGCCTGAGTACTAGTATCTCCTTTTGGTGTATGGTTTAAAATATTTCTAATAAAATGCATAAAATAAAATCTAGACTCTGAATAAACAAATCTCACCTTATCTATTGTGTCTGTACTCCTCTGAGTCACCCTAATTGGAGTATTTAAATTTGTCTCAAGAAGCCAGAATGAGAAAAGGGC
>NW_012149198.1:0-331 GCF_000956105.1 Propithecus coquereli
TTTTTTATTTGCTACTATTCTGTTTGCCTATTCTCAAACACTTCATTACTTTTAAAAAATTTTTTTTAAAGTTACACAACTAGTGTCCTTTGTCTTTACAAAAGTAATTAATGTTAGTTATGATTCATATTTTAATTTTTAACCAAATTAAAAATGTATTTATACTGCTGCATATTAAATCAAATTAATACTTTATTTCTCATCTTATGTAAGAGATCATATGTAGTGTCGTGTTTTAATTTTACGATGTTTGAAAATTTTACAAATATACACAACTTTCCCAATAGGAGAAGAATATATTTCTCAACACTGGGATGTAGGAAGGAGTCTC
>NW_012149198.1:3442-3684 GCF_000956105.1 Propithecus coquereli
AGCATAAAGCACTTAAAAATATTTTAGATTTCTATCATCTATTCAGCATTGTAAGTTTTTTACACAATAATCTGGAAAGAAAATTATAAAGACACACACAAACCCACACACACAAATGAAAAAATATCTGTGCAGCCCTTAGGTATGACTTTGTTTTCTGCTAATTTATAATCAGAGGCAAATGTCTGTGTGTGTTTGTGTGTGTATGTGTTTTACTCTAACATGTTCAACATATCTTCTAA
>NW_012149198.1:6189-6870 GCF_000956105.1 Propithecus coquereli
ACACACAACACACACACATGAGTGAAATCGTGGGACTCAACTTTAAAAGTGAAGAAACTTTAAAACACAACTTACTGAAAACCAAATATAATTTCTCTAAAATGTTTTTATTAGTTAAACTTTTGCAGGTTGTCAAGTGAAATTTTTTGCACACAGTGTTAACCATTAACTTAGGTAAATTCCTAAAATTTTTCTTTAATGAGAGCTCCCTAGTCCGATACTGAAAAACAACAGCAAGTTAAAAGGGATAAGACCATTTCCCCTGTAAGGCTATATAGTTAATACAGTAGTCTCTGTGTTTCAAGAAAACCAAGTAAAGGATCTAGAAGGAGCAAAAATTGGTATTAAATTAAAAAACCAAAAAAAAAAAAAATAGATGTTCATTGTAAAAGTTTTACATAAATGGCACTCGACTCTAAATATTCATTTGATAATTTTTAATATTTACTTTGGAGATATTTCTAAATCTTTTTATGTCTAGCCAACTGTTTTTAAAATGTAAAATAATATTCTATAGATTAGATTTTATATCTATGGCCTAAATGTGGCATAATTTATTCCATTTCTGCCAGATGACAGATTATTTGAGTTGTTTCACTACTGCACTGAATATATGTATTCCTAATTTTTAGACACAATTTTAATAAATTATTTATAGAATCTTAGTACTTAGAAATGGCC
>NW_012149198.1:16704-17104 GCF_000956105.1 Propithecus coquereli
TCAATGAATTAATTGATCATAGGCATGATCAAAGTGAGATCAGGGACAAGAGGTTAATGTACGCATTTTGATATCTTTTTAGACAGTGCCCATTATGCTACACAAGACCCTTGTCCCCGTCCCCTCTCCCACATCACCTTCCACAATTCTTCATGGATAGCACACTCTAGCCACATGGTTCTTTTTGTTATTGAAAAGAACATGGTTCCTACATCCTTTGCACAAACAACTCTCTATGCACAATTTTGAGCTTCCTTCTACCCGTATCTCTTTTCTAGGATGTCTACATAACTTTTCAATAGTCATATCTTTCTCATCTATTAAATCTTTGCGTAAATATTCCCTGTCACCAGACAATATCATCTCATATCAATTATTTCACAGAACTCATAATAATCAC
>NW_012149198.1:19294-19995 GCF_000956105.1 Propithecus coquereli
TTGGACATCCAAACTCCAGGTTCTCAGGCATTCAGACTCAAATTTATATCAATATCCTCTGTGGTTCTCAGGCCTTTGGACTCAGGCTAAATTACACCACCAGCTTTCCTGGTCCTCAAGCCTACAGAGACCAGGTGCTTATCATACATAAATTTGTGAGCCAATTCCCATAATAAAGCTCTTTGTTATCTGTCTATCTATCTATATCTATCTAGTCTGTCTATTTTCTATCTATCCTATTGGTTCTGTTTCTCTGGAGAACCTTGACAAATCCATAGTTTTATGGAATACTAATATCTCATGAGTCTCTAGATGTTTTGTGATTAAAACAGTGCTATGGACTGAATGTCTGTGCCCTTCCAAAATTCATATGTTGAAATTCTAATCCCCAATATGACGATATTAAGAGGTGGGGCCTTTGGAGCAAAGTCATGACGGTGGAGCCCTCATCAATGGAATTAGTGCCCTTATAAAAAAGAAAACAAGATAGCTTTCATCCTTTCTGTGCTGTTAACCATTAGAGAATAAAACGAGAAGATGAGACAGCTGTATGCAGGCCAGAAAGAGGGCCCTCACCAAGAACCGAACCTGCTGGCATCTTGATCTTGATTCCAGAACTGTGAGAGATACATGTTTTTGTTTAAGCCATCTAGTCTATAGAAATTTGTTATAGCAGATGGAACCAAGACAAACAGTCTATG
>NW_012149199.1:0-665 GCF_000956105.1 Propithecus coquereli
GTGTAAAAGCTTTTTAGTTTAATTAAGTTCCATTTATTTATTTTATTGTATTTGCCTATAGAGTCTTAATCATAAATTCTTTGCCTAAGCTGATGTCTAAAATAATTTTGTCTATGTTTTCTTCTAGAATTTTTATGGTTTCATGTTTTATATTTAAGACTTTAAACTACCTTGAGTAAATTTTTACATATGGTGAGAGATAGGGAACCAGTTTCATTCTTCTGCATGTGTCTTTCCAATTTCCCCAGTACCTTTTATTGAATAGGATCTCCTTTCCCTAATGTATGTTTTTACCTGCTTTGTTGAAGATCAGTTGGATGTAAATATATTGTTTTATTTCTAAGTTTCTATCTATTCCATTGATATATGTGTCTAACTTTATACCAGTATGAAGCTGTTTTGGTTGTTATAGCCTTGTAGTATAATTTGAAGTTGGGTAATATGATGTCTCCAGATGTGTTCTATTTGCTTAGAATTGCTTTGGCTATTTGGGTTCTTTTTTAAATTCCATATAAAATGTAGGACTGTTTTTTCAAATTCTGTGAAAAATGACATTGGTATTTAACTGTGGAATATACATTCTTATCAGCACATGAAACATTTTTCAAGGTAGACTGTATGTTAGATCACAAAACAAGTCTCTGTGAATTTTAAAATATCAAAAT
>NW_012149199.1:2710-3050 GCF_000956105.1 Propithecus coquereli
AAAAACAACACAATATTATAATTAAAATTAGTTGTATCTTTTATCAAAAACAATAATTCATCTTAACTGTTTACAAAGCAATATGTACATTTAATTTAATGTCATTCATTTAAACATAATTCAGAGAAAGGGGAGAAAGAACATTAAAATTGGTATAGTAATGCTTGGTAAGAAATGAATGGCAATATTATCTTAAATAATAAATCCCCAAGATATCAGTGTTCACACATTATTACTTTTTGACCTATATAAAATTCATTACATTTTTATTTCCTATTATTATAGAGGGACAGGTTTCCATCACAGTTTTCTATTAATACATTGGAAATATAAAGGAATA
>NW_012149199.1:6039-6298 GCF_000956105.1 Propithecus coquereli
AAGAACTCGAACAAATTAGCAAGAAAAAAATAATCCCAACAAAAAGTGGACAAAATACATGAACAGACTTTTCTCAAAAGAAAATAGACAAATGGCCAAGAAACATATGAAAAACTGCTCAACATCACTAATTATCAGGGAAATGCAAATTAAAACCACAATGAGATAACACCTTATCCCTGTCAGAATCACCATTATTAAAAAGTCAAAAAAACAATAGATGTTGGCATGGTTGTGGTGAAAATGGAACACTTATACA
>NW_012149199.1:8054-8387 GCF_000956105.1 Propithecus coquereli
CCAAATTCCCAATTGATCAATTTTGAGAAGGATTTCTTATGATATCTTAATAGAAAGAAAAAAGAGAGAAGGAGTAAATTTCAAAATACATTATTGTAATTCTCAAGTCTTACACTAATATTAAACCTACTGATCCAGAATTTCCTGACATATGAATAGAAGTTCTTCGAAGAACTAATTTTTTGTGCCTCTGTGAAAGAGTTGTCATGGCTTTTAGATATTTGTTCATTTTGAAATTATTCAAAGATAGCATTGGTTTTTACATTTACAAAAATACACAATTCAAATGAATATTTGAATAAATATATACCACATTTAATTAGCACTTTAAAA
>NW_012149199.1:11810-12567 GCF_000956105.1 Propithecus coquereli
ATAAATATAAATAACTTCCTGTAGAGGAGTCATTTGGATCAATATTGAGTCTGCCATAGGCTCCTTCGGTAGAGGCAATAAGATAACGGTGAAAGGTGCTATGGGCCAAGAATTCTAAGTGAGTTAATGACAACTAGTTCGCTAGAACCTAGAGGAAAACAGAACATGACCTAGAGAAGGCAGGGCAAAATAAAATTTAATTTCACAAACTGTCATAATTTATCATATATTTTGTAGCATTGCTTAGGATAATCTTCAAAATATGTTTTAGCTTTTAAACATAAGTTCAACCAATTTCACTTTACAATGTGTGTATACGCTTCCACATGAGTTATTTTGGTAACGTAATCTTGTCATCTATAACCTATTACCAGGGGGTTTAGACCAGGTGTTAAGAGTAATTATCCTAACTAGAGAAAAGGGCTAGTTTTTTGACTTTGCACTGTTGAGGTCTGCCATCATCTAATACTAACAGTGGACATTTATAAAGTGATTATGTACCGACATTTGGCCCACAGATCAACACATTGTGTGGACATTTTTATCCCCCCATGTTTTTAGAAACATATTAGGTAACTGCAACATTTGCCAAGGTACATAGCTATCAATTGGTGCAGTGAAAATTCTAACTGAAGTCCAAGTCTAACCCTTATGAACTTAACTATTGTGTCACACCATGTCTCTCATTTCATTAATTCCCAAATCCCACAACTAGGTATTTGTTCCTCTGTCCTTCTCTTTCCATTCTCATTTCTGA
>NW_012149200.1:0-9682 GCF_000956105.1 Propithecus coquereli
CATAATATGCTGAAATTAAAAAAAAAAAAAAAAAAGAAAGTAATTCCAAAGGAAGATGATCGGTAACTCTTACATAAAACAAATGATTTATAGTAAACTGCTTTTCACACTCTTTGGACATAGGGGGACGCAAAAATGACCTTAACTACAAGAATATGATTTTAGCACAGCTTGGTTAAACATAAAAAGTCCTAAATAGATTTTTTTAGATCCTTCCCAGAGTCAGGGTTTCTACATTGCACAACTCTAAGGAGTGTGATTCACATCATAGTCTATGCAAATACTACAGGTCACAATAGGTGTGGCCATATGCAGCAGCCCCTTCCAGACCTCGCTGCCCAACCTACTATGGCAAGTTCAAAAGAGAACAGTTTGAACCAGTGCAGGTGCAGGTTCCCGCTAGATAAGGGGGCTTGTCATATAGCTATTGAATGTGATGGGTAGCATTAATAGGCCCTTCATCTCCAACCTTTAGAGATTTTAATAGCATTTTTAATCATCTTTGAGGTTTTCAAATCAATCTTTCAAGAATGGAGATAATGCTGCACCCAAGAAGACAAGGTAAAAATTACCACTGCTCCTAAGCAATGTTCTTGATTAGGAATCGTGTGGTATTCTTCCCTTAAAAGATTATTGAACAGCAAACCACTGTTTTAATATCTTATTTGTGTTTTGTGTTCAATTTTCAAGTTGATTTCACATTCATTATTTAATTTTATCCTCCCAGTAAGGGTGGATGTTGCTCACAGGAGGTAGATTACATGTTGCCAGTCCCACATGACAGGATGAAACTGGAACCAAGTCGAGGGACTTGTCTGAGGTTCCACAGTCAGTTGAGACAGAGTTTGATGTGACCCACATTTCCTCTTCCTAATCTAGTGCATTTCCCCCTTCACAACACTACCTCCAGGCCCTGCCAAATATAGCATGCCAATGAGATTTCAGCCCAGCAGAAAAGAGGCGCACATATGTTTTAAAATATCAAGCCACATGCCAAACCAACCCTGTTCTCTAGGACAGAGAGAGACTAGCACTCTTGTATTTCTGCCATCTTGTAGTAAAGGATTAACTCAGCAGGTCTGAGTTGTGCAAACCCTGCACACTCCGAAGGAAGATTTGGTCCTTTGCCCCAGGGTCCTAGGACCTCTAAGCCCTTGTAATATCATGCCTCTTAAAGAGTGTCTTTGTTCATCCAAGGACTTCTCAGATAGTTTATGCTAACAGTGTGATTAACGGCTTTGGGCCATGTAGTATCTGTTTGATCTCTGGGAGCTGGAGACTAAGTAGCTAAGGTCAGTCACGTGGGTATCCCATGCCTATATGATCAACCCCCAGTAAAAACCCTGGACACCAAGACTTGAGTCAGCTTCCCCAGCTGACAATACTCCATACACATTCACACATAATTGCTGGGGGAATTAATCCCTAGCCATACAACTCCACTGGGAGAGGACAACTGAAAGCTCACACATGGTCTCTCCTGGACTCTGCCCTATGTGCCTTTTTCCATTGCTGATTTTAATTTGTATCCTTTCACTGTGATAAACCATAACCATGAGTGTAATAGCTTTGCTGAGCCCTGTGAGCCCTTCCAGCAAATCGTTGAACCGGAGGATGGTGGCTTTAGCTCACTAAAGCCAAAACTGTTGTTTTCACGGCAAAAAATCAGATACTCATACACTCTATCCCCCCACTATCTATCCAAATTCAGGAATGTGGGATGTGCCCTTCACCCAGAGTTCACATGGCAGAGCCCAGAGAGTATCTGTATACTCAGTGGGCCCCATTGTGTCCATGTCTCCCTGTGCCATGCACAAATCATCTGTGACCTTCCCAGGAGGCATCTCCCTCCGGCTAGTTAATCAGGGACCTGTCCCCTGTGGCAGCCCAGCCAGGATAAGGATACGGTGTTCCTATGAAGCAGCCGAGAAATAAATACTATGCTGCCACATACATGGTTTCAAATGAATAGCTCTAAGAGGGGCAGTGGTCTCTCTGCTTGGTGACCCATGGCTCAGGCTGCCCTATAGACAGTTGATCTTCATTCTCATTAGCCCTTTTCCCAGCTGCAGCCAGGTAACCATCTGTCTCATTAGCTCATAGAGTGCAGCCTGGGGACTTTGGGGAGTGTATCTCATTCCAGGGGCGTCCTTCCTCTTGACTAGGTTAAATATTAAATCCTTTCTGTCTTCCAAGCCCCAACGTGTTAATATTAGTTGTCTGCCTCTCTTCATCAGCACCCAAATATTATCATTAGCAAGTGTTATTTTCATTTTGTTTGTTTTCCAAGTCACTGAGTCACCTGAGTGTCCTGGCCAAAACCTGGTGCTCGTCTTTCTCTGGCTTATTTCATGGTGCCCAGACTCTCTGCCTTCTGGGCCTGGTCTCTTTTCACCTGAGGTTTCAGAGCACTATTGGTCTGGTTTCCCAATGATTATGTCCTCAGAGGGTCCTCTGTCTGGAGGACCTGAGATGGAAATTGGAATATTTTCATAATTTTTGAAGACAGAGAGACAAGGACCAAAACATAAAGGATCTTGACATTTCTGCTTCACAACAATCCCCTAAAGCTGGCATTTTTATCCTAATATTTTTACAAAGGCAAGCTCCAAGACTCAGAGGGGTTAAGTAATTTGCACTATGTGGCACACATTGTAAAATCGAGAGCTCTGATTCAGGTCCAGTCCCCCTGTGCCCAAACGCCAGGCTCTGTCCAGTCTGCAACATTGCTTCTCACTGTGGCACCAACCAATCTGAGGTTCTCCATATAACCATGTGGCCTTGTGAAGGAGAGAAGAGACTCTGGGTCCAGGTGACCCTGAAGTTTCAGACTTCTCTCTCCCAGGCTCCAGTCAGGGCAAGCCTCTTGGAGGAGGTAATAAAGTGAGGCTCCGTGAGGGGACTAGTACTGATGGGGTAAAGAAATTGGGAAGAAAAGTGGAAATAAGGACACCTAGCCTGCTTAAGTCACCAGTTATTTTAGGAATTATGTGAGACAATGAAGAAGACACTTCTTTGAAAATAGTGGACTACACAAATATATTATTATAATCCAATAAGGAAAGAGAAATAAGACTGTGATAAGTATAAGGCTATAAATGATATGCACCAAATATACAGATTAGACAGAGGTCCTCTATGAGGCTACAGAGTGAAAAATCATTCCACATCTTGGTATTTGGGGAATAACCCTTGTCAGAGCTGAGGGTAGAGCGGGATCTTCCATATATCCTGATCTTTTAACCTTTTGGGTCAGTGTGTATTGTTCTAGCACATCCACATTGTAACCTATGATTTGTTGAAGTATAAGTAGGGAGAGTGGTATTATCCCTTATTTTACATACAGGAAAGTATAGGTCAAAAGAGGTCAATCTGGTGACTTAACATCACAAAGAAAGCCAGCCCAAAAGGTGGGAATCCACACAGCCGGGCTAACTGCCAGCGATTATAAATTGAGAATTAGAGAGAAGCCCTATTTGTGCATCTTAGCCACTGATTTTGTGGAGGAGGATAATGAATTTAAATGGAAGTTTGCAAATTACCTGCGGAGTCCAATCAACAGCTGAATATCTCTCACCCCATCCCAAGTGACTGAGAATTTTCAGCACACCAAATTCTGTTCTAACCTGAGGTGCTGACTGCTCTTGATGGGAGGGTGTTTCCTAATTCTGGAGTCCTGTGGAAGGAACTAGGTACTAGTCCATGACTCAGTAGACCTCGGATCCATTCTTACTTTGAGACACCGGTGCTCTGTGACTCTGGACAAGTCCCTAAAATTGTGGGATCAACCTTCCTTTATGTAAAATGAGAAATAATATCCATACTTACTTAGCTCATCAAATCATAGGGTTATAGTGAGAATACACCAGAATAACATATGTTAACACAAATGATTAAAGTGCCATACAAATACAAGGTAGTTTCTCAAGGTTCTGATGTAGTATCTGTTTTAGGACATAATAACACGTATGATAATCAGCCAAACGAAATTTCAAAACCAAAATCTGACTGGTGCTCTGGAGTTGGTAAAGAAATCCAAAAGGACCGTTGAAAGCTAGGCATCAAGCTGTGGAGAAGCGATGACCGAGCCCAGGCAAGCTCACCCAGCACAGGAGCATCCGACGATGAAGGCTGAACACTCAGTTGTCATCAGAGGAAAAGCAGAATTTTAGAGAAAGGGGAAATGATCAGTTAGGTCAGGAATAAATGGGAAGGCAAAAAGTAGAGTAAAAGCCATTCCTGTTAGGAGACAGAATGTCGGTTCACAAGAGCAGAGCTTTGTCTGGGTGCTTCCCTGCTGTGTCCCAGGGCCCACGTTTCATGCCTGCACCATAGATATTTGCTGAGTTACTGAAGAGATGAGATGTGGCATGAGCAAGGGGAGGGAGTGAAATGGAGCACACTGGGTTGTCTTCCTGGCAGAAGAAGGAGATCCATGGGGCAGTTGAGAGGAAAATATGCTTGCAAAAGTAGGAAGGAGCCAACATTGAACGTAATACTAAGCCTAGGAGCCAACGTCTCCGAGTATTTTGGAGCTACGGAGGGTCCTGGATACCAGCTAATTTAAAGCTTCTTAATCTGGGGTGAATGGATTCTCAAGCAGGCAGAGAATCCTTAAATGAGCTTCTGTGGATCCATGAGCTACCACTTCCTCTAGCAACTTTTTACATGAGAAATCATTTATTCCACACTATTGTTGCATTTGAAGAAACCCTCATAATTTAATAATTATATATAGTCTTTCATCATAATGTGCTTTATATGTGTCCATTTTTCCTCTACAACAGATTTTAAACACTTCTGTCTCTGCTTCTTTCGTACACCTGGCAGTCTTATAAGATTGTAGGCGGTTAGGAGTTACTTTGTGAACAAACGATACTGAATCCGTACAGTAATAGAAACTGTTAGCATAGTATTCTCCTACATAATTATTATGAAAACAAAATGCTTATTATTTTATATCAGTGTTCTCTTCTGCTCTGTGGTTAAATATCTATCTTTAGTGTTCTAATATAAACTAAAGTTGCCTCCAAGAAGGTCTACTGTTCTGGATTCAGAATCAAAATATCCTGCCTAAGGCCTTCCCAAATCTATAGTGACCACCAATAAGTTCAGTCTAGGAAGTGCTTCTATGCCTGCCTACTGTTTGGGTAGAGGTATAAGGCTTCAATCTTGAGGGTTTCAATCAAGTATTTCAGTTACTATTTCCTCCTTACCTCCAATGAGAATCTGTATTAGCGTTCTCCAGAGAAACAGAATCAATTGGATTTATATGGATATATAGAAAGAGATACATGAGAGATTGGCTTATGCAATTATGGAGGCTGAGAAGTCCCATGATCTGCCATTTGCAAGCTGGAGGCTCAGGAACATAGGTGGTGTAATTCAGTCCAAACCCAAAGGCCAAGAACCAGGAGTTCCTATCTTTAAGGGCAAGAGCAGATGGATGCCCCAGTTCAAGCAGAGAGAAAATTCACCCTTCCTCCACCTTTTTGCTCTATTTGGGCCCTCAATAGATTGGATGATGCCCACCCAGGGTGGGGAAGGCAATCTTCATTACTCAGTCTATGATTCAAGTGCTAATCTCTTCCAGAAACACTTTCACAGACACACCCAGTGTCTAAGTCCATTTGTGCTACTGTAACAGAATATCACAGACTAATTTATAAAGAATAGAAATTTATTGGCTCACAGTTTCAGAGGCTGTGAAGTCCAAGATCAAGGTGCTGACAGGTTCAGTTGTCTGGTGAGGGCTGCATCCTCTGGAGGGGAGGAATATTTTGTCCTCACATGGCAGAAGGCGGAAGGGGCAAGCGAGCCAAACACTGCATGAAGCTCTTGTATAAGGGCCTTAATCCCATTCATGAGGAGCCCCCATGACCTAGTCACCTCTTTATACTATCCCACTGGCAACACCTGAATTTTTTTATTTCAGAATATTATGGGGATACAAACGTTTTGGTTACAAAAATTGCTTTCGTATCATTTGAGTCAAAGTTATAAGTGTGCCCATCATCCAGATAGTGTACATTGTACCTGTTAGGTGTGAATTTATCCATCCCCTTCTTCCCCTTCCCACCTGGTTGATTTCTGATGAATATTACTTCCATAGGTGCACATAAGTGTTGATTGATTAGTTCTAATTTAATGGTGAGTACATATGGTGTTTATTTTGCATTCTTGTGATACTTCACTTGGAAGAATGGTCTCCAGTTCCATCATCTTCAGGATAATACAATAGGTAGTTCACCATTTTTTTTTTAATGCTGAGTAGTATTCCATGGCACACATATACCACATTTTATTAATCCACTCATGTATTGATGGGCTCTTGGGTTGTTTCCACATCTTTGCAATTGTGAATTGTGCTGCTATAAACATTCAAGTGCAGGTGTCTTTTTTATAGAATGTCTTTTTTTCCCTTTGGATAAATACCCAGTAGTGGGATTTCTGGATCAAATGGTAGTTCTACTTTTAGTTCTTTGAAGTATCTCCATACTACTCTCCATAGAAGTTGTACTAGATTGCAGTCCCCATGAGCAGTATATGAATGTTCCTATCTCTCCACATACTCACCAACATTTGTTGTTTTGGAACTTTTTGATAAAAGACATTCTCACTGGAGTTAAGTGATATTTCATTGTGGTTTTGATTTGCATTTCCCTGATGATTAGAGTGTTGAGAATTTTTTCATATGTTTATTGGCCATTAGTCTATCTCCTTTTGAAAAGTTTCTGTTCATGTCTTTTGCCCACTTTTTAATGGGGTTGTTTGAGTTTTTTCTTGCTGATTTGCTTGAGTTCTTTACAGATTCTAGTTATCAGCCCTTTATCAAAATTTGTATTAGGGCCATTCTGTGAACTGAAGCAGTGTATTCGGTTTCTTATCAAACACCTCCATTTAGTAAAAAAAAAAAAAAAAGTCACATAGAGATGCATCTTTAAGGAAGTTCGCATGCATTGGAGTTTTAGAACCTGACTCTCTCCTAGGCTTATAAGCTTCAACGTTCAGAAAAATTCCCAGGAAGAGAGTAATGTTAGAATGGAAAGATGTTTCAAATGAAAACTCTTGTATTCACTGATGGCAGACAGATGTTCGCTTATTTTCAGGTTTGCTTATTAACTCTGTGAACTGAAGCAGTATATTTGATTTCTTATCAAAGGCCTCCATTTCGTAAAAGACGTTACATAGAGATGGATCTATTAAGAAATTAATGTGCATTAGAGTTTTAAAACCTCATTGTCTCCTAGATTTATAAGCTTCTAAGAGGAGAAGAAAGGCATTTTCACAGGAAGAGGGTAATGTTAGAATGGAAAGATGTTTCATATGAAAACACTTCCATTCACTGACAGAAAGCAGCTATATGTTCGCTTGTTTTCAGCTTTGCTTAATTCTGTGAACTGAAACAGTATAATCTGTTTGTTACGAAATGCCTTCATTTACTAAAAGAAGTTACATAGAGATGCATCATTTAGGAAGTTTGCATGCATTGGAGTTTCAGAACCTGCTTCAAATTTAGGCCTTATGTGCTTCTAAGAGGACAAGAAAGGCATTTTCACGGGCAAAGGGTAAAGTTAGAATGGAAAGATGCTTTATATGAAAACACTTCCATTCATTTAGAGAAAGCAGCCAGATGTTCTGTTGTTTACACGTTTGCTTAACTGTGTGAACTGAAGCAGTGTATTCTGTTTCTTAGAAAACACCTATATTTACTAAAAGAAGTTACATAGAGATGCATCTTTAAGGAAGTTAACATGCATTACAGTTTTAGAACCTGATTCTCACATAGGCCTTATGAGCTTCTCTGAGGAGAAGAAAGGCATTTTCACAGGAAGAGGATAAAGTTAGAATGGAAAGATGTTTCCCATGAAAACACTTCCATTCACTTAGAGAAAGTAACTAGATGTTCGGTTGTTTATAGGTTTGCTTTACTCTGTGAACTGAAGCAGTGTATTCCGTTTCTTATTCAACGCCTCCATTTACTAAAAAAAGTTACATAGAGATGCATCTTTTAGGAAGTTTGCATGTGTTGGAGTTGAAACACATTCATAAAGGAGAACCTGATTCTCCTATTTATGCCTTATAAGCTTCTAAGAGGAGAAGAAAGGCTTTTTCACAGGAATAAAGTAATGAAAGATGTTTCATATGAAAACACTTCAAATCGCTTAGAGAAAACAGCTAGATATTCAGTCGTTTACAGGTTTGCTTAACTCTGTGAACTGACGTAGTGTTATGTTTTTTTTTTTTTTATCAAACATCCCCATTTATTAAAAGAAGTTACATCTTTTAGGAAGTTCTATTCTCTATTCTCTCACATCCCCTCTTGCAACCAGGTTGCAAAACACTACTTTGCTCCCAGTTTCACAAACATTATTTAGTCTTTCTGGCTAAAAGGTAGAAACCTTTATTTATGCTGAATATACCATAATTCCTTTCTATCATTCTTGTCCCCCAAACCCACACAGAACACATTGGCCTGTCACCAGAGTTCTCAGTTTTCAAGGTTCTAGATGAAATTTGCAAAGTATTCCCAGGTTCACTAGCCCACCCCTCAACTGTATGGTTTTTACTTTTATACAGCACTATTCACAGCATTGTATGACAATTGCTTTTGTAGGTGAAAGCCTCTAATTGGCTTATGAGGCAAGCACACTGCTTTATTAACTTTTGTGTTCCCTAGGGCCAGCCAAAACAAGACACACAGTAGGCTAGTTAGAATCAAAAAGTCATATATTCTTGATTTGGGTTCTCTAGGGTAAAGGTCAATTAGCAAACCCTGCTTTTACAGCCCAACAGAATTTGACATTGCATGCATGGGTACAGGCCATAACAGGAACTGCTCTAGGAATCAGAGTCAACAATCTGAAAAACTTTGTTAATTATGTGTCCTTAAAACATTCTGAACAATAAATACTTTTGATGACTGAAACCCCTGACAATGGTAATTCGTAACTCCTGGATTGTATGTGAGTTGGTGTGTGTGCACACATACATACGTGTGTAAGTTCATATGCCATGAATCTGTATTGTGTGGCTTCCTGCATGTTTTTCAAGGTTTCAAAACCCACTCATCAGAGCATATTCAGCTTTAGTCTTGGCTGATAAGAAAGCTTTCATTGTGCCAGAATGTACAAGAAGCATTTTTTTTTACTTCAGCATATTATGGGGGTACAGATGTTTAGGTTACGTATGTTGCCCTTGCCCCCCCCTCACCCTCTAAGTCCGAGTTTCAAATATGTCCGTTCTTCGGGTGGTGCGCATTGCACTCTTTGTGTAACAAGAAGCATTTTTTTAACAAAAGCCAGTTGTGCCCTCTGGATGAATTGAATTCTTCAATCTCACAGTGAAATATTGCATTTGACAGTTTTAGTTGTTTCTTTAAACATCATATCTTCCTTTGCATGTCTATTAGCTTTATTAAAGACACTCTGTCTATTTTTTCATGGCCACATTCTTTTTTTTTTTCTTTTTTGAGACAGAGTCTCACTCTGTTGCCCGGGCTAGAGTGCCGCGGCGTCAGCTTAGCTCACAGCAACCTCAGACTCCCGGGCTCAAGCGATCCTATTGCCTCAGCCTCCCGAGTAGCTGGGACTACAGGCATACGCCACCATGCCCGGCTAATTTTTTCTATATATTTTTAGTTGTCTGATTAATTCCTTTCTATTTTTAGTGGAGACGGGGG
>NW_012149200.1:18697-23349 GCF_000956105.1 Propithecus coquereli
GAAATGCAAATCAAAACCACAATGAGATATCACTTATCTCCAGTGAGACTGGCCTTTATCAAAAAGCCCCAAAACAATAAATGTTGGCGTGGATGCGGAGAGATAGAAACATTCACACACTGCTGGTGGGACTGCAAACTAGTGCAACCTCTGTGGAAAGCAATATGGAGATACATTAAAGGAATACAAGTAGATCTACCATTTGATCCAGCAATCCCATTACTGGGCATCTACCCAAAAGAAAAAAAGACATTCTATAAAAAAGACATCTGCACTTGAATGTTTATAGCAGCACAATTCACAATTGCAAAGATGTGGAAACAACCCAAGTGCCCGTCAATCCATGAGGGGATTAATAAAATACGGTATATGTATACAATGGAATACTACTCAATTCTAAGAAACGATGGTGATGTAGCACCTCTTATATTCTCCTGGATAGAGGTTGAGCCTATCCTCCTAAGTGAGGTATCACAAGAATGGAAAAACAAGCACCACATGTACTCACCATCAAATTCGTATTAACTGATGAACACATAAGTATACATATAACATTTATTGGATGTCGGGCAGGGGGGAGCGGGAGGGGGAAGGAGGGGACAAGTATATGCATACACAAAGAGTGCGATGTGCACCATCCGGGGGATGGACACGCTTGAAGCTCAGACTTGGCGGGGGGGGGGTGGCAAGGGCAACATACGTAACCTAAACATCTGTACCCCCATAATGTGCTGAAATAAAAAAAAGTGAGTGAACCCTAATGTAAACTATGGACTTCGGTAATGATGTGTCAATGACAGTTTGGTTATAACAAATGTACCACTCTGGTGGGAGATGTTGATAATGGTACAAGCTACATATGTGTAGGAGCAGAGGATATATGGGAAATGTCTGCACCTTCCTCTCAATTTTGCTGTGAACCTAAAACTGTTCTAAAAAAGTAAGTCTGTTAATTAAAAAAATTAGTAAATAGTGAAAAAAATAAAAAATACTATTTTCTGGGCCATGCCCTAAACTTATTGACTCAGAATTCCCTGAGATGGAACCAGGAAACTTGCATTTTTAAACAAGAGCTGTAGTTTGATTAAGAATTTCTTTTTTTCTTTTTTTTTTATTTCAGGATATTATTAGGGTACAAACATTTTGGTTACATGTTATGACTTTGCCGCACAAAAACCATGATTTTAGGTGGGCCCTTTGCCCCCTACAATGTTCACCACATCCATTAGTTGTGCATTTACCCACCCCCAAACCCCCAGCACCCAAAGAATATTACTACTATGTGAGAGCACCTTAGTGTTCATCAGTTAGTGCCAATTTGACGGTGACTACATGTGGTGCCTGTTCTTCCATTCTTGTGATACCTCACTTCGGAGGATGGGCTCAAGCTCTATGCAGGAAAATATAAGAGGTGCTAGATCACCATCATTTTTTATAATTGAGTAGTATTCCATTGTATACGTATACCATATTTTATTAATCCACTCATGGATTGATGGGCACTTGTGTTGTTTCCACATCCTTGCAATAGTGAGTTGTGCTGCCATAAACATTCGAGTGCAGATGTCTTTATTATAGAATGTCTTTGGTTCCTTTGGGTAGATGCCTAATAGTGCTATTGCTGGATCAAATGGTATTTCTATTTTTAGCTCTTTGCAATATCTCCAAATTCTTTTCCACAGATGTTGCACTAATTTGCAGTCCCATCAGCAGTGCAAGAGTGTTCCTATCTCTCCACATCCTCACCAGCATTTGTTGCTTTGGGATTTTTTGATAAAGGCCAATCTCACTGGGGTTAGATGATATCTCATTGTGGTTTTGATTTGCATTTCCCTAATGATTAGAGATGTTGAGCACTTTTTTATGTTTGCTGGCCATTATTCTGTCTTCTTTTGAAAAGTTTCTGTTCATGTCCTTTGCCCATTTATTGATGGTGTTGTTGCATTTTTTCTTGGTGATTTTTTTGAGTTCTAGATAGATTCTTGTTATCAGCCTTTTATCAGATGTGTAGAGAGCACATATTTTCTCCCATTCTGTGGGCTGTCTATTCGCTCTAATGATAGTTTCCTTAGCTGTGCAAAAGCTTTTTAATTTGATCAGGTCCCCTTTATTTATTTTTGTTGCTGCTGTGATTACTTTGGGGGTCTTCTTCATAAATTCTTTGCCTATGCCGATGTCTGAAAGAGTCTTCCCTACATTTTCTTCCAGGATTCTTAAGGTTTCATGCCTTAGGTTTAAGTCTGTTATCCATCATGAATTGATTTTTGTAAGAGGTGAGGGGTGGGGATCCAGTTTCAATCTTCTGCATGCAGTTATCCAGTTTTCCCAGCACCATTTATTGGAAAGAGATTGTTTTCCCCAGTGTATATTTTTGTCTTCTTTGTCAAAGATTAGATGACAGTATGCGGATGGTTTCATATCTGGGTTCTCAGTCCTGTTCCAAGGGTCTATATCTCTGTTCTTGTGCCAGTAACATGCTGTTCTAGTTACTATAGCCTTGTAATGCAGCTTAAAGTCTGACAGACTGATACCTCCCGGTTTGTTCTTTTTGCTTAAGATTGCTTTGGCTATACGAGGTCTTCTCTGGTTCCATACAAAGCATAGAATTATTTTTTCTAGATCTGTAAAGAATGATGATGGTACTTTGATAGGGACTGCATTAATTCTGTAGATCACTTTAAGTAGTATGGACATTTTAACAATGTTGATTCTACCGATGCTCACATCCAAAAAACAGAAAGCTCAAAAATTAACAATCTAATAAACACTCTCAAGGAATTGTAAAAGGAAGAGAAAATCAATTCCAAACCTAGCAGAAGAAAAGAAATAACTAATATCAAAGCAGAACTAAATGAAATTGAGAATAAAAGAACTATACAGAAGATCAATAAAACTAAAAGCTGGTTTTTCAAAAAGATAAACAAAAGTGACAACCCTCTTGCCAGATTGATGAGAACTCAAAGGGAAAGGACTCCAATAAACTCAATTAGAAATGCAAAAGGAGAAGTCACAACAGACACCACGGAAATACAAAACATTATCTTTGAATACTATAAAAGCCTATATGCCCCAAAACTACATAGTTGGAGGAAATGGACAAATTCCTGGAAACATACAACCTCCCCAAGTTCACCCAGGAAGAAACAGAATTCCTAAACAGACCAATATCAAGGACAGAAATTGGAACAGCCATTAAAAACCTTCCAAAAAGGAAAAGTCCTGGACCAGATGGCTACACTTCCGAGTTTTACCAAACATACAAAGAAGAACTCATACCTATACCACAGAAATTATTCCACAACATTGATAAAGATGGTATCCTCCCTAACTCATTCTACAAAGCCAATATCACCTTGATACCAAAGCCAAGAAAGGACACAACAAAAAAAGAAAACTACAGACCAATATCCCTCATGAATATAGATGCAAAAATCCTCAACAAAATTTTAGCAAATCGAATCCAACAGCATATCAAAAAAATAATTCACCATGACCAGGCAGGCTTTATACCAGAGATGCAAGGCTGGTTCAACATATGCAAATCTATAAATACAATTCACCTCATAAATAAAAGCAAGAACAAAGACCATATGACTCTCTCAATAGATACAGAAAAAGCATTATACAAAGTCCAGCACATCTTTATGATAAAAACTCTTAGCAAAATAGGCATAGACGGGACATACCTTAAAATTATCAAGGTCATATACGATAAACTCACAGCCAATATCATACTGAATGGGAAAAAATTGAAACCATTCCCACTTAGAACTGGAACCAGACAAGGTTGCTCACTATCTCCCTTCTATTCAACATAGTGCTGGAAGTCCTTGCTAGAGCAATTAGACAAGAGAGGGGAATTAAGGGCGTCCAAATGGGGGCAGAAGAGATCAAACTCTCATTCTTTGCTGATGATAAGATATTATATCTAGAAAGCTCCAAGGATTCAAACAAGAGACTCCTTGAATTGATAAATGAATTCAGTAAAGTCTCAGGATACAAAATCAATACACACAAATCAGAGGCATTCATATATGCCAATAACGGTCAAGCTGAAATTAAAATAAAAAACGCAGTACATTTTACAATAGCCTCAAAGAAAATTAAGTATCTAGGAATATATTTAACGAAAGAGGTGAGAGACATATACAGGGAGAACGATGAAACACTAAAAAAAGAAATTGTAGAAGATGTAAACACATGGAAAAATCTACCTTGCTCATGGCCTGGAAGAATTTCTTAGAGACATTGAGGCTCACAGGCATGAATTAACCTTCACAAAGTCATGTAGGATGGGAGATGTTGATAATGGAAGGCTGTGCCTATGTGGGGGCAGGGGGGGAATATGGCAACTCTCTGTACATTCCTCTCAATTTTTTTTGGAACCCAAAACTGTTCTTTAAAAAGTCTATTTTTTAAAACTTCACTAAAAACAGAATTGATTATTTCTGGAATTTAGATTTACTAATTACAGTTTTATCAAAGTAATACAAGTATGAAGTTCTAAAAGTTGAATGGTACTTACTATAAGCCTCTTTTATTTTTTTATTTATTTATTTTTTTTGAGACAGAGTCTCACTCTGTTCCCCTGGCTAGAGTGAGTGCCGTGGCGTCAGCCTAGCTCACAGCAACCTCAGACTCCTGGGCTCAAG
>NW_012149200.1:23549-31086 GCF_000956105.1 Propithecus coquereli
GAACTCCTGAGCTCAAACAATCCGCCCGCCTCGGCCTCCCAGAGAGCTAGGATTACAGGCGTGAGCCACCACGCCCAGCCCATAAGCCTCTTTTAAAAAGCAATTTCTTGCAACTCACTTCAAAATATGACCACATAATTAGGTTGAAAGTAAAAGGATGGAAAAACATATACAATTAATTTTTTTTAAAAAAAACAGCAAGAATGGTCTTTATCAAAAAGCCCCAAAACAATAAATGTTGGCGTGGATGCAGAAAGATAGGACTACTCATACACTGCTGGTGGGACTGCAAACTAGTACAACCTCTGTGGAAAGTAATATGGAGATACCTCAAAGAGATACCAGTAGATCTACCATTTGATCCAGCAATCCCATTACCGGGCATCTACTCAAAGGAAAAAAAGACATTCTATAAAAAAGACATCTGCACTTGAACGTTTATAGCAGCACAATTCACAATTGCAAAGACGTGGAAACAACCCAAGTGCCCGTCAATACATGAGTAGATTAATAAAATGTGGTAAAAGTATACCATGGAGTTCTACTCAGCCACAAAAAACAATGGCGATATAGCACTTCTTGTATTATCCTGGATACAGCTGGAACCCATTCTACTAAGTGAAGTATCCCAGGAATGAAAAAATAAGCATCACATGTACTCACCATCAAATTGGTTTTAACTGATCAACATTTAAGTGCACATATACTAGCAACATTCATCGAGTGTCAGGCAGGTGTTGGGGGGAGGAGGGGATGGGAATATACACACATAACGGGTGCAGTGCGCACCGTCTGGGGGATGGACATGCTTGAAGCTCTGACTCGGGTGGGGCAAGGGCAATGTACGTAACCTAAACATTTGTACCCCCATAATATTCTGAAAGAAAAAAGAAAAAAACAGGAGTAACTACATTAATATTAGACAAAGTAGACTTTAGAGCAAAGAAAATTACTAGAAACAAAGAGGGACATTTTATGATAAAAGGATCAATTCACCAAGACACAATGATATCAGCTGAAGCAAAAAAAAGTATCTGCGAAATCCAACACTCATTCACTGTAGGGACCATCCCTGGGCAAAAATTGGCTTAAGCCCAGAGTCAGCGAAACTGGATGTGCTCTCCTTGCGGCCAGAGGACAATAGGTCCGGACACGGCCTGTTGAACAAACAGAACTATTCCTTATGACGGACGGCTTTATGACAGATAACCAAGTGCCTGGGGTCTTGCAAACAAGCCAAGGTGACTCATTGTCCTGCATACGGTAATGAGATAAAGAAGTTAAGATGCAAACATCTGCTTCCATTGAGCAATCGTCTGGAAGGAATGAAAATGTGTTTTCCTCAAGGTGCCCAAGGTAGTCACGTACCAGGAAGTAGCTGCCGGACATAGAAAAAGTATATAAATAAAACGACTGGTGGAATCGGCCACTGCAGTCTTGTACGTCTTGTGTGTGTCTGTGTGTTTCTTTCTGTGTCCATCCCCTGTTCTGCAATCGGGCCGCAACATTCACGATTAAAAAAAAACTCTCAGCAAACTATGAGTAGAAGGGAGTTTCCTCAACTTGATAATCTACAAAAAAACTAGAGTTAAAATCATACTTAATGATGAAAGACTGAATGTTTTCCCCTTAAGACCAGAAAAAAGGCATGGATGTATGTATCTCACCACTGTTGTTCAGCATGGAAGTTCTACCAATGGACTATGACAAAAAAGCCAATAAATAAAAGGGATACAGATTGAAAAGGAAGAAATAAAACTATCCCTATTTGCAGATGGCTTTATAGGAAATCCCAAGGAATCTACAAAAGAAAAACCCCTAGTTCTAGGAAGAACTAATAAGTGACTTCGGCAAGGTTACAGGACACAAAAATCAATTGCATTTCTATATATTAAAAACAAACTTGTGGAAACCGAAAGAAATTAATAAGAGTTACAATTGCTGCAAAGAAAATTAAATACTTAGATATACATCTAAATGCATGTACAATATCTGTATACTGAAAATCACAAATTACTGATGAAAGAAATCAAAAACCTAAATAAATTGAGAGATATACCATGTCCATGGATTGGAAGACTCAAAGTAGTAGAGATGTCAATTCTCCCTGGTTTTTTATAGACATAGACAAGCTTATTCTAAAATTTATATGGAAAGGCACAAGCCCTTGAATAGCTAAAATAATTTTGAAAAAGAATAAATTGGGAGGAATTGCTCTACCTGATGGCTTAATATCTAGCTACAGTAATCAAGGCAATTATTATATTGGTAGAGAGAGACATAGATCAATGGAACAGAATCAAAACCCCATAAGTAGACCCATAAATACAAATACATTCCACTGATTCTTGACGAAGATGTAAAAGCAATCCAATGGGGGAAGGGTAGCCTTTTCAATAATGGTACTAGAGCAAAAAAAAAAAAAAAAAAAGAACCCTGACTTACACCTCACACCTTACACAAAAATTAGCACAAAATAGATCATGGACTTAAGGTAAAATGTAAAACTCTAAAACTTTTAGAAACAAAACATAGGAGAAAATCTCTGGGACCGAGGACTAAGTGAAGAGTTCTTAGACTTAAGACCAGTAGCCCAATCCTTAAAAGGAAAAATTGTTGAATTACACTTCATCGAAATTAAAGACATTTGTTCTACAAAAGACCCTGTTGAGAGAATGAAAAGACAAGCTACAGACTAGGATAAAGTATTTGCCAATCACATATCGCACAAAGGCCTTGTATCTAGAATATATAAAGAACTCTCAGAATGCAAACAGTAAAATAGCAAACAATCTAATTAGAAACTGGGCAAAAGACATGAACACATATTTCACCAAAGAGAAGGTATGGATGGCAAATAAGCACTTGAAAAGACATTCAACGTCACTAGCCATTAAGGAAATGTAAAATAAGACCATGATGAGATATCATTACACACCTATTAGAATAGTTAAAATTAAAAATAATGATAATACCGAATGTTGGTGAAGATGCAGAGATACTGGATCTCTCATGCATTGCTGGTGGTAATAAAAAGTTGTGTGGCCACTCTGGAAAGGAGTTGGGGGGAGTTGAATACAAAGAGGTAGCACGAGGGGATTCTTTTGTGCTAATGGACCAGATCTATATCCTGATTGCAGTAGTGGCATAGGACTAAACACACACACACACACACACACACACACACACACACGCACACGCAGTTTTTAGAAAATGATGAAAACTAAATGAAGTCCGTAGTCTAGTTAACAGTAACATGCCAATGTCAATTTCCTCATTTTGATATTGCACTACAGTTAAGAATGAAATTATACTATTTTCATAATTTCCTGTGAGTCTATTAAACTTTAAGAAACATACTTCCCCCAAAAAAGCCTTTTTGATCATCAATTAAGAGTGTACTGTTAAAATGCAAATATCCCTGTGTGGGAAAATTCCTTAAGCAACTGCTTCCCAACTATGGCTTTATCCAGCTCAGCTTTTGACACCATTTCCTGCCCTGAGAGCACGTTGGACTGTGTGTGCCATGGGTGTTCCAGGAAATAGGAGAGAGCCACAGGAGAACAGGAGAGGACCTCACAAGGAGGAGTGAATGTGCCAACCACCATCTTCTCTTCCAATCCTCATGCAACATTAACCAGCCCTGTCTCCGCCAAGCTCCACTGGCCCCATCTGCACAGAGGTGGCAAATTCAAAGTCAGCCTGCAATTCACACAGTTTACTCTACTCCCACATCTGCCTGATGCTTGCTGTGCGCCTAACTATCCCTTATGAATAACAGGAGTCATGCTATCGTGCTGCGGTAGCTTGGATTAAATCGGTTAAAGAAGAATTAAAAAGTATCCTAATTGCAAGCTTGGGTGATTCAAGTAGTTTGGGATTTTGGAGGAATTTAGGGTCTGAAATTTTGACAGAAATGTGCCTGAATTGGGGATGGCGTGTCTCCTCCTGTCAGTCTGGACTCTTGCTCCTAAGACACAGGGTTTTAGGAGTCACTGAGAAATAGGTGTTCCACCCAACAGACAGAAATACATAGCAAATGTCACCCCATTTCTCTTGAGAGGTACATGTGAAATGCCCATCAAGGCATGAGAAACCCCACTGCCCAGAAGGATTCTGGTTTTGACAATAGCAGGCCATTCATTTGGACACAGAGACCACTGTTGCAACAAATGCCAGAGGTCGAGGGATGCCCAATTGCTTACACACTCACTTCACCTCATCTATTGGGGTCAAAAACCAGGCCACACAGAGTTTGGGGAGGGAACAAGAGTTTGTCTGCAGAGATCAAGGGTGAGGGGCTGAGGAATGGGAAATATAAGCATTGTGAGTAGGAAGAACTTTCTGGCGAGCAATGTTTCTTACACTCAAACTGCTCTGAGTTTTATAGAACCTGGTCATGAGGAGATTCTGTGCAGGAAACAGCAGAGAAGTATCTGTGAAATAAAGCAAGAAGCTCTGACACGGAAAGTATCAAAAATAGCCAGGAGAGACATGCTTGCTGACAACTTGATGGATTCTTAGGAGTGATGGCCCCTTCCTTTGACTCTAATTGCAAAGTCATTGGTCTTAAGAAAAGGACACAAGCCAGGCGCAATGACTCACGCCTGTAATCCCAACACTTTGGGGGGCTGAGGTGGGAGAATTGCTTGAGGCCAGGAGTTCAAGACCAGCCTGGGCAACACAGTGAGACCCCATCTCTACAAAATTTTTTTTAAAACTTAGCCACAGGTGGTAACATGTGCCTATAGTCCCAGCTACTTGGGAGGCTGAGGCAGGAGGATCGCCTGAGCCCAGGAAACAGCTCAAGTTTCCTACCATGATTGAATTTAAGGCTACGATACCCAAACATTTTAACAATACAGTCCTTTCTAATGACCCTATTGACTCGTAATGTGTTTGTGTTGGTTTAGGTATAATTTCTGCCCTTAGATAGGCACATGGACTGTACTTTACAATAAAATGTTATCATTTGTCAAGGTGTGATCATGAATTCTGTACAGATGTGTATGTGCCACTGTCCTTGGAGGGTCCATCTGCGGGGCCAAGGGGACAAAGCCATCTTGCCCTAGGAGAGAGGAGACTTCTGAGGAAGGAGCTGTGAACAGTTACTGGGGTGGAAAGGTGCTCAGGAAACAAAAAGCATGTAGACAGGGAAGGAAAGGCCCCTATGTTGCGCCAAGCTGCTCAATATGAATGCCAGAATCCAGGGTCCATTTACGTGCAGGCATGGAAAGCAGGCTATAGGGCAGGCCAGAGGTATCTTCCCTGTTCTTGGTATCCCTCTCTGTGCTTTTTTGGGACCCTCCCATTTTAGGCTTTCTGACTTGCTCTCCAAAGTGTTCTATGGCCTGGGTCAGGGGGAACAGAAGGGAAACTTTTTGAACAAACTCTTTCACACTGAAATAAGACTCAACATGATTCCCTACCCCATTCCTACCTTTAAATTTTAAAAAAGGATGCTGAAGTGAGCAATGTATAACCCAAAGAGATTGGGGTCTAAGCAAGTATATAGTACAGCCCTTTTATCCACCTGATCCTTAAAAAGGACATCTGATTGTTTCCATCTTGGTGTCTCTTTTCCCTGATCTGGCAAGAGAACCGTTTTATCCTGCAGAGAACTTGATATCTTTGCGGCTTGTTTGGAGTGAAGCTATCTGCCCCTCCTAACCACAGGGCCGGGCCTCATGACCTAGCCTAGCCAATCAGCATCAACCAGCCCCCTAAGCAGAGTGCTTGGATGAAGGGAGGGACATTACACAAATCAGCCAATCAGAGTCCTCCCTGAGACCTTTTTTGCATGTCAAAGAAAAGATCAGTGGGGGAGCCCTGATGGTGCTATTTGAGCCCCTGGATCCAGCTGTGTCCCAAAGCATAGAACACTGCACTTCCCAGTTCTGTGAGCCAATAAATTCTTTTTAAAACTTTGGTGTGTGGAAGGGAGGGTTCAAAAGCAGTCATCATAATCACTAACTATATTTTCTGCCTTGTTGCTGTGTCCTTCTCTCCCAGGCTCTTTGCGCTTTCGAAAACAGGGTAGAAATTGAGCCACAGCCATTGCAGAGAGTAGATGGAAATAATGACACACATCATCAGTGTGAGAGATACATTTGAGTGTACTTTCTGTGACTCCCTAAAATTACACCATAAAGGAATCCACCCACCCTGTGCAGATACATGGCCCTTCTATCAGTGAGATTCATTTCTGCCTAAAGTGAGTGCAGTAGGCACCTAATACAAGAAGGCAGATGGAAGTAGGTAGTTAGGTGAACTTTCCTATGGGCCAAGGGAGAGAATTTTAGATAAGTGCAACCCAGAGCTGAATAGAGTAAAAGGTGTCTAACTGGAGAAAAATACCTATATGGAAGGTTATTATCTTGTGATGACAAGGCAGCCTCAGTTTCCTGGGTGACTCCTACAAGATGTTAGCGCCATGCAGTTTTCTTTATAATCTGGCAGAGTAGGCTGTTATCCCCAGGGTCTCACATCAGGAGCTCTGGATAAATCAGCCCTTGTTTGCCATCTGCCAGGCCATGGTAGGGTAAGTTCAATTTAGATAAAGCCAGGGCCTAGAAATAGACCCACTAAGCCCCTCTCACAAGGAGCTGGCTCAACTTCAGATGCAGAGGCATTCCCTTTCAGTGGGATGAATATGATGCCCAGTGGCTGTGGGAACAAATGGTAGAGGGAAGCTCAGGTTAGTAGTTAGGTTATTTGGGTGACGGGACAGGGGAAGCTCCAATTTAAAGTGCCAAGAATCTTGGCTAGCTCTCAGGGTATGGCAGCAGCATATCAGGGGCAAGTTACATATTGGCTGGACACGCTTGGAAGTCTAAGCAGGTTGGCATTCAGCATCAGGGGCCTCCAACAGCATGGAGCAAGACCACAGGTACTAGGCTAAATATCGAAGCTATAATTGACTCCATGAGTAGTCAGATTAGGGGAAGGTGTTAACATATACTGGAAAGAGATAAGCACAGAACTCTATTCCGAGAGTGTCTAGGGGAGTGGACATGTTATCATGGCAGATATCCAGGCTGAAGAAACAAAACGGAAGCCCAACTTCTGTGAAATGGGTTATAAACACCCAGAACCACTTTGGAAGCAAGCAGAGCCCAACATTGAGCTCCAGAATGTTAAAACAGAGCTCCAGAAATTTCTGGTGAGAACAGAAAGCATTTGTTGTAGAGAATGAGACAATGTTTAGCCTGTAGGTGAGAACTTAGGGACTCCTTTAGGAAAAGAGGATAATAGTGCCTGGGAACCCAGCTGGAAATATCACTGCTGCCATCCTGAAATCACTCCCAGTTCTACGTATGCCACTATTAGATGTGGATTTTAGTTTTAGCAAAGGCCTATTCCATTCCTTATAAGAAAAATTCCTGAGACTTTGCTGAATTCATTTATCAGTTCTAGGAGTCTCTTAGATGAGTCTTTGGGGTTTTCTAGATATAATATCATATCATCGGCAAAGAGCGAGAGTTTGATCTCGTCTGTCCCTATTTGGACACCCTTAATATCCCTCTCTTGCCTAATT
>NW_012149200.1:32501-36330 GCF_000956105.1 Propithecus coquereli
AGGGGGGAGGAGGGAGGAGGGGACGGGTATTTGCATACACAAGGAGTGCAATGCGCACTACCCGAAGGATGGACATATTTGAAACACGGACTTGGGGGGGGGGAACCAAGGGCAACACACGTAACCCAAACATCTGTACCCCATAATATGCTGAAATAAAAAAAAAAAGAAAAATTCCACTTAGTATATGGATCATAATTTAAAGTTATCAGCCACTATACCTTAGTATGAATTTGCTGAAATATTTCCTTCCCGAGAGCAGGTTTTGATGGGGTTGGAAGAAATTATTCATGCAACAGAGTCTTACAGAGAGGCTAAGTCGGGCACTGTGCTATGCACCAGGATGAGGCAAAGCACATGTGCTTCATCTCCAAAGAATTTTACAATCTTCTAGATTAATAGTGGGAAGGAAGCCATTAAAAGGAAGAAAAGATATGCGAGAGGAAGCTGGATAGATTATAGAGAAATATTTTCTTCTTTTCCAGTATTTCCAAATATGACTCATCTCTCCATGGAAATCCCTCAGCTGATCCTTGCCACCTTCCCACAGCCCTTAGCCCAACTCATCCCTAACTCTTCAAATAACAGCAGGGCTTCTTGGTCTTTGCTTCCATTCAAGAATAGAGATGCTGGAAAAGTCATTTTGTCTGGTCTCCCTTGATTTACTGTCAAGGAAAATCAGGCCCAGAGAAGTGAAGCAACCCGAAGAAATCATGAAGGGAGTTTTTGAGAGAAGTTCATGGTTTCCCCAACCCTCCAGTCAAAACCCTTTCACTGTATCACAGCATCTCCTAACAGTAGGCCAGGGGTGGGAGCTATAATAACAGAGAAAACCCAAGTTGGATGGCATCAGTCATTTCTTCAAACACTTCACTTGTTCTCCAATGTCCACTACGTAAAAGTTCAACCCCTTGGGCAGGCTTTCAAAGCCTTCCACTCTCATTGGTCTACACTGCACTACTTGATCTTTCATTACTCAACTACTTTAATTATTGACTCATAATTCGCAGAATATCATCTGCGTTTTCCTATTTCCATGATTTTGCCTATGCCATCCTCTCCATCAGATGCCTACTACCACCATCTCTGTGGAAAGAATTTCTACCAGTTCTTAGTGCTGTCCTATTCACAAAGTCATCCCCAATCTCACCCTCCAGAAAAGATCTAGAGCTATTTCTATCCTTGTACCACTCAAATGGCTAACACAAATCACCTTTATGGTGGGTACTTTGTAACTGCCTTATTTGTCCTAATGAAAGACAGGGACTCCTCCCTGTACATCTGGAACTCCTCCAGGCCTCTCAGCACAGTAAATCCTGGACATTGTAAATATCTGATAAATGAAATGAATGAACTTGAATTCATGTTGTCGACAGAAAGGCAGAGACCAAATCAGAGCAATGCTGTTCCAAAGTTTGGACTGGCTGGAGCAGGCTAGAAAGGCCAGAGGAGGAGAGATGAGAAGGAGACTGCAGAGGAATGCATGATAACCTGTTCTGCTTTCATGGAGTGAAGAGATAAAAGTAGAGATCCAGTCAGTAGAACTTGTACCAGAAGGGAAAGACAAAATTGGAAAGGAAGCCAAGAAGCCTGAAGGAAATGAAGGATAATGTTTCAGCATGTAAGACTTAACACGGAGGTGCCCTAGACATAAAGCATCAGGCAGCAATTGCTAAACTGTTTTGTATTTCTCTCCTTTTTGGTTACAGTTCTGAGATTGGCTGATAATCATCCACTGTTTTAATTTGTTGGAAGGTGCTCTGTGGGGACACCTCAAGGCTACCAGGGCTGTCAAATGGCAGCACAAGCAGAGTTCTGGAGCTCCAACTAACCTCACTTCAAACACTCCACCTCGGTATATCTTGTATTTGGAGGTTTGCCATAAGATGTATCTTGGAAAGAACTTGCTATTTCAAAAGTATTTTATATGCCCCAGAAATTCCATTCATTTCACTCAAGAGAAATGAAAACATATGTCTGCACAAAAACTTGTATTCAAATGTTCATAGCAATAGTCATAATAGCCAAAATGTGGATACAAACCAAATGTCCATCAACTAATGAATGAATAAACAAAATGTGCTTTATCCATGCCATAGAATATTATTCAGCCATAAAAAGGAAGGAAGTACTGATACATGCTCAAAATGGGTAAACCTTGAAAACATTAGAGAAGCCAGTCACAAAAGACCACATATTGTATGATTCCATTTATGTCAAATGTTGAGGGTAGACAAATCCACAGAGACAGAAAATAGATTAGTGGTTGCAAGGGGTGGAGGGGAATGGGGAGGGACTGCTAATGGGCACGGGGCTTCTTTTAGGGAGGATAAAAACATCCTAAAATTAGATTGTGGCAGTGGTTGCCTGATCCTGTAAATACATTAAAAACCACTGAATTGCACTCTTTAAAAGGGAAAATTGTACGGTATGTGAATTATGTCTCAATAAAACTGTTTTAAAAATTTAAGTATTTTAGAACATTTTACTCTGGGATAGTAGTTCTCGATGGGGAACAGGGAGCCAAATTTTATCCCCCTGGGGAATTTGGCAATGTCTAGAGACATTTTTGATTGTCACAACCTGGTAAGGGGCTACTGGCATCTGGTGGGTAGAGGCCAGGGATGTTGCTAAAACATTCTGCAACACACAAGCCAGCCCCTACAACAACGGTTTACCTGGCCTCAAATGTCAATAGAGCCCAGCTTGAGAAACCCTGCTCTAGAGTATAAGGGCTTTAAAATAAAGATGATTGTTCAGAATATTTTTATCAGGGTTTGTTGTTGTTGCCCTTTTATGGCATTTTCTACCCACTCCCAACCCTTATACACCTGTGGAACTCTGGCGTTGTTTCACATCTTTCTAATTGGCTTCTCAGGGCTAAAGTGACCACAAGGACGTTTGAATCTCTGTATTTATCCAGCAATGAGCTCCTCCTCTCTCACAGTCATTAGAAACCTCTTCAGGGTTGTAGTCAGAGCTCTTGAAAATATTTATGCAACAATTTTTCAAGGATAGTTATGATTCTACATAATGGAAAGGGGATATCCTGAAATCCTAAATAAAGTATCTTATTTTAAAAAGTAGAGAAACATTCATATTTTAAAGTCTATAAAATTTAAATCTATACTCTTAAAAGAGCTGGGCGCAGTGGCTCACGCCTGTAATCCTAGCACTCTGGGAGGCCGAGGCGGGTGGATCGTTTGAGCTCGGGAGTTCGAGACCAGCCTCAGCGAGACCCCCATCTCTACCAAAAAATATAAAGAAATTATATGGACAACTAAAAATATATATAGAAAAAATTAGCCGGACATGGTGGCACATGCCTCTAGTCCCAGCTACTCGGGAGGCTGAGGGAGGAGGATTGCTTGGGCCCAGGAGTTTGAGGTTGCCGCGAGCTAGGCTGACGCCACAGCACTCTAGCCCAGGCAACAGAGTGAGACTCTGTCTCAAAAAAAATAAAAAAATAAAAAGAGACCTTACATGTAATACATACACAAGCCAGCAAGTTTATTTATCAATATATATATTTATACAAAAGACGCATTATAAAGCTGGTGAGTCTGGGCAAGTATTCACAGCCGAGATCCAAATGAGTGCAACTACCTATGGAAATATTCTTGTGACAGGCAAGTTGAAGTTCGTGGAGAAAAGTCCTATAGAGGGCCAAGTCTCTCCTACGTTGGAAGTTCAGAAACATTTGTTTTCGGGTGTTAGAGCTTCCCTTGCCTGCTTTATTGGTTCCTCATTAGAAACCTCTTCAGGGTTACAACACCCACTTGCGGGTGATGCATATGTCACCTATCTTTTTTTTTTTTTTTTTTTTTTT
>NW_012149200.1:50900-52784 GCF_000956105.1 Propithecus coquereli
TTGAGGTTGCTGTGAGCTAGGCTGACGCCACGGCACTCAATCTAGCCCGGGCAACAAAGCGAGACTCTGTCTCAAAAAAAAAAAAAACCCTAAAGCACCAAACTTCCACGGTTCTAATCCATTTCCCAACTATGTAACTTTGAGCAAGTTGCCTAACCTCTCTGTGTCTCAATTTCACTCTCTGTAAAATAGAAAAATAAAGGCACCTTCGTGACAGCGTTGCTGTGGAGATGAAATGATTTAGCACATGTAAAGTGTCTATAAAGGAGCACCAGCCCTCGGGACAATGGCTTCAACCACAAACAGAGGGGGTTTGAGCCTTGGCTCCATCATCAAACTAGTTGAGTGATCTGGAAGCAAATCACGTATCCTCTGTGTGCCCTGGTTTCCTAAGGGTAATAATGGTGCCTGCACCTCCTCAAAAGACATGAGGATTAAGTGAGAGAATTCCTGAAAAGCAGTTAGCACATTCCCAGCACCGAATACCTGAACAACTGGTAGACTGTTCATAATTAATTAGCTAAACCGATACTACCTGGTGAACCAAATATCTCTCCTTGGAGAAGTCAATGCTGTTACACTTGCCCAGTGTCTTCGTCCATTTCCTGTTGCTGTAATAGAATACCTGAGGCTGAGTAATTCATAAAGAAAAGAGGTTTATTTAGCTCACAGTTCTGCAGGCTAGGAAGTACAAGAGGCATGGCACTAGCACCTGCTTGGCTTCTGGTGAGGGCTGCATGCTAGGTCAAATCATAATACAGAAGATCTAAGGGGAAGCGGACACTTGTAAAGAGGGTCAAACAGGAAGAGGAAACTCATTTTATAACAACTCACTCTCACGGGAACTAATCCACTCCCGAGGGAACTAATCCAGTCTTGTGAGGGTGAGAACTCACTACCAGGAAAACAGCACCCAAACACCACCACAGTGGGGATCAAATTTCAGCATGAGATTTGGTGGGAACAACAAACCACATCAAAACCATAATACCTGGTTATACTTTTTGAGAACTTGCATGGGAACTCATTCCAAAAACTGGCTCAAAAGCACCAACCAGTTGGACTCTCCCAAGCCCCTGGTTGTAGAAATGATCACATAGTGATTTATAGAGCATTTGCCCGGTGGACACCGGGAGGTGGGGAGGGTAACTTGAAACCCTAAAGTTACATTAAGTTACATCAAATGATAGATAACCATTGAATATCTAGATCATTACCAAATAATACTAAATGGTGCAACATCAATTGCTAACCGTAAGTTTAAATTCATCTGCTTTTGGCTTTTTATTTTAAAGGAGGGGATCTCAAACTCCTGGCCTCAGCCTCCTGAAGTGCTGAGATTACAGGAATGAGTCATCCCACCCAGCTACTTTTGGCTTCTTAATTTTTACTAAAGATATTTGAATCTGCTAATAAATATGCCCTTTGCCACACTGAAAAGTTATACTATGAGGAGGTATATGTCTCTAGAAATTATGAAAGGTTGTATCTATAAATTTGCTAATCTACTACAGAAGGTTGATACGTGACAGTTCACAATTCCTTACTTCCTAATTTTCACAGGAAATTAAGGTTACTAAGGGTTAAGAATTCTAATCAGTATATTTAAATTAACTATTAACTATTTAAATAAGTAAAGGAAAAAAATTCTAGATTTTCTATAAAGTGTGCAAGCAAAGTAAAATATGCTTTGACAAGGAAAGATATGAGTAATGAAGCATGCATTTTTGTTAAGGGAAAAGGAGGGTAATTTTGTTCTATTTTAGAGGTTATTTAAATGTTGTTTCAAAATGAGAAAGAGGAAAATAAAAGACAAAACCCAAAATGGATATAAAATGTTGTAAAGGGAGAAAGACAGAATCTTGTCGCATGTGGTCAGACAGG
>NW_012149201.1:0-1042 GCF_000956105.1 Propithecus coquereli
GCAATTATGTCCAGTCCCAGGATCAGTCCCAGGAGCAACATGTCTAGATAACTTTCTGAACTTCCAAACGCTTTTACAGATGTTTGTGTGCTTTCCAATCTTGGTCCACTTTCAGCAGTTACAGTCAGCTTCGCCCCTTCCGATTGTTTGCCAACCTTTTTTTACTTTCACAATTTTGTCTTCACTTCCAAGTAAGCTGTTGAATCAGTCAGGACTCTTTCTGTTGCAGAGTGAAGCTCAACTCACACCAGCTTAAGCGAAAAAGGAAATTTATCACATTGCAAAAAGTCCAGAGATTGTATTGTTGTAGTATGGAGGGTGCGAACAGACCACAGGAGAATTCAATGAAGCCAAACTGAGAGTCTTTATTAGCTGGCCAGCGACCACCTCCGCCCACATAAAAGCAGTACGAGAGGATGGCACCATCTCAAGTTTCTACGAGGGTTTTATACTATTTTTGAGGGAGGCTACGTGACATAGGGCAGGTGTTCAGGGAACAAAAGCGGGGAGTGAAGTCTGGGTTGCAAGATACAAGGTCAAAAGGCATAGTTGCCCTCACAGATCTCTAGCGCCCGAAGGCAGATTACAATCCTCAAAGCAAGCTGCAAGCAGGGTTACAGAAGCAGATGGCAGTTATTAGACAAAACACTATTCTTTCAGTGTAACACTTCAACTATGTAACTATAATTTAGCCAGCCCCTGGCTTACCGCTTATTTCATTTATTAACCCCTTATTGTAAAGCTCTCAGCTCACCACATTATCTAGTTTTAGTCTTGGCTCTGATTCCCTCTCTCCTCCCCTCCTTCCCTCTGCTCCCTCCCCTGGTCTCTGTCCCTTCCCTGCTCCACAGCTCAGCACTGCTTTCTGCCTTAGTTTCACCCTCAGCCAGGCCCTCTCCATGAGGGCTAAGGGGGCAGCACCAGCTAACATTGCTTTTACAACTAGCAATCCAGAAAGAGTGAGCTCTTTTTCCAGCCATTTCAACAAAAATCCCAGGACTGAGTCGATGGGACAGGCTTGGACCACAGGCCCATCTCTGAA
>NW_012149201.1:1092-2274 GCF_000956105.1 Propithecus coquereli
GAAACTATAAGAATTCTAGGAGAAAATATTGGGAAAACTCTTATAGACATTGGCCTAGGCAAAGAATTTATGAAGAAGACCCCAAAAGCAATCACAGCAACAACAAAAATAAATACATGGGACCTGATCAAATTAAAAAGCTTCTGCACAGCCAAAAAACCAATCATTAGAGTGAATAGACAACCTACAGAATGGAGAAAATCTTTGCATGCTATACATCCAATAAAGGGCTGATAATTACAATCTATAAAGAACGCAACCAAATCATTAAGAAACAAATCAAACAACTGCATTAGAAAGTGGGCAGAAGACAAGAAAAGAAACTTTTCAAAAGAAAATACTCTAACGGCCAAAAAACACATGAAATACTACTCAATATCCCTAATTATCCAGGAAACGCAAATCAAAATCACAATGAGATATCACTTAACTCCAGCGAGAATAGCTTTTATCAGAAAGTCCCAAAACAACAAATGCTGGCATGGATGCGGAATGGTAGGAACACTCATACACTGTTGGTGGGACTGTAAACTAGTACAACCTCTATGGAAAGTAGTATGGAGATACCTCAAAGAACTAAAAGTAAAACTACCATATGATCCAGAAATCCTACTCACTCCTGGGTATTTACCCAAAGGATAAAAAGACATTTTATAAACAGGATACCTACACTTGAATGTTTATAGCATCACGATTCACAATTGCAAAGATATGGAAACAACCCAAGGGCCCATCAATACATGAGTGGATTAATAAAATGTGGTATATGTATACCATGGAATACTACTCGGCCATTAAAAAAAATCATGAACTACCATGTCCTGTATTAACCTGGATGGAACCGGAGACCATTCTTCTAAGCGAAGTATCACTAGAATGGAAAAACAAACATCACATGTACTCACCATTAAATTAGAACTAATCGATCAATACTTATGTGCACATATGGAAATAACATTCACCAGAAATCAAGCAGGAGTAGGGGGAGGAGGGGATGGGTAAATTCACACCTAATTGGTACAATGCACACTATTGGGGCATGGGCACACTTATAACTTTTACTCAAACGATATAAAAGCTATTTATATAACCAAAACATTTGTACCCCCATAATACTGTGAAACAAAATAAAATAAAATAATAAAATAAAGAATTTTCACAATGTTTTGTCATATCTAATCC
>NW_012149201.1:4814-5159 GCF_000956105.1 Propithecus coquereli
GGAGGCTGAGGCAGGAGGATCGCTTGAGCCCAGGAGTTGGAGGTTGCAGTGAGCTATGATGGCGCCACTGCACTCTAGCCAGGGTGACAGAGTCAGACTCTGTCTCAACAAAAAAATAAAATAACATAAAATAAGGAAACTGAGCACCCCTCCTCACAACCCCCTACTTTTTAAAAAAAATAGAAAAATAAAAGTAAATTAAAAAAGCAAGTCAGTGGCTGCCTAGGGATGGGGCTGAGGAGTGTCAGGAGGAAGCACTGACAAAGGGATTGGGGGGAAAGGACATATGTCAAAATTTATCAAAGTGTGTGCTTTACCTATGTGCAAACCGTTCATTGTGTGTCA
>NW_012149201.1:8699-10802 GCF_000956105.1 Propithecus coquereli
TCCTACTTGTTGTGCTTGACCCTAGGTGGTCCTTTTCACTTTGCAAACCGTCTTCCTTAACTCTGTGCTTTCCTCCCGACTCTTTCCTCTGTTCTCTCTTCCACAGACTATGGATGTTCAACCTCTTGGGTTGTCCTCTTTGGTTGTTACCTTTTCTCTCATATTTGATGCCTCTTTCTCTTTTTCACTCTTTAATTTTCTAGTTTGTCTTTGGGATTTCTTTTAACTTGAGAAATTATACTTTTAATCTCTAAGTAACTCTCATCTTCTAGTTGTCCCTGTATACAGAAGGATCTAGTTGTTTGTAGATGTGATATTGCCATATGCTATATATAGCCTTAATCTCACTGAATATCATATTTGGATTTTCTTAACTTCTCTTCTGCTTCTCTGAGGGTCTGTTTTTCCATCAGCTCATTTAGTCTTCTGCTGTCTGTGCATCCGGTGATCTCTGACTGTCTGTTCATCCAGACAGACGAAGGAGCAGGCAGCCGCACGCGCGCTGTCTCTGCCTGTGTGCCCTCTCCCAGCCGGCTGCTCTGCACTGGGGCCGGCTGGTTAAGGGCTGAGTCTGTCAGGCAGGGTCTCCAACCTCAGTGTCTAAACAAGGGGACTTTGTTAAGCAGTGTCACAGCCATATCTGAAACTTTAGCTCTCCCAGGACAGATTGGCCAGTCCTTTCAGAGAAGGGCTCTGTGCCGTGGCCTGACTGTACTCTGGCTTCTGTCACATACCAGATTGTTCCTGGAGCCTGAGATGTCACGTGGTTGTCTCGTTTTAAAGAAGTAAAATGGCCAAAGCAGATAGGTTTAGGGATAAAGCCAGAATGGTACTGGCTAGAGATGCTAGGAAGGATCTAAGTGAAGTCTTCAATTAAAAAAAAATTAATGCTTTAATTTAAATTACTTTCTTGATTAGGGAATATTCAAAATATACATGTGGGTATCTAGTGAAAAATCCCCTCCCATCTCCTAGATGTAGGTTCCCCTCCATAGAGGCAGTCAACGTTGCTAGTTTGGGCGTTTCCTTCCGAAACTATCCTATGCGTACACAAACAAAAAATATATAGATTTACGTATATGTGTATTTGCATACATTGCAAAGAATATATGCAATCTATTATGCTACACATCTGCTTTTGTAACCCCAACTCACTCATGATGGAGTGGGCGTTAGGAGAATGACGGCAGTGTAAAATCCCACTGGCGCATGTGTGGTTTCTCCCCCAGGACCGTGTTTTACCCCAAGAAACCGCAGCCGAACCCCAAACTCACTGCTCAGCTCTCACCGGTAGGCGGCGCGCTCGGCTACACGCGAGGCCCGTTCCCCTCGCCTCTCCCTCGCGTCCGTCCTCTGCCTGGGAAGGGTTTTCACGGTTCTCGCTGATCTCGGTGCATTTTGCACTTGTATCCATAACACAGTAGACTTAACACTTTCCATCAAGCTAACTTCGTCTTATTTTTTAAAGTAGAGACGGGTTTTTAAAACTATTGTGTTTCCATATTTACAAGAAATTTAACTTGTCTTTTCCACTGTACTAATAATTGCATTGACAGGTTTTTTTTTTTTTTTTGCATTTCGTAGTGCCCTTCAGAAAGTTTCGTGGATTTTCAACGATGTGATCCAACTTCAAATTTCTCGTAAGTCTGTTATTTTTAACGTGAGATTTTGAGGAATGCAAGATTTTTCAGCAGCAGGTGTACGTTATGGCAGAAATGTCTGTACTTTCTTCACCACCGCTACCCCCACTTTTTAAATAAATCACAGCATACTATACACACTGTTCTGTGTTTGCTTTTATTTTTTAACCAGATGAGTACATAAAGAGCCTCTTCAGTCTTTTTCCCACAGCTGCAGAGTGCAGGGGTGGACAGGTAAATGGGGTCTAGACTTCTGGTTTCATCTGCTCCTCTAGCGTTGACATTCTGATAGATTCTCGGGCTTCAGGGTCCACAGGCACTGATTATTCCACCTGGATGTCGTCTACAGAGTGAATTCTCGAAGACATATAAACTGTACATTTCACATATACATTTGCAAAATGAGTCTATACGTAGCTTTGTAAGGAACAGATCCCCTGCTCAATGGGAGTTGCCCCCAAAA
>NW_012149201.1:22602-22985 GCF_000956105.1 Propithecus coquereli
AACAGAAGCAAGGATAATATATGGAAATTTGAAAATGGAATTTAAAAGTTAATGGAATGCTAAAAAGCAGATTGCACGTAACATAAGCAGAGATCAGTGAATAAATTTGGAAATTAATTATAGAATAATTTAACCAGAATATAGCAGGGAGAAATAAAGAGATGAAAAATTAAAAATTTCAAAGGGGTTAGCAGATAAGGAAGCTAGAGTGAGAAGTTCTAACATGTCTAATCAGAATTTCAGGATGAGATATTAGAGTGAATGTAGAAAAGGAACTATTCAAAAGGATAATTTGGAGAGCTTTTCAGAATTGAAAAAGAAAACTATTAATATGAATTCTAAGACTCAGAATTCTTTAAAATAATTCCTCAGGAAGAATTTTA
>NW_012149202.1:0-1668 GCF_000956105.1 Propithecus coquereli
TTAAAAAGTTGAATGGACACTTGTATAACTTCAACCTAGATTCAACAATTGACATTATACAATATTTACTTTCTCTCTTTCTCTCTCTCTCTCTCTCAGTGTTTTTGAAATTTGATTCCATGATTTTCAGAAATCATAACTCTTTATCCTAAATCCTTTTGTGTACCTCTGTTAACAAAAAAAGTTTTCTATACAATACTGTTGTTATAGCCTGAATTCCTTATTACTTAAGCAATCCATATGTAAATATTCCCAGTTGTCCTGAAATTATCTTTTATGATTTTTTTTTTTTACAGAAGGGTCCAATGAATGTTCACATGGTACAGCAACTTTTAATTTCTTTTAATCTAGAGAAGTCTATATTCTTTTATTTTAAAGTGAGATATAGTTGATATAAAACTGCATATATTCGAAGCATACAATTTGATGTTTAGACATGTATATACCATGAAACTATCACAATCAAGACAATGAACATATATATCACCCTCAGAGCTACTTTTCTCCCTTTCTAAGCTTTCCCTTCTGCCCCTCCCCCCTGCTCTCTTCCTCCATCACCTGGCAACCACTGATATTTCTCTCATTAGAAATAAGTTCGCATTTTCTAGACTTTCATATAAATGGAATCATGCAGTGTGTACTATTTTGTATCTGGCCTCTTTTCTTTGTCATAATTATTTTGAAATTCTCCTATGTTTTTATGTGTATCAATATTTCATTCTTTTATTGCTGTGCAGTATTCTATTTGTGTATGTATCACAACTTGTTTAATCATTTACCTGTTAATGGACATCTGGACTGTTTCTACTGTCTGGCTTTTTACAAATAAAGCTGCTGTGAATATTTGTGTGCAAGTCTTTGTGTAGACAGATGCTTTTTCTGTCTTGAGTATATTTCTAGATTGGAGTGGCTGAATCATGTAGTAGGTATATGTTTAACATTTTAAGGAACTGCAAAACTGTTTTCCAAAGTGGTTGTAGCATTTTACATTTTTACCAGCAATGTGAGAGAGTTCCAGTTCCTTCTTGCCAACACTTGGTTAGGTAAGTTTTTAAAAATGTAGCCATTATAATGTCTGGGCCTCAATCTTTCTTTCTTGTTTCTTCCATTCTTTCGAAATTCTTTTTTTGCTTTCTTGCACTCTTGCTTGCCATTTTTCAGTGTGTGTGTCTGGTTTTTGTTTTTCATGACATTCATTTGTTGGAGTGGCCAAGAAAGTTGTCTTGTAGAGCAATCTACATTCAGGAGTTTTTGGAAGTGTTTCGAAGAATGCTTTATTGGGCCCCTTTATTTCACAGTCTTTGGGAAGCATTTGCTTTTTAAATTCCTTGGTTAGTTACTCTGGGTGAGAATGGCTATAAGGCAGGAGGCATTTGCCCCTGGCATGGTGTTGGGAATTTATCTTATGAAAATTTATTCTGGAAAAAAAATATGAAATCTTTTTTAAAAATTCTAATCCTATAAGAAAGCTCAAATTTCAAGCAGCTTTAGACTTCAATGTAGGTGTGGAATATCTTGAGTGGCATACCAATTTTGGTTGAATTGCATTTTTATATGATAGGCTTCACTCTCTTAAGCTAATATGTCAACAATTCATTTCCTATGCAAAAGTAATTATAAGACTTCTCTTTTCTTTCCAGGGGAAATTGACTAAACAGAAAAAATATT
>NW_012149202.1:7633-8351 GCF_000956105.1 Propithecus coquereli
ATTTTTCTACCTCAGTCCCAGCCATCCTTCAATAATGCTCTGTTAGGGAGATGGAGACAGTTGCTAGATTAGATAACACAGATAATTAGGAACTAAGAACTGTATATGGGATGAACATAAAGGGAATCTGATACTTCCCAGCTAGCTCTTGATTCAAAGTGAGTAATATAGGTAGTGGGTTTAATACAAACTTTTCCTACTGAATGGCATCAATCAAATCCTCACTTTTGGGAAATATAAATGCTGGGAAAAGAAAGATAATTTAGACATTTTAGTCCAAGTTTGTTTTATTTTGCAAGACCAAATAACTGTTTACAGTTATTACTATCATACAAAATATTCTGTAGCTGGGAAAAACAGAGCTGGCATGACTATGTTATTACAAGTAGTTTCACCTTCTACTTTATGATATTATGAATATTTTTGACAAGCTTTTGTCATTTTATGTAACAGATGGGTGCTTCTCTTGGTGACCCTAAAGCCCCTGATTGGTTGGACTTGTACATGTTATCAATATGTATTCCATCCATTTAATGGAGAACTCTAAATTATTTCTCTATCTCCTTTTTGAAAACTGAAAAATATATAAACCTACTCCCTTATACACACAAAACAACCTAATGTTAACCATCTACATTTATAGAATAATATTATTGCTGATCAAATTCTTCTTGCAGTCTTATAAGAACTGAGTTACGAAGAGGGATTAAATCACATA
>NW_012149202.1:10499-10929 GCF_000956105.1 Propithecus coquereli
TACAGAATGGGAGAAAATATTTGCATGCTATACATCTGATAAAGGGCTGATAACTAGAATCTATATAGAACTCAGGAAAATCAGCAAGAAAAAAAATCAAAAAACCCCACTAAAAAGTGGGCAAAGGACATGAACAGAAACTTTTCAAAAGAAGGTAAACTAATCGCCAAGAAACATATGAAACAATGCTCAACATCTCTAATCATCAGGGAAATGAAAATCAAAATCACAATGAGATATTATTTAACTCCAGTGAGAATGGCTTTTATCCAAAAGTCTCAAAACAACAAATGTTGGTGTGGATGCAGAGAGATAGGAGCACTCATACACTGCTAGTGGGACTGCAAACTAGTACAACCTCTATGGAAAGTAATATGGAGATACCTCAAAGAGCTAAAAGTAGAACTACTATTTGATCCAGCAATCCTAT
>NW_012149202.1:13859-15087 GCF_000956105.1 Propithecus coquereli
TTATGGGGTACAGATGTTTAGGTTACGTGTGTTGCCCTTGGTCCCCACCCCCCCCAAGTCCGTGTTCAAAAGTAAGCCATTTTTGTGCTAAATTTCCCAAAAGGCTGATGAACTAAGTCATGGAAACAAAACATTAAATTACTAAAACTGCTTTGGGTGCAGGGAATAATAACATGAAGGGAACTCAGGTCTAAAAAGTATAAGGTGCCATTTTGAGCACATCTAGGAGTCCTGAGGAAAGTTTAGGTTGATATTTTCCCCTTTTCTTATAGTATGTTCTATTCTTGCCACCATGATAATTACTGTAATCATATCAGCGTGGTAGAAAAAACTCCTCCTGTTAATTGTGGAGAAAACAGGAACACATTGTTATATTTTGTCTAATTGTTATATATGGTATTTACAAATCCAGAGTCTCCTTCAGGATGGAGAAAAATACTCCATTCATTGCATCATGGAATCTTGCTAGGAAAAGTCTATTTTAGTCTCTCTGAACCTCCATTTCCTCGTCTGTACAATGGGAAAAATTTCTTCCTACTCAACACAAAAATTGTAAGGATAAAATGAAATGATGTACATCCAGGTGCTCTATAAATTATAAATGACTGAATAATTGTCTGTGGCTATTATTTTTGAGAATGAGGCAAGAAATAAATAAATGATGCAATTCTGAATCTTTTAATTTGTTCATAGTGAGCTGAAATGTAACATGATGTTGGCATAGATATCTACTTTTTTACTCATTAAGTAAAATAATAAATCATAATATATCAAAGAGATATTAAGGACTCATTTTCTATTTTTTTTAATTTGGCTTATTTGCAGTCAGATGGATGAAAGTCTCACTTCTTAAAGATTAATCCTTGGGATTTAGGAGCAAACACTATCCAGAATTCCTTTCTGGAACTCCTCCTCACTGTTCTTATAGCCTGTTGAGCATGCCTCAATCACTGAGTTGATCCCAGGATATTGAAATGATCTGCCTATATGTCAGTTGCTTCCACTCAACTGAGAACTCCTTGAGTCCAGAGGCTATACCTATTTTAGTAATTTCTCAACTCACAGTGATTGACACATTGCTAGTATTAAATGAATATTCGTTAAATTTAAAGAGAAGCTTTTCATTTTGTGGTACATATATATCATTCTTTCCTTTGGTTTTTAAAGTTAGTACTGATTTTTATACTTGATTAATTTATATCAGTAGAAGCCATCTTGATTATTAGGT
>NW_012149202.1:28207-29979 GCF_000956105.1 Propithecus coquereli
TTGATTTTTGTGAGAGGTGAAAGGTGTGGATCCTGATTCAGTCTTCTACATGTGGCTATCCAGTTTTCCCAGCACCATTTATTGAATAAGGATTCTTTTCCCCGGTGTATGTTTTCGTCTGCTTTGTCAAAAATTAGATGGCTATATGAGGATGGTTTTATATCTGGGTTCTCAGTTCTGTTCCATTGGTAATGACCATCTTTTTCTTTCCTTACTGTTGTCGATTTGAAGTCTATGTTATCTGACATGAGAATGGCTATACCTGCTTTCTTTTGACTTTCATTTGCACGGAAATATTTTTTTCTATCCCTTCACCTTGAATCTGAGTGAGTTCCTGTGGGTAAGATTTATTTCACAGAGACTGTAGTTACTTGGCTTGCATTTTTTAATCTATTCAGCCAGCCTATGTCTCTTGAGTGGGAAATTCAAGCCGTTCACGTTTATTGAAAAAATTGGTAAGTATGATGCATTTCTGTTCATCCTGTTGGGTAGAAACTTATTGCTTTTTTTTTTTTTCTTAAGTCATTATTTTATATGAGTTCTGAGCTTTTGGGTGATTTTACACTGGTGGGTTTCTATTGTGCTGATTGATGTATCATGCAGACCTGAGTACTCATGCATGGCAGGTCTGGACTTGACAAATTCCCTCAGTGTTTGCTTTTCTGAAAAAATCTTTGTTTCTCTCTCATGTAAGAAACTTAGTTTTGCAGGACACAAAATTCTAGGTTGGCCATTATTCTGTTTAAGAAGACTGAAGATGGGCCCACGGTCCCTTCTGGCTTATAAAATCTCTGTTGAGAAGTCTGCAGTTAGCCTGATGGGTTTTCCTTTGTAAATTACCTGATGTTTTTGTCTTATAGCTCATAGGAGTTTCTCCTCCATGTTAACTTTGGCCAATATGATGACTATATGTCATGGCAATTGCCTCTTTGCAATGAATCTCCCAGGTGTTCACTGAGTTTCTTTTACTGGGATATCTAAATTTGTAGGAAAACAAGGGAAGTTTTCCTCAGTTATTTCCTCAATAGGTTTTCCAATCCTGTGTTTTCTTCTTCACTCTCAGGGATGCCTATAATTCTTTTATTTGGCATCTTTACATAATTCCATATTTCTTGTAGGCTTTGTTCCTTCCTCTTAATTCTCTGTTCTTTATCTTTGACTGACTTGTTTAATTCAAAGATGTTGTCTTTAAGCTCTGAGATTCTTTCTTCTGCCTAGTCTAGTCTATTCTTAAGACTTTCCACTGTGTTTTGTATTTCCTTGAATGATTTTTTCATTTTCAGAAGTTCTATTTGATTTTTTTTTAATAATTCAATTGTTTTACTGAATTTTTCATTCATTTGCTGATTTTTTTTGTGGTTTCTTTGTTTTGGTTTTCCATTTTCTCTTGTATTTTGTCGAGCTTACTTATAATCCATATTTGGAATTCTTTATCTGTCATTTCAGTATCTGATTTTGGTTGGTATCCATCACTAGAAGGCTGGTGTTCCCTTTGAGGGTGGCTTCTTTTCTGATTCTTCATACTTCGGGAGTTCTTTCACTGATTGCTTCTCATCTGGAGCAGCTGTTGCTTGTTATTTTTGGATTTTCTTTTATTTAGATAGGGCTTTTTCTTCTCACCTCACTTGTACATGTGTGTTTATAGCATATGTTGTGTAAGAAATTTTGCTTTTGCTTGTGGGTGCGTTGATGACACTCTAGGTTCTGGTTGGATGCTTAGGTTATTGATATTCTTGATGTGGTGGTTTACTCAGATGCTAGTTGTTTATAGG
>NW_012149203.1:0-382 GCF_000956105.1 Propithecus coquereli
TATGTCAGCAAATACAAATTAAATTATTTTGTTTATATGCAAATAAGAAATTGATATGGTTGAGAACGTTTAAAAGTATAATGACGAAAACTAACTTTTTTTCTGATAATCCCTGAATTAAAAAGAAAATTCAATTTTTAATACCTTTAGGAAATTCCATTCTGCTTTCATAATGATTCCTAAAGAAATTAAAAATAGAACTCCCACATGACCCAGCAATCCTTCTTCTGAGTATAATACCCAAAGGAGATAAAATCATCACCTTGTAAAGATATCTGCACTCCCACGTTCATTGTAGCATTGTTCACAATAGTTAAAATATGGAAACAACCTAAATGTTCACTGATGGATGAATGGATAAAGAAAATGTGATACACACACA
>NW_012149203.1:2792-3316 GCF_000956105.1 Propithecus coquereli
ATGTCTTCTGTTGGATCTTTGAGAATCTGAAATTCATCTTGTTGAAAGTAGATTAATTCTTCTCTCCATCATGGCTGGGTCTCACTGTGCTTTCTTCTACCATATTTGATGTGAAATAAACAGAGAATTAGGTTTAGTACCTTGGTAGACTATTTATCTTAACAAATATGAAACCATTCTACAAATGTTATAAAAATTTCCAACCACATATATTTTCTTATATTCTCAAAATAAGTGTGTCTTTTCAGTGTTATCTTCGTGTATTCATTCCAACATGTAAAGTTGAGAAATATCTAATTCACAAGGATGGAATATTCCATATTTGGCCTATCAAAATTTCCATATTTTTCAAAGATTTTTTAAATTAAATACAGTTTATATTGATTTTTAGTAATCTTAGTTATATTGGAAGTAGATTTTCAGATAAACGGGTTTTTTTTCAATGATACAGTCCATCAGCTTCTCATTTTAGGGAACTTTATGTATTCTATTTGGGCGATGTTGGTGTGACACTAATTCAGCTA
>NW_012149203.1:4756-5281 GCF_000956105.1 Propithecus coquereli
TGACCCCCACCCCCAAACACACTTCTTGATCTCTTATCCTCCTTGTACAATTACATCACTTTTGGGGGGTAAAATATTCAGGGTGTAATTGTTATATCTATGGAAATTTTGTTACTGTGGTATAGTGATATTATTTGCTTTCTTATATAGCATTTAATTGAGACTTTGCAATCTCAGTCTCAAAGTTTTTATTTTTTTTCTATTTGAATAAAAACACACAATGATTAAAAATTTCATATCAATAGGGAGAATTGAATCAGATAATATCTAACTTTATTTTTTTTTCTAGAGATAGAGATGTTTCTCTTGAAATCCATCTTTCTTTTATTGTCTTCTGAATTGTTTTCTAGCTTTATTGCTTAGTTCTCATCCTTCGAACTTTCTTTTATCATTACCTTGGGAATCTCCCTTTTACCGTTCTCCTTTATTAAATTGTTTCCCTGCCTTATTTTTATATTTTCTTTCTTGCTTTACTCCAAGATTTTGTCAAATCTCATTCATCAATAAATCATAGAAATGACCTAT
>NW_012149203.1:7364-7820 GCF_000956105.1 Propithecus coquereli
TATTTTTATGACAGAGGTGACTTCAACCAACATAATGAAAATGAAAGAAGTATGCATTTCGTTATTTTTATCCTTAAGTGAATATAAACATCATCAGAAAATATTATAGTTAAAAGTTATAGCATTAAAGGGTAATTCACTCATTGGTAAAAAGGTTTTTGTTCAAATCTTATAAAATGACCTTTACTATATTACCTTTAATTACCTTAATTACGACCAAAACAATTCTGTCATGAACTGAATTTCTGATATTGAATGACATGTATGTGACATTGAAAGAGATCATGCAGATTAGTATGCATTTGCATTATTCATAAATACTACTGACAGTATATATTATTACAAACCAGTAGTGTACCAGAGGCTTATCGGCATGCCTACGACAATAGTCAATGAAATTTCAAGTTGTTCTGTGTTTATTTGTCTTCAATTGCTTTTAAGCACTTTGTGTGAAAG
>NW_012149203.1:11317-11632 GCF_000956105.1 Propithecus coquereli
ATTGGAATCTAAAAACATCAAATTCATGGAACCAGTGAGTAAAATGATAACTTATTGAGGCTGAGGTTAGGACGGTTGGGGAAATACTGGTCAAAGGATGCAAAATTTCAATTACACATAATAAGAGTAAGTTCAAGAGGTCTATTGACATCATGGTAATTATAGTTAATCCCAATATATTGTATACTTGAAAATTGCTGAAAGAGTAGATTTCACATGTTCTTACCACACAAAAAAATTAGTATATGAGTTAATGGATATGTTAAATAGCCTCTTTTAACCATTCTGTAATGTATACATATATCAAAGCATCAT
>NW_012149204.1:0-308 GCF_000956105.1 Propithecus coquereli
TACCACTGTGCTTCAAAAAAATTAGGGTAAATCCCAAAGGACAAGGACAAGTAAGCTGAACTCTCCTCTTCCATGGCAAGGGTCTGGCATTTCTATTGCAGGAGGATGGATTAATTAGAAAACCTAGAGCACAGTTAAATACATCTGTGTAGCTTAGGGTTGAGCAGAGTAATGGGACTGCTCCACACTCTTGTTTAAATCTATGAAGCCTTTTTATTAAATCAATAAAATGGGTAATAAACTAGATGTGTAAAAAGCATTGCTATAATAATACTTCTGGTTGATAAGGGAAACAAAGGCCTTTACTC
>NW_012149204.1:2758-3392 GCF_000956105.1 Propithecus coquereli
TGCAAAGCATTAAAATCAGTGAATTCAAATCAATGAAAGTTTATTTTAACATTAAGCTTAATATTCTAATCACTTTAAAGGCAAATGAGGTAAAGTTCATATGATGGAATAAAGAGAATCCAAAATTAAAATACATGGTTAAATATAGCCTATCACAGTATCTTTTGTGCAGGTAAACTTACTGGATTACCCACTACTCGATATTATGAAGAACTGAATCATCTTGGAACTTACATTTTTAAAATAATCTTTTTTCCTGTTTGACATAGTTAAATATATCCATCTTTAGACATACCTATCAGGTAAATTTTATTTAAAATAGTGGAAAAGTAGAAAGGTGATTTTATTTGGGAATTTGGAATATTTTCTTCATTTTATGTACATTAATTTCATAAATGTACTGAGATAAAAGATAAATACCTTGTACATAGAAGAGTTTTTATTCTACCACTAATAAAGGATATGTTCAATTTTAAAGACATCATTATATTTCAAAGTAGAAAACTCCAAAATATTCTCACATATAAAGAATTAGAGAAAATATTTTTAGGAGTTTCCTGAAACTAAATATTAAATTGTGAACTCAAAAAGATTTAAACCAGACCTTACAAAAGAGAATATTAAAGATTTTCTT
>NW_012149204.1:20325-21628 GCF_000956105.1 Propithecus coquereli
ACATATATATGCATGCAAAGTATTGGGAACCTGCAAAATGTCTAGCGCTAGTGGACTAATTAAATGTGATACATACATATGCTAAATACTATATAGCTATTATAAACATGTTGTAAAGAGTTTTAAAATATGAGAATAATTTCATGAATACATGAGCAAAAAAATTGAGAATATGGAAGTCTAAATATAGCATGAACACAATTTGTTTAAAATATACCTTAGGGGTATATATTTATAATGCGTACATGCAATACCAGAACAAAATACCTTACTTATCACCTAATGTTAAGAAAATTCTAAACTTCACTTTCTTCATCAAAGTGTAATACCACTTCGCAGTAGGATAAGTGTGATGATGCATATGAAGACTTATCACAATTAGTATTAAAGAGTGAGATGTATGTGTTTATCTACTATAAACATATGGCATATGACAATATTAATAAATAACTTATGATCACATATAATATATTCAGGATATTGAAGTGAAGACATTAAAATTAAATCCTCAAAATTAGAGATAATTATATAGAAAATAAGTAGACTAATATAGAGGTATTAACCTGAAAAACTGAAATCAACAATGTTTAAATTACAAATACAACCAAAGCCCAAAATATAGTCTTATTAGGGAATTACTTATTTAAACCAATAAAGAGCAAAGCAGGCATCTTAGTGAGATGGATAAGAAACAACCACAAAAGAAAAGTGGAAAAACAAAGCAAATGGTCCTTCTCTGGTCCTTCTTGAAGTCTCAAAACAGGTAGAAACTCATTCATAATCTTCAAGTTGGAAGTTTATACTATCTGATTTAAAAAATAACAAAATCAATCTGCAAGTTTCTAAGTAATGTCCCAGCATTATTGAGAGTTTCAAAGCACAATGACAGCCAGTAGTTTCCAGAGCCTATGCCCATAGTCACTATGTCACAGGACTTTAATTACATGTTACATATTTACTTACATGAATAGAAAATGACAAGCTAATGAACACACCACAGATACTGTGACCATACGTTTGATTTCCAGAACAAGGCTCAGCTGATATCTGTTTGTCCCAGAGTAATTATAAATTATGCCTCATTTTCTTGTCAATAGGCTTCTAGCATGGACAAAAAATTGTATGGTGACCCTATCCTTAAAAAAAGTGTAAGGTCTTATAAACTTTCTACGCAAATAGTCTTTACAAATGGAAATGTCAAACTTCCCACATTTCAAAACAATACAAATTTCTGGCAAAGAAAGTGACTTTTATAGGATTATTGTGACAATCCTATAGAATAATAGCAGTGTCCATGGACTTG
>NW_012149204.1:22503-22766 GCF_000956105.1 Propithecus coquereli
AACTGTGAAATCCAAGACATGTAGAAATTAATTGATTTACTTCAAGAAAGAAAGGACAGTGAACTAGTTCTCCTTAATTCCTTTGGGAAACCTTGTCATTTGAGTTTCTTATTTTTTAATCTGACATACTTAATAATACTAATGCTAAAACTATGTTTAAACTACTCTCAAAATTAATTCATTAATAAACATCAAAAACCTTAAATTAGACATTATCTTTCAGTCAGAGAATTGGACAAATAAAATCATATGAATGAATATTT
>NW_012149204.1:31791-33630 GCF_000956105.1 Propithecus coquereli
CTAGAGGAAGTGGATAAATTCCTGAACAAATACAACCTACCAAGAACGAACCAAGAAGAAAGAGAAAATCTGAACAGACCAATAACAAGTAATGAGATTGAATCAGTAATAAAAAGTCTTCCATCAAGAAAAGTCCAGCACTGGATGGTTTCACTGCTGAGTTCTACCAAACCTTTAAAGAAGAATACCAGTTCTTCTCAAACTATTCCAAAAAATTGAAGCAGGAAGAATTCTTCCTAACTCATTTTACAAGACCACCATAACTCTGATACTGAAACCAGACAAGGCTACAACAAAAAAAGAAAACTACAGGCCAATATTACTGATGAACATAGATGTAAAAATCCACAAGAAAATACAAGCACACCAAATTCAACAACACATCAAAAAGATAATATATCATGATCAAGTGGAATTTATCATAAGAATGTAGGATGGTTCAACATACACAAATCAATAAATAAAATACATCACATAAACAGAATGAAGGACAAAAACCATATGATCCTCTCAATAGATGCAGAAAAAGTATTTGATAAAATTCAACATCACTTCATGATAAAAATTCTCAATAAAATAGGTATAGAAACAAAATACCTCAACACAATAAAGATCATATGTAACAAACCCACAGCTAACAGCATACTGAACAGGGAAAGGCTAAAAACTTTTTCTCTAAAAACTGGAACAAGACAAGAATGCCCACTCTCACCACTCTTATTCAAAAGAGTACTTGGAGTCCTAGTCAGAGAAATTAGACAGGATAAAAAATAAAGGGCATCCAAATTGGAAAGGAGGAAGTCAAATTATACCAGTTTGCAGAGGACATGATCTTATATAAATGAAAACATAAAATCTCTACCCAAAACTCCTACAACTTACAGACAAATTCAGTAAAGTTATAGGATACAAAATCAACATGCAAAAATCAGTAGTGTTTCTTCTATACACTAACAGTAAGCTAGCTGAAAAAGAAATCAAGAAGGCAATTGCATTTACAATGCCTAAGAATAAATTTAACCAAGGAGGTGAAAAACTTCTACAAGAAAAACTACAAGACACTGATGAAAGAAATTCAATAGGATGCAAACAAATGGAAAAAAAAAATCCCATACCTATGGATCAGAAGAATTAATATTGTCAAAATGACCATACTACCCAAAGAAATCTACAGATTCAGTGCAATACTTATCAAAATGCTAATGATATTCTTCACAGAAAAAGAAAAAAATCCTAAAATTCGTATGTAATTACAAAAGACCCCAAATAGCCAAAACCATGCTAAGCAAAAAGAATAAAGCAGGAGACATCACAATATCACACTTCAAAATATACTACAAAGCTGTAGTCACTAAAACAGTATGGTACTAGCATAAAAACAGATACATAAACTAAGGGAACAGAATAGATAACCCAGAAGTTAATTCACATATGTAGAGCCAACTGATTTTTGACAAAGGTGCCAAGAACATACACTGGGGAAAGGACAATCTCTTCAATAAATTATGCTGGGAAAAAATGGATATCCATATGCAGAAGAATGAAATTAGATCCCACCTGTCATCCTGTACAAAAATTAATGCAAAATGAATTAAAGACTTAAATGTAGGATCCCAAACTATAAAACTGCTAGAAAAAAACATAGGGGAAATGCTTCAGGATATGTCCTGGGAAAAGATTTTATGAATAAGACCTGAAAAGCACAGGCAACTAAAATAAAAATAAACAAATGGGATTATATCAAACTAAAAAGCATGAACAGCAAAGGAAGCAATCAACAGAATGAGAAAATGATCTAGAGAATGGGAGAAAATATTTGCAAGTTATTCATCCAACAGG
>NW_012149205.1:0-303 GCF_000956105.1 Propithecus coquereli
CTGGGCAGGTGTTAGGAATTATTTGTGTGGGGACCAGTGACAAGAAAACTGAAGGGCTGAAGCTCCTGGGGCAGGACAAAGGCACACAATGAGGCAGGAAGCAGTATGGTACCCACCATCTGGGCTTGAGTCTGTGGTGATGGGGAGTGATTCTGAGTGTGCTGGCAGCAGAGTGCTCTGTTCTCAACAAGCTCCCAGTTCACTGACAAGCAGCAGCCCTGGGGCTCATGAGGGTAAAGCAGCTTTCCAACAGTCCAGGAGCTGCTCACTGCTAGAAGTGTGAAGGGAGGAAAAACAAACACT
>NW_012149205.1:1878-3815 GCF_000956105.1 Propithecus coquereli
AATGGTAGTCGGTAGTTATTACTCTTGTTTGTCCTTCTTTTGAAGATATAGTATAATTTTTCAAGGCATGGATTCAGAAATACACTGTACTGTCACAAACATAAAATTTATTTTTTAAAAAAAAAAAGGTACTACATTCCCTTGGTGAATATTTGGAAGTTTAGGATAAAGACATTAAAATCCAATGGGCCACAAGGATTCTAGGTACAGCCAGATTGGCAAGAGCTGTAAAATCAACCCCCAAATATAGTTATTTTATTTATTCATTTATTTACTGGGCCTTTACATCCCACCTTCTTCCTGAAAGGAGCAAAATGGTTTATTGTCATTTCCTCATTTTCTCTATCTTTCCTCAGATTAGAAACTGACAACTTAGATCACGATCTGTCAGAGCAATGAAACCACAGCCCAGCCATATGTTATTTAAAGACCCAGATTTCACTCACCGTAGGTGAAGCTGACTGAAGTGAAAGAGGCTGATTTATATCACTGAGCTGCCAGCAGGACAGGCCTCACAGCCCCTGCCTCCCATGGAGAACAAGATCTGTAAAGGAGGATAAGCCTCTGTTTTTCCACCAGGGCATTCATTGTACTCAGTGAAAACTTATAGAATTTTCAAGAGCAGAACTTCAGTGGGTAAGAAAAGAAGGTCCCTCAAACTGGTTTAGAGTATAACTCATCTAAAGATAAGAAATACAGGAAATGCAGGTTTATGGCATGACTTCTCTCAAATAATAGGTACAGGAATAAAAATTATCTGTTACTTTGAGCCAGATACCACTAATGCCATTCAGAATGAGGCTGTGTTGGTCAAACTTCCATTTGAAATGCAAAGTTTAAAATTCTATCTCATGCGGTAGTAGTTCATGAGACCTTCCTAATCAACCTCTCTTTACACTGATGTTCTTTGTCATAACAGTGTTTTTAAATATGCCAAACCTCTTACTAGTGGCTATACTGACCAATGCGTGTTTTAATTGGTCCTCTACTACAAAGAGCCTTAAATGTTTTGAACATTACCCTGGACACAAATATTGTCAAAATACCTTTAATGGAGGACTTTTATCAACCTGTTTTATTATTAAATGTATCAAATTAAATTCTACAATTGCACTTAGAGTATAGAAAGTCATAAAAGAATTTTGTTCCACTGTAGGAAGAAAACATGAGAAAAATTAAAAAGAATGCTTTTCTTCAATGTCATCGAAGGCATTATTCCAAAGGGGAGTGATCCTTCTCAAGATGAGTAAAGACTGGTGGCTGATTTCAGACCTAGGGGGAGCTCATCTGGGGATACAAACAGGTAGAAGAGCTGATCTGCCATGTGCAGTTCTTTGCTAGGACAAGGAGAAAAACAAAACAAAATTTTATGACTGTATGGACTGAGGAATGGTATAAAATCTGAAAGAGTCCCATTTGTAATACTGCTCTCCCTGCTCCTGTGATTCTTTCCCATTCTTGCTGAGTAAGTAGAAGCTGAGGGCAGGGCTCAAAAGCAGAGAAAGATATCATATGCTTCTAGCTTTTGAGCCACAAAGTCCCGTTTGCAGGTTGAACTAAACTCACCCATAAGATATTTCAAAATAGAGATAATCTGAAATTAATAAGAGCTTCAACCTAGCTGTGGCCCAGCTCAATTTTCTTCTGCTATAGACCCAGCTCAATTCTAACAAAATCAAAAATATCAACCCTTCACCCTAGCTTCCTGACAAAGAAAAAGGCATGTCCTCTATGGAAAAAAAAGTATCTAGCTCAAGCCTTATTGACTTTTACATACAATATCCAGCATATAATCAAAAATTATGAGATATGGGCTGAAGCTTGAAAATATGACCCCACAATCAAGGGGAAAAAAGGAAATAGAAGCAGATCCACAGTTGTTCAAAATGTTAGAATCAGCCAAATTGGACTTTTAAATAACTATTATAAATATTTTT
>NW_012149205.1:5305-6383 GCF_000956105.1 Propithecus coquereli
AGAGTGAGACTCTGTCTCAAAAAAACAAAAAACAAATGAACAACAACAACAAAAAAAAAAGCATTTAAGGATTAAAAAAAGAAAAACCTGTGAAAACATATTTCAGTCACTGAGCCTATCCTTAATTCCTTATCTTTCTACATAGAACAACCACTTAATATTTTAAATTTATGCTAAAAACATTTAATAAACAGTGCATTGAAGGTCTGATGTCAGTTCAAGTACATAGAAAAACATTTTAAGTGATTACACATAAGTGAAGCACGCACCATTTTCTTCTGTTTCTTTTATTTGCAAATCATGAATAGTTTCTGATCCTAATGATGATAAATCTCCTCGTCAGACTAGGTACAGATGTAGACTTATATTTACAGCTAATCACATGATGAAGTATTTAAATAAGCTGAAGTTAGAAAATGCTGCAAAAAGCAACTGTTGAAAATATATTTCTTTTAGCAAAGAGAAAGTGATAAAAAGTAATTTTCAGAAAAGAAACTTTAACCTCAGAGAACAAGTACAACAAAGGAAGCAAATGATAATAAAAGGAAAGCACTGAAAACCCATAAAATAAAAATGAAGCTCTTTTCATTTTCTCTCGGTCACACGATGTGGATGTTGTTTTCATTTATATTTTGTAATACATAATGGAATACGTATAATTCATGCAGTAGTTAGAAGAATGGATTAGAGCTACAATGCTGACATAGAAATATGCCCAATACTGATCATTAAGTGTGAAAGGAAAGCTGAAGAACAATATGTGTTCATGAACTCTTATAAGAAAGCACTTTGAACCAAACTGATATATCGCCATGTGTATGTAAATGCACTGGGAAATGTTTAGAAGAAGAATACACACCTGACTGCAAAAATGGCTTCCTCTGGGAGAGAATTGTGATTGGTGTGGGAAAAAGGAAGTTTGATATTTATTGTAGGTACTTCTGTGTTGTTTGAAATTTTCAAAAAGAGCATATTTATATGTTACTCACCAATTTATATTTAAAAGTACAAATATATAAATGTTTAACATATATGCAGAAACTCTTCTTCGGTGTGTAGAGCAGTAGACTAGAAAACA
>NW_012149205.1:10140-10442 GCF_000956105.1 Propithecus coquereli
CCAGCCCACTCAAACTTTCTCCATACCAGAAAATACAGGAAAATAATAAATGGAAATAATATTTTTATTTTCTTATCATTTGTGCTCCTTTATTTTGTTTCATTTTCTGATCATTTCTTATCACTTTTAATTTCTTTCAAGAACTTTGCCTTACATTCACAACTTGGCTAACTATTTGGTACAAGAGGTGCCAAATGGCCTTCCTCATTAAGCTTAATCTTTCTTTTTTTAAATTTCAGAATATTATGGGGGTACAAACTTTTTGGTTACATAAATTGCTTTTGTACCATTTGAGTCAAAGA
>NW_012149205.1:10947-11271 GCF_000956105.1 Propithecus coquereli
CATTTTATTAATCCATTCATGTATTGATGGGCACTTGGTTTGTTTCCACATCTTTGCAATTGTAAATTGTGCTGCTATAAACATTTGAGTGCAGGTGTCTTTTTTGTAGAATGTCTTTTTTCCATTGGTTAATACCCAGTAGTGAGATTGCTAGATCAAATGGTAGATCAACTAAACTACTTTTAGTTCTTTGAGGTATCTCCATACTACTTTCCATAGAGGTTATACTAGTTTATAGTCCCACCAGCAATGTATGGGTGTTCCTATCTCTCTGCATCCATGTCAGCATTTGTTGTTTTGGGGTGTCTTGATAAAAGCCATTCT
>NW_012149206.1:0-1301 GCF_000956105.1 Propithecus coquereli
CAGGGTCTCACCACATTGCCCAGGCTAGGCTCAAGCTTGATATATATCTTTTTAAAGCAGAGTCATCGAGATATGTCTTTTGAATAAGTTCAGGCATATCAGAGTATATTTAGGACTCTTTTTATATCAATTTGTTTTTATCTACCATTTCTGAAATTACATCCTCAGAAATTGGCTTCTCTGGCTTCAACACACCCTTTTTTAAAGTCACCACAAAAGTTTAAATGCCAGTGACCACATATCTACTCATGGTGCCATATCGAAACAATCACTTCCCCAAGGTAAACGGTGCCTCCTGTCAAATTCCAACATTAGGCTATCTGGCAATAGGATGCCCCCGAATGATCGTGGTCAGCCAGTTCCGTGCTTGCTCACTGGGATGCTCGCACTCTGGGTCCCTGGCTGCTCAGACTGCACTGTCCCGGGTGCACAGGTGAGAATGGGGAGGCGCTCGGTGAATGTATGACCCTTCCCTTGCCCCATGTAAGGCCAAAGAGTTCTAGCTGCAGAGTGGTTTGGTTTGCTTGGGATGGTTTTTTGTTTTTGAGGGATTTTATGTGTGTGTTTATGTGTATGTTTTGTTTGTTTGTTTCCCTCCCTTGAATATAACAAATTACATTGAAGGAAAGTTATCAAACTCTCAAAATAATTCAACTTTCATTCACTCAAGTACAAATTCTCCCAGTTTTCAATAATTCATACATCCAAGCAAACTTTTGAAAAAGAATATTTCATTGCTTCTCATTTTAATCAGCTTATTTGTCACTTTCTTACTGTCTCCAAAAATAAGCATGTGAAACTTAGACCACTACTTTGCTTTACCTGTGCTTAAATCTTATCTGGTGGTGGTGATGATGGTGTGTATCCCAACGTGGATTATTTTGGGGATAAAATGACTTGGTTTTTTTTCCTCTCTTCTACTCTCTGACCTATATCTTGGAACAAATAGGGACAAATAGGAAAAGGCTGAGATAAAACATTTTCTACTCCACTTCCTACCCTGCCCCCTGAATCAACAGTCAATAGAACACCCTGGAAAAAAATGAAGACTAACTGCATTGATACATTCAGCTTAAAAAATGGGCCAGAATACCATGTGACATGACTTTTTAAAACAACCATCAAACACTCTTCCAGCTCTGCTCTGCTTAGATCATGATGCAATTACTTTGGATAACTTCTGTGCTTTCTCAAATGAAACCTCTAAATATTAATGTGGTTAGAAAAAGTTTTTCCATGAATGGCTTTCAAAACTACCAGAAATTTCTGTGGAGTGAGAGTTATTATAATGTATTTCTTTA
>NW_012149206.1:6721-8065 GCF_000956105.1 Propithecus coquereli
ACATAGGTGTGGAATTGACATAAAGACCAAGTTGAACATTCTGCTCTAATACATGCTGATTGATTGGAATCAACTAGAGAGCTTTAGAAAGCACTAATGCCTGGGGCCAGGGTGCAGCCCCAGTGATTCTGAGGTGCAGGCAAGGTTGAGGCCTGTGCTGGGCCTTGAGTCGCCACGCAGTTAAAGCTTAAACACGGTGATTGTGCTCCCAAGCAACCCGTTAGGCTGCGTAATTTGTGTTTCAGCTTGGTTGGGGAGGAGAGGGGTACTTGTCCTCTTTGGTTTCTCTTCAGGGGTTATAAATCCTGGGAATGACTAACAGGAAGAGGTAAAACTGTCTTTTCATGAATATGCTCACAGATTTTCCAATGAGAAAGATTTCCCTCCCATCCTAATCACCCGTGAGCACCCCACTGAAGACAGTGGGCACCCAGTGCTGCCTCAGTAGAGAGAGCTCTTGCAGACAAGAAAGGCCTAGATTGTTCACGCATCTGTCTGCCTTCCCTTTCTGTTTCCTTCTCCTCAGCCCTGCTACACTCACTGATTAAGAATTCATGAGTGTAACGCAAGTATGTCAATACCATGAAAGCACAGAGCTCCGACAGCTTCTTCCAATGAGAAATGTGGTGGTAGTAGCTGTTTTAATTTTTTTTTAATGCCATAGTGAATACGGATATACTGTATGCATATTCACGATATCACTAAAATATTTACATATTTCATACAGCCTTTTGTAGCTGCTTTCTTCAGTGAATAAAATCTTATTTTCCTCTTCAGTAACAAGAAATAGTATGTCGTATTTTAATATTTTGTGCTATACTGCTTTAATTGATTTCCTAAGTTATTCCAAATGCTAACCACTAAGGCTCTTTTATACTCATCTAATAATCTATTTATGGTTGTAATATCTTAAAGAAAAAAGATTATATAGCACAATTTGAAGATAGTGCAATACAAGAATCCAAATAAAAGCAAAGAAAGGAAAACTTTTAAAGTTAAATCCTCCTAATTTATCACATAACTAATAGGTTTGTATTTTGGGGGCGTTTGTTACCTGTCTCCTCTGCCAACCAAAGAGCAAACAGTAAATAAAATATTAACCTACAACTTCTATCATGGTTCTAATTCTTAACATAGTTTTTCATGCACTAGGTCAGAATATTGTTATTTAATAAAAAACTCTAAATTTATATACCATTAGCCATAATTTGGAATATTTCCATACTTCTATAAGTTAGCAGTTTCTTCTAGTATTGGACATATCACATATACAATATTATTGATGTAGATTCTCAACATTTTCAGTAAGTTGAGACAAGTCCAGTAGTATCATGTTCTTCATTT
>NW_012149206.1:8115-9123 GCF_000956105.1 Propithecus coquereli
TAAGTATATAGTAGTTAGATTTTTACAAAATAACATATATTTTTAAGTATACCTAATTGAAGGTCTTGATATGGCCTTATTTGATTACAGCTAAATTAATGTGGCCTTCCAACATGAAAAGGTTCCCACCCCTGGGTTAAAACTGTGACTTTCTATATTGTTAATACAGGATATAGCCATTACTGGAACTCCATGCTTCCGGTGTAAATCATTTGCTCCCTATCATGTTTTTGCAGCTTTTCATCCCTGTAAATATATGGGCTAATTGACTTGGAGACAGAGGAAGCAATGAGCAGAGGGAAGGAGAGTGTCTTGTGATCAGTGAAGGCCCCAGAGGCAGGCACCCAGCTGGATCCTTCCCACACCCCACCGGGGTTGAGAACCACACCCTGAAGGCCACAGCCTTCTGCCCTCCTGACCTATCCAAGGGAGTTGAACCTAGGTCTGCCAGACTCTGAAATCACCCCAGTTTGTTCCTTCTCCAGGAACTTAGCATCTGCTGGGAAGAAGGGAATAATATACACACAAATTGACAGAGCTGAAGAAAAGGACTATTTACTGTTATGAGTTGCAAAAATAGCAGTCACCAAGTTAAAGGAGTCCAGAGAAGTCAGAGATTATTTCTAGATAGGTAGTCTCCAGAACTGCTTCTACAATGAAAAAACCAACCATAGGTTAAGTTTAAAAAAGAGAGGAGATTTCAGGAAGAAAAAAAAAGAAAAAGAAAAACATTCAAAGAACATACGACGGCTTCAAATGAGAAAGGCCTAGACGAGAGGAAATGAGGATCCTGGGAAATAAAGTAGACTCCAAGCCAGTGGGACGTGGCTAATGTTTGCTGTATGCCAAATGTCAAATATTCATATAGATACTTTTTGAGGTTAAAGGAAATGTTGAGAACTTTGGGCTGAGAAGGTCCCGTAAAGCTTCACAGCAGAGGTGTGATTTGAGGTGGATGCTAAAAGGTCAGCATGAATTGTAAGGAAAATTCCTGAACAAAATGTCAAG
>NW_012149206.1:10195-10505 GCF_000956105.1 Propithecus coquereli
GGTGGTAGCCAAAATTTTATCTCTGCGAAAACAGATAGTTAAATTTTATGAAGAACAGAATCAGCAATGTGAATTATTGAAAGAAGATTTCTATAGGAATGCAGCATTTCTGTGTGATATCATATCAAATCAAAATGACTTGAATATTTCTTTGCAAGGTAAAAAGTCTATATATGATATGTGGCAAAAAAAATCCAAGCATTTCGAAAAAAGCTATCTTTTTTCAAAACACTTCTTCAAAAGGAAATTGCGGATTAAAAATTTCCCCAGTTAACAAAGGTCATTGATGAGCAGGATGATATATGCAAAA
>NW_012149206.1:14848-15698 GCF_000956105.1 Propithecus coquereli
ATGGTTTATTCTATAGCGTAGGTAAAAATTGTTGCCCCAGCATTTATGGTAACATTTAGCAGGTAATTTTCTTTACTAGATTTAGGGAAGAACCAGTCATTTAGAATCAGAGAGGGTTCTTCAGCTTTATTGCTACAATTTAGCATTTTTATCTGGGATGTTTGATTTCTAAGGTACAGGTTCTCTGTTTTCTCTTTGGAATTATTATAATCTTCTGTTGTGTCTTTCTGTATTCACAGAATATATGGTCATTTCATTCAAGTGTTCATGAGCAGCTCTGGATACGTTAATAATTCCTTGCATTTGTCGAGTACCATACAAAAGCGGTTCCTGGTTCTGGCTACACATCAAAATATATTTTTCTAAGACTGCCAAAGACGATTTTGACAAGCACCCCTGTTGAAAACCACAGGTTTACTGAGAGTGTCGGGTTTTATTTCACGTGGTTTCGCATCACCTTTGTTCGTTGTGGGGAAGGCACCGCACATGTGAGTGACGATCGCTCTCTTACACAGAGAGCAACTGCGGCTGTGGAAAGTTCAGTGAGTTGCCCACGATCACACTCCACGGCAGCGTTTCATCTGGTTTCCACATGTGCAGCTTCTCCACCAAGCTGGGCAGGCATAAGCCACTTGCCGTGTTGTGACCTGGGGTCTTAGCCGTGTTTAACATTACCAAAGTTTCAACAACTGAAAACATAACATCCTGTGACAATTGTGGGACCCCAGAGAGGCAGGTTAGGTAAATGCTCTTTCCATTTAAGGAACACGAGAGCCCAGAGGTCTTAAGTATCCTATTACGGTCACATATATGATCCGGAGATAAACACTAAATCACCTCTATTATGTAA
>NW_012149207.1:0-848 GCF_000956105.1 Propithecus coquereli
AGTATGAAACTCTTACTACTGATTTGACTGTTAGTTATTTTATTTATGTAACTTCTCCTTTGAAGTGTAGGGACATGAAGAAATTTTATTGCAAGTATTTTGACTGTTTACACTGTTTACATTTCAGTCAATAAAACTGTTTCAAAATCTTTCCATTTCTACATCTTGTCACATCAATAATGTCATGTTTCACAGCTGTAGTAGCATTCACAGCAATAGCTCGCACTGATGGTTTAGGAAGAAAAATTCAGACAAAAAGGTATGTATTAAGTTCTTACTAGACTACATCTCAGTGTTTTGCATATGGGGTATTTTATAATTGCCTTCTAGTAGTTTACAATATTGTAAGAGAGGTAGAATTTATGTACATCAGACAATTAGAGTCTAAAAAAAAATGATCATTTGAATACAAGCAAGCACAAAAACATATGACAAGTACTGTAAAAGCTCTGTGTTCAGGGGAGGGTTAATGGAGGAAATGAACCTCCATTTGTTGAACCTCCAACCTTCAACAAATCTTGAAGGTCTGGTTCTTCTCTAGAATGGAGTAGAGCAAATGATCCGTAAAATTCCCAAGTAAAACTCTGAGGAAGAACAAATGTAGTTTCTGTAAGAAACTGAAGATGTAGACTAGGTTGGAGAGAAAGATAAGGGGAGGTGAGCGTCAATAGATTACCTGGGGCTTGCTGGTATCTGACCTGTCATGCATATCTTTGTTTATATCAATTATCCTATGCTAAAATTGGTTTCATTTTATGGCACATCACTCTTAGAGTCACAGTTTCTAAGAACCAACCTATTGAAATGTTAAGTGAGAACTTATTTGTACAGGACTTTTTTTTATTATC
>NW_012149207.1:10714-12148 GCF_000956105.1 Propithecus coquereli
CTGAGCCTATAGATGTCTGAAACAAGGAGGAATTTTGAAAGGATCCAGAGGTTTTCAGGGATGGCAATGAAGACCAAAGAGTTACCCCACTCCTCTTTTATATCAGTGTTACTTGGGGTGTGGGAGAGAAAATAGCCCCATTTGAGCAAACTGCAAGGAAAAGTGGGTCTTCCTATGGGAGTCAGGTTTCAGAACAAGATGGCCAGGGAGCCATCAGAGTTGTTAAGGACTCAGGTGATTTTGCTGATGATCAACTGGGAGTTTCCCAGAAGGCTTAGAGCCATAGGCTTCTTGTGGTTACTGAAGGCAACTAGAGCCTGAGGAACTAGTCTTGACAGAGTTTTAGGAGGCGATAATCAGATCTAATTAGGAACACCTTCTAAGTCAGTAGTTCTCAATTTTGGCTGCAGTTTAGAATCAGCTGGGGGAAGTTTTAAAACTCCCCAATGCCCAAGCAATGCCCAGACCAATTAAATCAGAATTCTGTTGGTGGGTCCCAAACATCAACACTTTTTTAAAGCTCCCCAGGTGATTCCAATGTGCAGCCAAAGCCGAGAATCAGTTTTTCAATTTGTGAAGCCAAAAGAAGCAGCAAGAAATTTTGACTCTGGAGGCTGGGATCTGCATCATAAGATGGAACACCTCCGGCACTGTCTGCATGGGTCCTCCTCGGTCGGATCATCTAATGAGCTAAGAACTATTAGAAAAGCAAACAAATCACTCAAAACAGTCCAGTAGATGTGTTTGTGTATATCAGCCAGTAAAAAGTAAAAAAAAGAAAGTTTTTCCCCAAGAGCTGAACAATCACAGCTTGATGCTCTGTTCTGCAGGACAGCAGGTCACCGCTGAATCGGCAATTGATTATGTATACATCGCTCTGAGTGCTCCTTAAGAACTTTTACTCTTTCAGAAGAATGTCAGGTGAAAGGTTCACAGCACAACTTTTCACGGTTAATTAGCAGTTAGAATCCCTTCAAGAAATCAAATAGGGAGGAGCAGATGGACTCCGCAGCTCACCTTCGGGCCATAATTTGTAGGTCCCAGCCATTAGTCTTGTCTGTTAACAACATTATCTAGAGGTAACACGATCTTATATTTTTGCTTATTTTCCACTGGATTGCTAAATAATTTAACTTTAAAACCAAACTTGTTAAAAAAAGAAAACTAAATGAAATGTTTATATCAGAGCTCTTTAATTTGTAACATGTTTCCATCATAATCTCCTGGCATTGGTGTAATGCTATAAAACATATCTGATTGCTTTAAGTGCTCAGACAACTTTGATATGCTCTAATAAGCGAAGAATTCCTGCTGGCAAATTACAAAGAACACACTATATTTTACTGACATCTCAATAAAATAAGTTACAGAGGAGTAAAGGTTTGCTTTTGTTTTAAAACTTTTCACTCTAATGGTCCTGTTTTTTGAACAAAC
>NW_012149207.1:14633-14997 GCF_000956105.1 Propithecus coquereli
CTTTAAATGAGGGAGGACCTCTCACACTTATCCCCTCCTCCTTGGGAGAGGGTGGGGATTTCCAGCATGCCAACAACTCTTTTCACAAATCCACTCTCTCCACACTTTGACCTAGTTTATTATCTTTAATTTGCTTGAGGAGTCCCAGAATTATTGCTACTGATGTTTTCTTTGTAAATTTTGCACGTGAGCATCTGTCTCACACTTATTTTCATATTTGATGAGTGTCGCATTTTTTGCACCAATTGAAATCAAAGCAGAAGGATTTGTATTTTAACATCCTGTTAGATATGTCCATTTGTCTAGAGTATCTACTCTTTATATCTCCTTCAAGAACTGGTGTTAAGAATAAGCAGGTGAAAGA
>NW_012149207.1:15047-16057 GCF_000956105.1 Propithecus coquereli
CTTTAAATGAGGGAGGACCTCTCACACTTATCCCCTCCTCCTTGGGAGAGGGTGGGGATTTCCAGCATGCCAACAACTCTTTTCACAAATCCACTGTCTCCACACTTTGACCTAGTTTATTATCTTTAATTTGCTTGAGGAGTCCAAGAATTATTGCTACTGACGTTTTCTTTGTAAATTTTGCACGTGAGCATCTGTCTCACACTTATTTTCATATTTGATGAGTGTCGCATTTTTTGCATCAATTGAAATCAAAGCAGAAGGATTTGTATGTTAACATCCTGTTAGATATGTCCATTTGTCTAGAGTATCTACTCTTTATATCTCCTTCAAGAACTGGTGTTAAGAATAAGCAGGTGAAAGAGAATTCAGATATAGTATTTGGTATCATCCCATCTCCTCATGATCAATCCTCTTCTGATTAATGAGAGAAGTGTAGCTTAGCTTGCCAAATGCAGTTTCTCATAGATTTCAAATTATCTACCATAGCCAGGAAAAAGCTCTTTGAAATAACTACTATAAAAAAACAAAAGTCAAGTGGGAAATGTTGAGACCTCCTATAGGAATAGTTTCCTATAAATTGAGTCAGAAGAATTGCATTTACTTTACAAGATCTCCAGTAGTTTAGATGATTTAGATAAACTTTAGGCACCAAACAGCAATAGAGTGTGCTAGGTCTGTTCTAATTCATGAGGCTGGAAAAACACCTCCTAACTTTTCATCTTTAATTGGCCTTCTGTACCCAGCCATCATAGCTCACATTAAATGGACCATGTGAGTTAAAGTATTGCTGTGCTATCTGAACATTAATGTTAGTGCATCAGACTTTACTGGCTTTGTAGGATTTACACAGTTGGGACATTTGTAGCATTAAGAACTGTGATTATATTATATAAAGTTAATTCTTTTTAGCCTTTGTAATATGGTGAAATGAAGTATTTTTCCTTTCCTGCAAAGTGTACAAGATTTTTAGCTATAGATTGTAGGCTTGTATCTTTTATCCCTTAAAG
>NW_012149207.1:17987-19170 GCF_000956105.1 Propithecus coquereli
AATACACACAGACTTTTTTATACTAGGCCTGTGTTGCCTTAATTGGGCCTCAGGCTAGGGAATTGCTAAGAAGGTTGTGGTGATGAGAATTGTGGCACACCAAATTTTTGTTTGGCTACATTTTGTTTTGCTGTATTTTAACCAATATAGTTTACGTATTATCCTCTGTTTTGTATTATTCTATACCCAAGGTGAAGAAGTTTTTACTTTTATTTATCCCTAGAAATTGCTTTTATTCTCTAAATCCTTGTTATTCAAAATGTGTTCCATGGACCAATAACGATGGTATTACCTGGGCATTTGTTAGAAATACAGAATATTAGGCTCATCCCCAGACCTACTAAATAAGACTGCATTTTAATAAGATCCCTAGTTGATTCACACGAGTATGAAAGTTTGGGAACTGCTGCTCTAAATCCTGCCACTATCCTTGCTAAACAATGCCTTTATTGTTCCCTAAACAATCCCTTTATCACATTAATTTGGGAAGTGCAAACAAGAATTCCCTAAATTGCATTAATTTGGGAAGTACTCCTATAGCATCAACTATTAATAAATCCATTGTTTCTCAATGATGCTATGTGCCTTCTTAGCCTCTAGCCATTGCCCCAGTTGAGGACAACTTTTCTGAGTGCTCCAGGCAACTGTCTGAAGGATGCAGTTAGCACAGTGTCATCAACTTCAACACTGATGCCCCTAACTGAAAACCGGTCACTTTCACCTTCTGCAATGCTATTTCTAGGCAAGTAGCCAACTGAGCTGTGTCATGATTTAAGCTGGAGTTACCCAACTTTCTCTTTTTCTTATATTTTCTGATCCCTATTCTCCATTGGTAGCTGCTTGTGCCCAGATCCTAGGACAGACCCAACAGCGCATACAGCCCTAGGCAATTTAACGATTCTCTTGGCTCTGTCTGGAGTGTCTCTTGGTCAGGAAGAGTTTAATTGTTTTTCCCTCTTTCAGGCCCACGATTAAACAACCTGCCTTCATCTCTGGTTCTTTTTACTTCCAGGTATTCATCCCTTCCTCTTAATTGATTCACCTTAAGCCTTGTACTTCTCACTTAGAAGTTGTAGTGGCTCATATATCCTAGTGAAACATTTCACAACTAAAAATTTTGGTAACATGGAATCATTACCCTTCCAATTAAAATGCATGTTACTATGAGGAAATAATTTATCAA
>NW_012149208.1:0-24437 GCF_000956105.1 Propithecus coquereli
GGCCCAAGGCCTTGCCCTGGGAATAAATACAGGGCTTAGACCAGCCCTTGTGGCCCTGAGAAGCCCCGCCACAGAATCCCTTTACGAGCTAAGCTTATTTTCCATGCATTTGCAGCCCTACCCCAGCTTCTTGGACCTGTGTCTCTAAGGGAGGTAGAACCTGGGACCCCCAGGTGAGTCTGATACGCACTGAAGTCTAAGGACCACCAGCCCACAGGGGCATCAACCATCAGGACCAGCTCTGACATGAGATAACCTGGCCTCGGGCGGTGCACACAGTAGGTGCTCAATAAGTGATGAGCTCCTGCACATCTGCTGACAGTGACCGTGTGACTTCAGGCCTTGCAAACTCAAGGCCTCAAGCCACTTCCTTGCAAATGCTGCATATGTCCCCAGAGCTCATGAAAATAGCCGCAAAGCGTTTACCTGGTGAGGGCCTGAGAGCCCCTCTTTCTCTGCAAGGGCCCCTTGAGAACTGAGCCCCGGCACTCCAGCTTGTACCGGCTCTTGTGCCCAGGAAAGGGGCAGGGGAGGCCGGGCAGGCAGCACTCGCCAGGATCGCCCCAGCGCCGGCACTGGCAGCAGCCCTGGCACCCTTCCCTACACGCCTCCTGGGTCCCAGCTCCGTGTTCCTCGGTTCCGAGCTCCCAGGCAGCCTAAGAGGAGGCACAGTCCTTGGCAGCTTCAACGCAAACAGCAGAGGATCTCGGCCGGCCAAGGGCAAGGCGTGGCCTGGAGAACGATTTCCAAAGGTGAGGCGACGCCAGAGCTCAGGACCATCGCTGTGGCTGAGAGTAAGGTGGGGCTGCTCCCCAGGGGGGGTAGGCCAGCAGCAACAGCATGCCTTTTTTTTTTTTTTTGAGAAAGCAGCTCTGGGACAACTTTCCTTCATTCAGGGAACATCTCTTGGGCTCCAGTGTGTCCCAAGGGGCTCCATACGCGGAGAAGGCGCTGACCAGCGAGGCAGACTGGCCCGAGAGCCGAGTTCCCTTTGGGGCTTTGAGCCCCGGCAGTACCATACCTGGCTCTGAGGTCTGGGGCAGGTTCCTGAACGCTGCTCTCCTCCTATATAAAATGGGAAGATTATACCTTCCCAGGGTACAGACTAAGCCTGTTTCTCTCACCTCTGCGTGAGCCATCTCCCAGCACCGGGCCCTGCCTGCCATCCCCTGAGGTCAGGGCCTCCCCTGGGGACCCTCAACACCCGCTTTACTACTTAGACGGCTTTTTTCGAACCTGTAAAACAGGTAGGCTGATCTCATGAAGCAGCAGGTCGGCCTGGGCCCTGACCTATGAGGAGCCGTCGCCATACAGGAGCATGGAGAGAAATGGATCGCAAGGGCTGTTTGAGAAGGGCCTGAGAGGTTCCTCTCTGCACAATCCAGGCAGGACGCCAGACAAGGATGTGAGAGTCAGTCGGGGCCGAGGAGGCAGCATTTATGGCCATGTTGCCCGGGCGTGGCTGAGTCCTGCTCACCACTGGGTGGCAGGGGTGGCCGTGGGGTCAAAGAACGCTTCTTTGCAGCATCTCACTCCTCAGATTTTAACTTGTTGTGTGACCTGAGACAAGCCCCTTCCCCTCTCTGGGGAACACCCCCAGAACAAGGGGGTTGGATGGTCCCGATGTCAGGGAGGCCCTGCCAGCTCCAGAGTTCTCACCTCCCATCATCAAGTTATGATGGGTTAGGTCCAAAGTCCTAAGCCGGCATTCGAGTCCTCTGAGCACCAAGTGCTGTTCCACCTTTCCTGACCAGCAGCTGTTATCAGAAACCTGATGCATGAGCACAGCCCCCACCCGGTATCCCCATCTCGGTGCCTCCACCCCTGCAGTTCCCTGTGCCTGAACCACCTGAAACCCATCCCTAAATTTGGGGTTCAGACACCACCACCTCACACTAGAAGGCGTTCCTGATTCTTCAGCTCTGCAGGGCCCTGGAGAAGGACACATGCCAGGGCCTTGGCCCCTCCCCAACCAACTCATGAGAACCTGTAGGCAGGGGCAGGACACTCACAAAAACAAAATCACTGCCAAGTGACGAGGGCAGAGCTGTTCCAGACACGGCCTCCCAGCTCCCCACCCCCTAAGCTGGCAACAGAGAGCCTGCCTGGGCAGGAGACTCTCCGGGGTCAGACACAGCAGGCACAGTCCCCGAGGCAGGCCAGCGCCAGGCCTCTTTCCAAGAGGTGGTGGGAAGCATGGCTACTGTACCTTGACCGTGTCCAGAGGGTGGCCGACGATGACGCTGGCTGCACCTATGGATCAAAAGAGAACACCTGGTCACTCAGCCCTTGGACTCCTGCTTGCAGCAGCTGGCTCTTGGGACAGGACAGAGGGTCCGGCACAGGCATTCACTCATTCCGTCAGCGGTCGGTCACTGGGGGGGCCGCCAATGCATTAGGCACCGGCCCAGGCACCAAAAAAGGCAGAGAAAATGGAGTAAAATCTGGGATCTGCCTGAAGAAGCAAGCACCCCAGAAAGGAAGGTACTGGGACAACAGGATAGCCACAGGCAAAGGAATGGAGTTAGACCCCTGCCTTACACCATGCACAGAATTTACTCGAAATAGATGGAAGACCCAAATGAAAGAGCTAAAACTGTAAAACTCTCGGACTAAAACATAGGAACAGATCTTCACAAGCTGGGATTTGCAACGGACTCTTAGATATGACACCAAGCACACAAGCACAAAAGAGAGAATACATAATTTGGATGCATAAAAACTGAAAACTTCTGAGCATCAAAGGACAGTGAAGACAACGATTCCCTACAGAATGGGAGAAAATATGTGCAAACCGTATATTTGATAAGGGTCTAGTGTCCAGAATTTAGGAAAGAAAAGAAAAGAAAAGAAAAGAAAGAAAGAAAGAAAGAAAAAGAAAGAAAGAAAGAAAGAAAAGAAAGAAAGAAAAGAAAGAAAGAAAGAGAAAGCTCTTAACGACTACAATAAAATTTAATGGGCAAAGGACTTGAATAGACATCTCTCGGGAGAAGATGTACAAATGGCCAACAAGCACGTAAACAGATGCTCAACATGATTAGACATTAGGGAAATGCAAGTCAAAATCACAATGAGAGTCCTCTTCATACCCGCTAGGATGGCTAAAATAAAAAGAAAAAAAGGAAAGAAAAATAAGCATAGGCAAGGATGTGGAGAAATCAGAACTCTTGTATCTTGCTGGTGGAAACGTAAAATGATGCAGCCACTGTGGAAACAGTTTGGCAGCTCCTCACAAAGTTAAACACAGAATCACCACGTGGCCCTGCAATTCCACTCCTAGGTCTGTACCCAAGCACTGCAGACAGACACTCAGACGAGCACATGTACACGCACGTTCCTGGCAACATTGTTCACAGTAGCCAAAAGGTGGAAACCACCCCGATGTGCATCAGCTGAAGTACGGAGAAACAAAGTGTGCTGTCTTCATACAAAGGAATCCTGTTCAGCGAGAAGAGAAAAAGAAACAAACTACTGATACGTGTTGCAACACGGATGAACCTCAAAAACATTATGCTACATAAAAGAGGCCAGACACAAAAGGCAACACATTATATAATTCTATTTACATGAATTATCCAGCATAGGTAAATCCATAAAGACAGGAAGCAGGTTGGTGGTTGCCAGGGCTGGGAGGAGAGGTAGAGGGGAGTGACTGTTTAATGGGGACAGGATCTTTTTTGATCATGAGGGAAATGTTTTGGAACTAAATAGAGGCGATGTTTGCACAGCATTGTGAATGTACTAAATGCCACTGAACTGTACACTTTAAAATGGTTAATTTTATATCATGTGAATTTCAACGCAAAAAAGGGGGTAGAGTATGTGTGGAGAGAAAATCGAGCGATTTTCAGTTACCTGAAAGTTACCAAACTTCCCTATGCCTCACTTTTAGCATGTGCAGAGAGGGAATAATACTAGCAGCTGCCTCACGGTTCCACTGTGGGAAGGAAATGAACGAATGAATGTAAGGTGACTCACAGGAGCCGGCCACTTACGGGATGCTTGGAAATGAATGCCGTGACTATAGAATTTTTTTTAAAAAGAAGACCCCTTTGGAAAGGTGATGAATAGGCTGTATCTTTTCACAGAAAAATGCCTACCCACACACATCCTCACAAGGCCTGTACAATTTAGAGGGAAGCAAGGCTTTCCCAAGGCCACCTAGATTAAGACACTCTTGCCATAGAAGCTAGAAACTGAGACTGAAATAGGAGCTTCTTCTCAGACAAATCCCCAGCACGCTGATGGAGAAAGAAATGTCTCTGCTGGAAGTGATTGCACCAGGTATCTGGAATATTAGATACTAGAGAAACCAGCTAAATCCCAGAGCGATGGCTCCCTGAGTCCAGACCTCCTGTCCCCTCTTCACCCCCTCCTTCCGTGAACTGGCAGAGGCAGAGGTGACGGGCAACAGAAGCAGAGCCTTCCGCAGGCCCAAGGAAGCCTCCCTCTAAGGAACCCCTCCAGCAGGGAGGAAGGAGCTCTGGTCCCCAGGCAGAGCCGCAGCCTCAGATGCAGCCATGAGTCAACATCTCCCTGTTCAGCCATTTGCCCACCATCTGAAAGCAGGGGACGTGAGAATAAAAAAAAAAAAAAAGGGATTATCAGGTCAGTGGTTCCAGACCTCTGGACTTCATAGACCAGTGGAATCTCTAACTAGATGTGGAGGACGTCAACTGTAAAATCTTGCCGTGCAAGGGTGCTAGGAAAGAAAACAGCTATAGACGAGAACAGGAGTTGAGACGGCAGACCCTGGTGCCAGGTTGCCTGGGTTGGGATTCCAGCGCCTGTGCTAGACGCATGGCCTTAGGCAAGCCAGAGAATTTCTCTGTATCTCCATTTCCTCATCTGTAAAATGGGGATAAAACAGCACCTACCTCACTGGGGTCATTGTAATAATTAAAGAAATATACATAAACAGACACAAGGGACCACATATTTCAGGATTCAATTGATGTAAAATATCCAGGAAAGGCAAATTTACAGAAAGGACATTAGTCGCTGTCCAGGGAGAGGGCAGGAGAGAGGGCTCAACTGTAAATGAGCATGTCTTACTGGGGGATGAAAATGTTCTAAAACTAATTTATGGTGATGGTTGTACCACTTCGTAAAGTTACTAAAAATCATTAAATTGTACATTTGAAATTAGTGCATTTCATGATATATACAATAAACCTCAATACAGTTGTTTTAAAAGAATACATATAGCACTTAAACAGCACCTGGCACCTACTAAGTATTCAGTGTCACTACACTTACCATCATTTCATGGAAGCAAAAAAAAAAAAAAAAGGCATGTTAACAGCAACAAAGCAAGGACAATCTCAGAATATCAGAAGAAAGGACAGTTCCCTAGTCTCTATGCTATGTGAGCTGGGGAGGGTCCGTGAGTCATCACATTGGAGGGTGGGGGGGTCTCTATCTAGTCAGAGGCTTGGAGCTATTCTGACTCAGCCCTACCCTCCGGAGCATTTCTCAAACGAAGTCCTTGCAACCCTACTAAAGGAGGTCTGGTTACTTGAGGGGCAGCCCGGGGAGGGGTCTCCGCTTTCTGCCTGCCCCTCCAAGCGGTTGAAGGATTGTCCAGTCTAAGAGGGCCCGGTTATGCCCCGTGGGCCTCAGGCTGCTGCCCCTGAGTGGTAAAGTTAGGAGAGGAGGGTCTCCACCCAACCCAAGGGTGCCCATGCCAACAGAATCGTCCACCGTAAAAGGAGCCATCTCTGCTCAGGAAGGTGCGGAGCAGGGGCCCCGCAGCCATTTGCGGGGAGAGAGAAGTGGGCTCCCACCGGGTCAGAGGGGTGCCCTGGGATCCTATCTGATTTGCTGCTCTTTTCATCTTTTCTCTGGGAAGAGGCTGCATTTGCCCCTCATAGACGGGACAAAAGAAAGATAATTTTTTTACAGTTAGCAAAGTCCCTTAAGCGCCCGGCCCCAGTAGCTGAGAGAGGAGGGATAGACCTGTTGGAAATGCAACTCTCGCCCACGCAACCCATTCCAGGCCCAGCAAAGAGAGGCCCCGGAGCGGTGGCGAAGGGACCAGCTGGCCCGACAGTGCCTTGGAGGAAGGCAAGGCTGACGGGGACAGGAAGGGTTCGTTCCAGCTGTCAGTGGGCACCTGCAGCCGGCGCTCCCCTACGGCCTGATCCTGAAGCCGGGCTCCCCACTACCCCGCGTCCAGAGCCAGCCGCCGCCGAGCGCCAGCCTCATACACAAGTTCCCCGAGCCACGTCCCCAAATGCAGGTGCGCACCGCACCGTGTCGCCAAAGGGTGTGCGCACTGCGGGAGGCTCCATGGGCTGTGGGCTTGGCCGGGCTGTTTAATCATTACCGGATCGAGTTCCGCGGGTCCTAACTTTGAGGCAAGTCAGAAGCTGGGGCGAATGGCTGCGGAGCTCCCGGAGTTGAGCCGGGCGGCAGACGAGGAAGGGGAAGACCACCCGACAGAACTCGGCGAGGGCGCTGCCCGCAGCAGGCGGCGCTCGCGGGCGCGTGGCGGGAGCGCACGGGCGCAGGGCTGGGCGCCGGGTGCAAACTGCCCGCGCAGCGCCCGTCGGGGGTCCCGGCAAGACGCTCACCTCCGATCCAGCCCGCCGCGAAGTCCTCCAGCTGGAAGCTGCCCATGGCCGTGCCGCGCGGCGCCTCGCCCTCCCCGGGCCGCGGCGGGGCCCGCTCAGCGTCTGCGGGGCATGGCCGGGCGAGCGCGCCGCAGGTCCCACTCCGCGCCCAGCCCGCGAGCCACCGCGCTGCCTGCCGCGCTCGCCCTCCGCGCCGCGGCCGCCGGCAGCACGCCCCCAGCGGACCTTAAAGGCGCAGCGCCTGGCAGGACGAGGGCGTGTCCCGCAGCACATCCCGGGCGCTAAGAGGCAAGGGTCACCGGGTGGAATTCCCTTAGCCCTCCCTTCTCCCCCCATCCTCGCCCTTGCCACTTTCAGAGCCGGAGGAGAAAGTGCCAGCCACCCCTCCAGAGACGGCACTTGGTCCTGGGCAGCCATGTCCCACCCAGTGACTTGCGCCCAGAGCAAGCACCTCGGGTCCAGGGTCTTGTCTAACTTTCAGCTACAGCTACAGCTCGCCAGGGGCCGGCTCCCTGCCAGGCCCTGGCTCAGCCCGCTCTGTCCACCCTGGGCCACAGGATGGTCCTCTCTACTTCAGCCCCCTCTCTGTGGTCACACCCTGCACCCCCCCCCCGGCCCCCAGCTGGAGCTCCGCTCCCTGGGAGAGGAGGCCTTGCTGTGGGGAGGGGCTTTATTCCAATGGGAGCTTCTTGTCCCCCCACCGGCCCCCTCCCAGGGAAGATGACTTAATGTCCTCTGGCATCCCGCCAGTTTCCAGCAGGGACTCACCTGTGGGTCCCAGCCAAGACTCCCCGGGGGTGACAAGAATGGTGCGGGGGATGGTTGGAGGAAGGGGCCTCTGCTGGGCCTGTTCCTGTCATGTCATCAAGCTAACGTGCAGCAGCAGCCAGCCCAGCCTCCTTCTTCTAAAACAAGGCAGCGTCTGACCACCAAGCTTGATCCTAGAAGGGCCTTCCCACTGAGCAGTGGGGACTTGGAAGTGAAAGGGGCCCTCCTGCCCCCCACCAGGTCCGCAGAGAGTGGACCTGTGTCAGCATGAGGGAGCCAGAGCCAGCCCTCTGAGGGCGGAGCCACAGGCCTGGCTGGGGGGAGTCCTGCAAAGTCCCATGGAGGGATGGACACGCCGCACCCCATTCCTGAGCCTCAGCTTCTGCTGCACGCTGTGACCCCCTCAGTCTTGGGGCTTCCGAATTGCCATCAGCACGCCCCCCGAGCTGTGCCCTGCCATGCCCGGGATGCGTGCCTGGGACAGTTGTAAGAAAGAAATAGTCTCTGAAGGTGGCCCCTCAGTGAGTTCGCCGTCAAAGAGAACCCACCAGTGAGAAGCTTGCCACTTCCCCAAGGCCAAGTCTTCTGGAAGACCACCTGGCGAGTGCCAGGCAGATTGTCGTCCCCTCAGTCCTGTGTCAGCACCAATTAGGGAGGTCCTGAGTTGGCAGGCAGTGTCCCTGGCAGCCCCAGGATGGCCTGAGCCAGAAAGCTGCTGTTTGAACTGCTGATGAGCCGGAGCAGAGCTGACGAGTGGGCCCCTTTCCAGAATGAACCACTGTGCGCCATGCCCAAATGTGTGCCACCAATCTGCCCAGGAGGCACAGTACCCGGGAGGCGCGGGAGGCCCTGAGGTTTAGCAGCAAGCATGGGCCAGGCCAGGAGAATCCCAGACCACAGAGCTGTGGGCCCCAGCACAGTGCTGGCTCTGAGCGTGGGTCCCGGCCTCCCGGCTGGGGAGCAGCATTGGTAGCCGCCACCCACATTTGGATTCTAACCGCGGGAGGGGAAGCAAGGCTGCTGACCACTACACGGGAAAGAGACTGCGCACAGAGAGACCGACTCCCTGGGTTACTAGGGCCAGAAAGAAACCCCATTTCTTCTCCCACCCCAGCTCCTTCCCTGAAGGTAACCCTGAGAGCACTTTCCAGGGCTTTTCCACTGTTCCCACTTTGCAGACGGGATATGCCGGCGGCATCGGATGACTAGGGGCCACTTCCCACTTCCCATTTCTCATTTGCCCTTTCAGGCAACAGAAGTTTCCTGAGCACCGAGTCTGGGCCAGTCCCTGCTTCTGGGAAAGTCTGTGTTAGGAGAGAATCTGTCTGAGATGCCACATGGAGGTGGCATTAGAGCACTGGAGAGGGAGTCCACTGTGCTCCAGGAAGAAGGGGGAGGCTCCCCGGACTTGGGGTCCCCTGCCTGCACTCTGAGTCTACCCAGCCCCGTGTTCCCACCTCCCCAACCACTCTCTTGGCCAAGCCCAGCGTCCCCTCCCCACGCCCACCCGCTGCACCTAGGCCGTGAAACCCTGGGCGCCGCTGAGCCTGACCTGCGGTGCTGAAGGCCCTGCCCTGGCTTTCCTCCCCGTCCTGCCGCTGATCGCCTGGTCCACAGGCGCCTGGCTCCTGCCCATCCTTAGGAGCAGGTTCCTAATCTCACCCTCGCCCATCCGTGCCCCCCACGTCTTCTGGGCCCAGAACCTTTTGTCTACTCAACATCTCGCCCGGACGGTCCCTTGTCGTCTCGTTACAACCCGGCAGGTCTCTTGATGAAGTCTGTCTAACTAACTCCCAGAGTGTTTCCCCGCAGAGCTTCTTCAGCTTAGAGACAGGTGTCTCCGCCCAGCCGGCCACCCAACCAGAACTGCAGACGTCGTCCTCGCTTCCCCACTCCAGGCCTCATCCCCTGAGCCGTGAAGTCCCGAGGCCCCATCTCCCCAGTGACCCTAACATCCGACCCTCTTGGTGTCTCCTGGCACAGCTCAGCCCAGGCCCGTGCCGTTGCCTGCCTGGGTCGTGGCGGGCAGAGGCCCCTGGGTCCCCTGCCCCAGTCCTGCGTCCACCCTCCAGCTGCAGCCACAGTGAGCTTCCGCAGCCTCAAATCTGCTCTGCTTATCGACCTCCAATGACTCCCACGGGCTGGCGCATAAATTCCAGTCCCGCCTTGCTGTGCAGAGGCCCGCGGGACTGGGTCTGGCCGACCACTCCTCAGCTGCCACCAGCCCAGCCCTCCCCTCAAGCCAGAGCCCCACCCAGGCCACGTCCCCTCCCCCCGCATCGTTTGCATGCATGACTGAGCACACGCTGTTCCCTTGCAGGGAATGCCCCCTCCCACTTCTCCCCCGCTAACCCCTGCACGCCACTCCTCTGACACTCAGCTCAGCTGTCACCTTGTCCTGACAGGCCTTCCCTGAAGCACTCATCACCCAACTCCATGCCGGATCTGCTGGCTCTCAATGGTGTTTCTGGAATATTCTGCACATATTCATATAGCTGCTGCCGCACTCGATTGTTTGTAGTTTGTCTTCCCATCTGGACTGTGGCCCACCAAGAACAGGGCACTGCCTTACTCTCCTCTGGACCTGCCTAGCCTGGCACAGGCCTGGTGGATGGTCCATGCTTACTTAGTTGGCTGGGCCTTAAACAGGAGGCCGAGGGACAAAGACTGAAGGGCCTGCTAGTGGCTGGCAGCCAAAAGGGAGTCCAGGGACAAAGTAGAGCTGAAGAGGCAGCCACATCTCTCCCAGGTGCAGGGCCTGGAGTATCACAGAAGCCTGGCTCCTCAAAGGTACCGGCTGATTTCCACCTCAGGGCCTTTGCACTGATCACTCCTGTTTGTGGCCCCCTCTCCTGGCCCTTCTCAAGGCCACCTGCTACCTCCTTCAGATCTATGCTGAAGCATCTTTGGTACAGGGAAGACCCTTCAGACCCCTCAGTGGGGCCAGGACCCTCTCTCAAGGCATCCCCACCTCTCCTTCCAGCCCTCACCACGTTGCTCAGTGCTTGTGCAATGCTTGGTGGCTCCAAGAGGGGGGCCCATCTGACTTGTCCCCCACCACTGCATTCTTGGGCTCTGCCCCAGAGCATACGGATGGCACCTACTGATGACTGAGGGCAAATGACTGAAGGAGACGGGACCACACGCGTGTGTTGTCCTCCTTCTCTGGGCCTGTGTTCCTGCCGCACCATTCCCACACTGGCCTCGCACGAGGGGGCTCTGAGGTCCCTCGCTGGCTCTGACGGGAAGCAGAAGGAGCACCGTGATTTCCAAGGTGTATGTGCCCTTCGGGAGCAGGATTTCTCCCCTTACTGACAGCGCTTTGCGAACGTGTGTCCAGAGCATGCCCAGACTGCATGTGGCCCATCGCCTGTTCACCGTGATGCCTGAAGTCAGGACACAGAGACGGAAGCGAGTGGCTGTGAAGTGGGGGGCGAAGCAGCTGCCAGGGAGGCGGGGCTGCCTGGGCTCTGGTCCCAGTGCTGCTGTCGACCCACTGGGCACCCTGGGAAAGTCCAGGCCCCAGTTTCCTCCGCTGACTTTCAGAAGGTGGGGATGGTCCCCTCTTAGGTGGTACCCAAAGAAGTCTGAAATTCTGGGCCACGGAGGCACCCGCTGTGGGTGTCTTGTCAAGATGTGCCAGAAGAGGGCGCTGCCGCACAGCACTTGGGGCTCTCAGGCGGAAAGACGAGCGTGGCTGCCACCCAGGACGGTGTCCCGGCCGTTCCCCCGCCACTGGCTGGCAGAGAGCCAGACACAGTATATACTTGGCCAATAAAAGATGCTGACCCAGGAGGCTCAGAGACGAGTCTGAGGGTGCCAGAGTGAACCTCTGAGAGGCATCGTGGGAGCTGCGAGCTTGGAGAGCAGAGTGCCCCAGTGAGGAGAGGGGACACTCCTGGTCTCTCCACCTGCCTGGACTTATCACAACTTCACACGTTCACATTCTTTTCCTCCTCGGGGCTCCAAGCTGGCACAGAGCTGTAGGCCCTATTCACACCATCTTACTGAATTCCGTGAGGCAAGTCCCTATTGTGCCGGTGAGAAGAACAAGGCTCAGAGAGGCTGAGCAATTTCTCCAAAGCCACACAGCTGGTAAGTGGAGGGTTATAGAGTCACACTTGCTGTTTGGCTCCAGGGCCCAAGCTCTCAACCACGTGCTGCCTCCTGGCCAAGACTCAGGAAGTGGAGTGACTTTCCCAAAGCCCTTGCCCCCCCACCCCTCTGTATAAATGTCCTAATTTCTCTGCCTCAGTTTCTCCACCACCAGTGAGATGGTATTAACATTGCCCAACTGTATCGTATTCTTAGGTCCCCTGGAGCGGATGACTCAGTAACCAGTAGAAAAATACCTTCCCCCCATACCACGCCAGTGCCCTGGGCTGCCTCTGTCCTTCCATCCCAGACAGGGTCCTGCGGGCTGGGCTGGCTCTGTGGACATCCGAGAGCAGGGACTGCCTGGGTCTCCTCTGCCTTTTCTTCTCAGCTGATGGGCACAGTGGGGGCCAGACAGGTCAGGAGACCAGGCAGCCTGGGCTGGGGAGATCTGGAATTGAGGGGCTCTGTGAGAAAAGAACACGTGGGTGCGGAAGGAGCCATTGCCGCTGCGAGGTCACGTCTAGAAGCCTGCTGGGCCCCCCGTGTGTGCGCCACCGCGCGGGACACCGGAGCTCAGTGCTGACGGTGGGAGGGGGTTAGCGTTCCGGAAAGTCTACCCGTCCTCTGCCACGTGGCGGGCCTCCCCTGCCAAGTTCATCGGACAGCAGCCTCGAGGCCTGGGGGCGAACTGCAGCCCTCGCACCGTGCCAGCCTCAGCGAGAGTGGAGGCCGGGCGGGGCTGTGCACAGCGAGTCTGGAGGGCAGACCCAGAAGCCTTGGGGAGGAGGGGCACTCAAGTTGGTCTAAAAGACAAGCGGTTTGGGCCGGCTGAGCGAGAGGGAGTCGGGAGAGCTGGGCTTGCGCGGAGCCCCGGCGCGTGGGGGGGAAGCCGGGGCCCGGAGTCGGTTCCTGAGGACCCGGGAGGGTGAGGCCAGCGCTGGCGTCTGCAGGTCAGTGGCAGCCCCCAGTCCCGCGCCGCTCTCCGTGGGTGGATGCAGGACCCGTCTCCGAGGACAGCTGCGTCTCTCCCGGGCGAACCTGCGGGGCCCACGCTCGGGCGGGCCTGGGCCCCTCGCAACCTGCCTGTGCTCTGCGTGGGGACCTGGGGGCTTCCCGGGGAAGGCGAGGCCCGTGCCTGTCCAGCCCCTCCCCACACCGCCTGGGAACGGGCAGCCCAGCCTCACCCCGGCCCAAGCCCACCCCGCCGTTTAAGGCGCCCGCGCCTGCACAGCCGCACCTGTCCGGGGTGGTGACGGCACCTCGCCCAAGTCGCGCTGAACTCAGAGTCAGCGCCGTAACGCACGAGAGGGGCTCGGCCCGTGGCTGGCCAGCCCTCGCCACTGCGTGGCCCGCGTGTCCGGAGAGTGTTCACGTCCGGGTCAGCACAGGGACAGCTCCCAGCCAAGGCCAGCAGGAGGGACCAGAGGCAAACTGCCCTTCCGGCTAAGCCCAAGCCCTTACCCAGGATCTCTCTTGCTCCGGGTCCTCCTGCACACTCCTCCCTCCAGAGGGCTCTGCAGCTTGAAACCCTCCCGTGGTTCCCTTCAGTCCCCAGAGCGCGAGAGCTTCCTCCAGCTCGCTCAGGAGCTGCTGGCGGGGGCTGCAGGGCTCTCGGCCTTACTGATGTTCCGACGTCACACACACGGCGAAGAGAGGGACACGGCTTGGACCCAGGGTGCACTGCACGGCAGAGCGTGGCCCCAGTTTCTGCACGCACGGATACCTCCCAACCTGTCTGTTCCTCTGGGGGCCGTGAGGGCCCCAGGGTGCCAGATCCTCGATGGGGACCCGCACCTGTGGAAAATAAAGGGGCACGGGACAACCTCCCCACTCCAAGAACAAAGCCACGGAGTTTTCCCGACAAGGGTACCTTTGTTTCTTCCGTCATACTCTCAGCCCCAATCCCCTGACCCAAAGGGGTGTCGCAGGAGTGCCTTGGGAATAGTAAAAACTGGGTATTTAACAAAGAACTTCTTCAGTGTGACTCAAGTGTGACCGATAGATCTCTCCTCCGTCCTTCTCCTCAACTCCCATCCTCAGGAAGAACGGGGGGCAGGTGAGGGCGTCCCCAACACCCAGTCCCCTGGTGGGGTGCAGGGATCCAGCAGTCAGAGCTGTGCACGTCGGCAGAAGGGGGGACCCCCACGCCAGGGGAGGAGACGTGGAACCAGGGCCGCAGGGCAGAGTGGCTGTGAACATGGGACACGCAAGTGTGACCGGGCACCGGAGAAGCTTCGAACAGGAGCCAGTGTCTGCCCAGCCCAGGAGTGAGCCAGGCAAGCACGTTCTCTCAACATCCGTGCACGTCGGCCGAACGTGGGCGAGCCTGGGTCGGAGGCCGTGTCCACATGGTCCAAGGAGGTGGGTCTAGCAGACACACGCTGAGTCACCGTCCCGTCTGGGCTCCGAAGGGCAAGAGGAGGGGAGGAAAGACGCAGAGCCCACGAGGGAAGGGAGAGGGGGAGGTGGGTCTGGGGAGGCTGGCGGGCAGCATCTGCCTCTTTTCTCTCCGTGAGGAGGGCTTCGGTCCTCGGGCCCCGAGGGCAGCTGGGGCTAGTGTGAATCCCAGCTCCACTGTTTGCTGCGTGAGCTCAGGCATGCTGCTTAGCCTCTCTGGGCCTGTTTCTTTGTCTGCAGAATGGAGGTGACACCAGTGTCTACCCCTAAGGATTATGGAGATGACCTCTGTAAGGTGCCTCATAGAAAATGCTTAATAAATGGAAACTGCAAGTATCGCTCCAAAGCATCAAATGAGCGCACCACCTCCAATGCTTGCACTGGTAGAATTTATTTACAAAACCAGCCTCTGGGCGTCTGCACCCCTCAGTTGTTCCGGTAGCCACTGCTCCCGCTGTCTGAGCTGGGGGCAGGCCACAGAAGGGACGATCTGAGGTCAGAGTGCTGGATAAGACAGACATTCCCCTGCGGAAACACTTTTGGTGTGGCTGTTCACTTCCCATGCGGCAGTTTTTCCAGCTGGGAGAACAAAGTGGGGGCAGCCTGGGACGGGTGGGTCACTTCCTGGGGGTGGGGTGGGGTGACTGAATGTGGGCCACAGGCTGAGCTCTGTCCCTCTGTTCCTCAGCAGAAAGGCAACCCCCACGCCTGCTCAGTCAGATGCCCGGTGGCGCCTCCCGCCAGCAGGGCAGCCCGGTGCACAGGGAGAGGCCGGAGAGCCTGCCGGGTCGGGTTCCTCCTGCCGGCTCTGCTGGGCGGGGGGTGGGGAGTGGTTGCCCTCGTCAGCGGTCATGGGCACTGAGACAGGGAGGATCAAGGCCTGAGGACTGGGGCCCCCCCGGCCAGCTCTGGCCCCGGGGGCAAACTGACCGGCCCCCGGGAACCTCGCCTCCAGTCACCTTCGCCGCTCGCTGAGTGGGGGGTCCCGGGGGCCTGTTCTGCAGTGGCTCCCGCAGCAGCCCGCTCCTGCTCCCTCTCAGTGTGGCTGCGCCGGGCCTGGGCACTGCCCCTGGGGGCCGCTGGCTTCTGGGTGGAGAGGCGGGAGGCCCAGGGCTAGCGTGCAGCCCGTCCTCAGGGCTCCTGTAGTAAGGTACGAATCCCGAGGCACAGAGGGCGTGGCCCCCAGAGGGAGGAGCATCCGGGATGCTGTCCTGGCGCTGCCCTGCTGAGACCAGCAGGACGGGGTGGCAGGCCGCTGAGTGTGAGGACCCAGAGATGAGGTCTGGGCGTGCCAGGGCAGCCTGGGTCAGAAGGAAGCAAGATGGCAGCCAGGCGTAAGCCCACCTCCCAGGTTCCGGCCCAGATACCCAGGTTGGCCTGTGTGTGCAACACCGCAGCGGCAGTAAGGGAAGAATGTAGGCGGGGAGGCCCTCAGCTGTGCCACTGACCCATCCACGGGCACCCGGCTGGGAGGGGTGCGTCTGGGATTAGAAAACACTATCTTGCCTCCCCCGTCTTTGTAGTCACGGGACACAGTGCCCAGCTGCCAGGTGCTGGTGGTGGCTATTAGCAATGTCACAGGGCACAGGCATTGGGTCAAATCCCAGGTTTGCTACTTGCTAGCTGGGTGTCCTTGGCCAGGTCACTTGACTTCCCTGAGACTCATTTTCTGATCCATAAAATGGGAATAATAACACGACCTATCTCATAGGATTATCATTAGGATTAAATGAGACGATGTCTGCATGTGCCTGGGTGCTAGCAAGTTATAAGGACTGAGCAAAGGTTTCCGTGAGCGCAACACCAGGCTCAGCACGTTAGGTGCATTATTGCATGTAATTCAGTGGCTCTAAGAGTAGCCCCTATTGTTCTCTCTCAGAAGGGACCCATGGCTGAAGCACATCCCCAGGCCAGTCTGCCGTCAGTCCTTGTGCTTCTACCCGGCAACACTCGGCTCTGGGAGCCCCAGCAGCCCTCAGGGACAGAGGTCTGAAGGTGCCAGGGGCCTGGTGCCCCCCACCCTTCTGTGCCATCCTCAACTCACAGAGCATCCATCCCCGACCGTGGTCCTGCAGAAGCAGTCAGCCTGTGCCTCCCTCCTGGTGGGCGAGTCTTGGGGACCCCCACAGGACCAGGCAGGAAGGACCAGGCTGGGAAAACTCTCCTCCTCTGAGCAGTAGTAAGGGAAGAACCCGCTGGACAGTGCTGAGTCCTCCGGCAACGGTGCGAGTCGGAGACTCCGGCCTCCCGCCTTGGCCCTGCAAACCTCACGCTGCAGGCTCAGCTCCTCCTCAGCCAGCCGCCCACGGGTGCGGAAGAACGGCAGGTACTCCAAGGCCACAGGGGCCCTGTGGGAGAGGTGGAGGGAGCTGGTGGCCTGCACTTGCTGGGACAGAGGCTCTGGGCCCTCCTCCTTCAGGAGGCTTGGAGAGCCTGGGGCTCTAGGCTCAGCCGCGCAGCTCTTCTGGGACATCTGGGAAGAGAGGGGTGTTCCATCTGTTGCTGCAGCCCGACTTCCCAGCCACTCCAGCTCGCTCCCAAATCCCCGCCTATGTTGGAAGCCAGCGAGGTCTTCGAGAGCCCAAACCTGACTGCGGCTCTCCTCCATGAAAGCCCAGCCATGGCTGCCGACCGTGCTTAGGCTGGGCAACAGCCCCAGGGAACCTGCAGACACCTGCGACCTCCTCCAGTGCCCTTCTCCCCTGCCACTCCACTGCGAGCACAGCGGCCTTCTTGCCGTTCCTGTCACACCGGGCTTGGCCCTGCCCAGAGCCTGGGCCCGGACCTGCTCCTTGACTCTCAGCTCACAAGAGCCTTCCCCACCGCAGCTTCCCCCGGGTGACTCCAGGTCACTCCTCCCTCACTGGAGTGGTCTTCGTGGTCTGCCTGCTCTGCCCGGGAGGTGTCTTCTCTGTCTGCTGCTCCTGGCTCACAATATGCCCTTGACTGATACTTTTCAACGAATCTGCTGAGTCTCAACCATCTCACATTCCCTCCGCTCCATCCGCTCCAGCCACACAGACCTTCTCCTGGGCCTTCCGACTCGCCACGCACCCCCTGCCGCCAGGCCTCTCGTGTGCTCGCGCTTGCGCCTGCAGTTTCTTCCCTCTCCTCTTTCCTGACTGCCTCAGTGCCTGGCTCACGGCCAGTCCCTTACTGCCCTGGCATAGTCACGGCACCTTATTGTTGATGGCCACCACCCTGACACCCCTCCTGTGTGGGGAGCCACTAGCCTGGGCCGCTGCTCCACTGATATGTCTCAGCCTGCAAGTCACAAACTCCACCAAGGCGAGGCTTGTCCCATTCACGTCTGTATCCCCAGGGACTGGAACAGCCCTGGCAGACGGTAGACACGCACACTAGAAGAAAGGAAAGGATGGGAGGGAAGGAAAGAGGTGGACAAAACGAGAACAAGGACAAGTCCTTACTAGGCTTGATGTTGACAGCAGGGAGGAGCCGTGCCTTGGGGAGAAGGTGAGGAGCAAGGAGGAGCCACTTCCCAGGCCCGGAGCACCTGGTAGTGAAAAGCCAGCCCGGTCCCCACAGTTCCTGTCAGGGCCAGACCCAGAGTCCATCGGGGACATGGTGGAGACCCTTTGACCTTGAACAAGCCCTCAGGCTGTTCTCCACCTGTGGACGTGGGTCCCCTGCAGGGACCTGTGCTGGTCGAGCCCCAGCCTTGCTGACTCCCGCCAGGGCCTCTGGGCCTTGAGCTTCCTTCCCCGCGCTCTTGTGCGTGCTCTCCCGTGACGCCCTGCGTATGGCCTGATCAGCACGCCCTAAGTCCAGGCTCTCCGTAGGTGCCCACCGGCCCACAGACCGCTAGCTCCTGGACAGAGGGACCAGGCCCCTCCTCCGAGCCCCAGGTACCCAGCCCGGGGCCATCTTTGTGGGCTTCTGCCCCTCCCGGCACTCCATGGCTGTCTGTGGTCCTTTTACTCTCGGTCGTCCGTAGGAGCCCCCTGGGAGGCTTTCTGACACCGCTGTGCCGAGGAAATAGCACGAGCCAAGCAGCAGCGCCAGGGCCGGAGCCCGAGTCAGTGCTCTGACACCTGCGCCCCGCTCCATGCGAACTACATGCCGTGTGCGCCCCCCAGAAGACGTGCTGATGCCTGGGGCTGTGCGTGTGACCTTACTTGGAAAGGGTCTTGGCAGACGCAGTCAAGTTAAGATGAGGTCACACTGGGTTAGGGCGGGCCTTGCAAGGGAAGGGGGATTTGAACACAGACACAGAGGGAGAAGGTCGAGTGACAGAAGGCAGGGGCTGGAGCAAAGCTGCCACAAGCCCCGGCACGCCGAGGACTGCCCGTCAGCACCAGAAGCCAAGAGGGAGGCAGGAGCCGGTGCGCCCGCCCTCTGAGCTCCGGAGGGGGAGCCGAGCCCGACCACACCTGGATTTCGAACTTCGGGCCTCTAGAACCGTGACAGAATAAAACTGAGTTTGTGGCAATTTGCCGGGCCGTCCTAGGACACCATGACACATGTAGGTTTGTGGGACAGCCCGCTGGGTGGCTGCAGGTTCAGCACGAGGCTCGCAGGGCGCTCCCGGCACCACCTGGGAAGCAGCTTGTGGGAGAGGCCCATTGCCGTGGCCACGGTCCCTCATGGCTGGGCTCTCCTAAGCCTTACCCTCCCCGCCATCCCGTGGGTGCTGGCCAGGCAGCGGTGCCCCCACCCCTGTCTTTCCCTGACTCCACTTCCCCGGTGAGTCCAGGATTGAAGGAGGCCAGGCCTGCCCCACCAGCGCCCCCGCGAGCCCTCAGCACAGTGACACGCGCACGGCGCCCCGCACACTCTCCAGCAGGCAGCACCTCCAGTGTCCCGTTTCGGAGTCAGCGGCAGCCCCGAGGGGGGACACGATGAAGCCTTATCTTCCAACTCCGGCTGAAAAGACAAAGCCTCCCTCGGCAGGGCTCTTCCTCCTGGCCTCCTCTTCACCCTGGCAAATCCCCTCTGCCTGTTGAGAGAAGATTCTGCCATGAAGTCATAAGGCCTGGTGCCAGGCAAGAAAGCCAGATGGCTCCGTTACCATGGAGACTCCTGTCCAAGCGCCCAACACCTGTGATCGTCACCTGCTTCTTTAATCCAGATGTCCCCAAGAGACTGGGGGAAAACAAAGAGGATGAAACATCTTCTGCAATCAGATCAGATCTCCGTGGCTGCGGCCAGGGGGCCACCCAGGGACTTCTGCCCAAGTTCTGTAGCTTTAGCTTTTATGTTTAGGCCTATGATTCCTTCTGAGCTCATTAGTATAATTTGAGTTGGGGTCAAGATTTATATTTTCCATTCGGATATCCATTGTGCACCATGGGTTGAAAAGACTTTCCTTCCCCCTATTGACAAACCTTGGCATCTTTGTCAAAAATCCATCTTACGTGTGTGGGTCCAGATCCAGACTCTGTTCTATGTCACTGATCTATACTCACTACTTCGATTACTGTAGATCAGAGTTTCTCAATCTTGGCACTGTTGATATTTTGGGCCACATAATATTTATTGTGGAGAGTTGTCCTGTGCATTGTAGGGTGTTTAGCAGCATCTCTGGTCTCTACCCGCCAGGTGCCCAAATCATGCCAGCCTCCCCTCTCCACAGCTGTGACAACCAAACACCTCCCCCAACATCGCCATATGTCCCCTGGCGGGGAGATCGCCCCCACTTGAGAACCACTGCTGTAAATTCACTGCATGCCTTAACAGCTAGGGTAGTCTGCCAACGTTGTTCTTTTTAAAATACATTTTTATATTTTTAAAATGTAAGCCAAAAAATATAATCTAGGTCCTTTGCATTTTCCTATAAATTTCTGTTAAATTTATTCCTAAGTATTTCAGGTTTTTTACATGTCTTTCTTTTTTAGTTCGTTTTATTGAGGTATAATTATATACAGTAAAATTGACAAATATACCGTTGCATTTCAAAAAGTGTCTTCGGGTAGAAAGCCAGGGTGGTTTTAGGGCTCACCTCATTCGTTCTCCCTTTCCCATAGATCATTGTCCTGTGTTTCTGTTTTCCATTGTCTTAAAAGAGTGATCTCTTATTTCGTCCAGTTTTCTAGTAGTTTATAGTGGAAGGGCAAATCTGGTCCCAGTTATGATACTTTGCCGTGACTAGAAGCAGATATGACTATAACCAATTTTTAACTGTCACATTTATTTGAGGGGTCACTCTGTGCCAGGAACCATGCTAATCAATTTTCACTGATTATTGTATCAATATTTCTTAATAATCGTATCAGGTTGGTACCCTTATTATCCCTATGTAAAGATAAGGAAATGAGACTTAAAAGGTTAAAAATTTACCCAGTAATAAATAGCCAGTAGTAAATGGCAGGGTCCCAGGGTTTCCACAGCAAACCTTCAGTCATCCCAGCCAGCGCCCGAATCACCGCGTAAGCTGGAACTTAGTCACACTGGGAGGAAAAGGTCTGCAGCGCCAGCATTTGGTCCAGCAGAAACCCCACCACTGTGGCCCATCACCTGGAGGCCCTGCCGGTCCACAAAGCACTGGACTTCCGTCACCTCCCTGAACCCTCACTGGACCTTCTCACCACGGACCAGTCTGGTCTGCTCCAGCCAGAGATGGGAAATGGCTTGTCCAGGGGTGCAGAGGGGAGGAGCCAGGGCTCGGCACCAGGCACGGTGCGAAGGCAGCACTTTGGATGCATCCTCACGCGTCCTAGTAACTCTGCCCTCCCAGCGTCAGGGGTTCAGAGATGCGGCAGATGAGGTCCGAGTGGCCGAGTACCTGGTCCCAGGTCTCTCTGGCCCCAGAGCCTGTGCTTTTAGCCCTGGCTCTACAGGAGGAGGGTGCTTGCTGCCCAAGATGGATGGCACAGACTAGAAGGGGAGGGACAGGAGTCCTTCCTGTGCCTCAGACCTCATCTGTGTAACAGGGACATCTGGCCTGCCCTACCAGGAGTGGGTGGACAGCACAAGCAGCACGTTTGAAATTCCTACTGCCCCGGATTTCCAGGAACGCATGGTCCCCGCGCTGCTGAGTGCAGTCGGAGTTCTGAGAAAGCAGAGATCAGGGAAGGCTGGAGAGGTCGGGGAAGGCTGGAGAGGTCGGGGAAGGCTGGAGAAGTGAGGGAAGGCTGGAGAGGTCAGGGAAGGCTGGAGAGGTCGGGGAAGGCTGGAGTGGTCGGGGAAGGCTGGAGAGGTCGGGGAAGGCTGGAGTGGTCGGGGAAGCCTGTCTTCAGGAGGCAGGAGGGCCGGACTGCAGCCAAACTGACTCTGCATGTCCAGGGAACGCATCTGAGAGACAAGTGCCCTAGCAAAGGCAGCCAAGGGCATGGAGCATGGAAAAGGCCCAGGGTGCAGAAGCCCACGCAGGGACGCCACCGTGATGCTGGGATGGTGCCCGTGGGTGGACCCCAAGCTCAGGGAAAAGTCAGACCCGACACCTGTGGCCCACCTGGAGTGCGGATCCCGTTTCAATTGCAACTTGGTTTTCTGCGTTGGGGAAAAAACCCCAAACCCAACACATGTGGCTGGCGGTCAGAGTGGCCATTCGTGTTTTCCTCCTTCTGCCCGGAGTGACGCATTTGTCACCCACAAGTTGCTGACAGGGTTTGCTGCGGTTGCTCTGCCGGGTCAGAATCGGGTGCCTTTGGTCATGAGTCACTTGTGTCTCGGGCCCACAGGAGGCAGGACCTTCCTGCCTCTCACAGCCTGGGGCAGTTCTCCACTGTCCCGTGCTGCTGGTGTCGCCCTCCTCCCTCTCGGGGTGTTCTCATCGTCATTTCCAGACAAAAACTCGAGTAAATTTCTATTCTAGATCATCCCACGGCAGGATCACACTAAGTTTCCTGTGGCTTTTTAAGAATGTAGAAACTACCCGGTACCTTACGTCCTTCATCCCTCCTGAACGGACTGATGACGTGTCCGGTGTCCCCTTTCTGCCAGGCTGCCGGATGAGCGGCGCGCAGCTCTCCCCTCCAGTGCAGGGAAGAAGTCTGCAGCGCCGGAAGGACAAACTTTCACTTTAAAAGTAAGATCTGCTTTTCAGCACAGGCACATCACAGCTGTGGCTCCATAGATACCAGGCATAGCCACGACACCGGTGCCAGGCGAGGGTCTCACAGCTCTTACCGGAGTCCCCCTCTCTCCAGGCCTTACCTCCCTCCCTGGCTCTGGCCCGACATCTCTCACCTGTCAGCGTCCTCTGGATCCCGTGCGGCCCCTGTGCCGCCTGTGCGCTGCTCCTTCTCAGGGGTCCACTCCTGACTCTGTCCCAGCCACTCGCACGTCACCCTGACGCCCATTCCGGACATCTGCAGCTTCTCTCAGTTGGTCCCAACTTTCAACACTCCCCCACCCGACCAGCCGCCAGACCGCTTCCTCTCGAGTCGGATTTCATCCCATCCCTCCATTGCTCAAAACCTTTGGTGGCTCCCTCTTGCTTAGGAGACCAAACCCCAACTCTCGGGCCGGGCGTGCCAGGCCTTCCGCGATCCGCTGCCCCCTTGCCTATTTTCCATAGGGTGGGCACTCTGGACGTACTGTGTCCCTTACACCCTCCAGTTTCCCCGCCCTGCCTTCTCACCCGGTAGCCCACACCTGCCCCGGGTGAGCCAGCACCCAAAGCCCCCCTCCAAGAGACCTCCCAGACAGCCACAGGTGCTGTGTTTGTTGGCTTGAGCTGCCATAGCAAAGTACCAGGCTGGGTGGCTTCAAGAATAGAAATCTAGTTTCTCATAGTCCTGGAAGCTAAAAGCCTAGGATCAGCGTGTGGCTGATTGGTTTTTCCTGGGCGCGCAGATGGCCATCTCCTCCCTGCGTCTTCACGCGGCCTCCCCCTGCGTCTGTCTGGATCCACACTTCCTCTGCCTATGACGACACCAGTTATATTGTAGTAGGGCCCACTCTAATGACCTCATTTTAACGTAGTCACCTCCTTAAAGACTCCGTCTCTAAATACCGTCCCATTCTGAGGTGCTGGAGGTCAGGACGTCAACGTAGAAATCTGGGGGAACAATTCAGCCTGTAAAGATGCTCACACTGCACTGCCCCCTTCTCAGACTGTCACCGGGAGAATGGCCACGATCTCCCAAGGACAAGAGCCAGGTCTCTTGCTTCCCCAGTGCCCAGCGCTTCTCTGCAGCTTCCCTGTCCCCTCATAGGGAGTGAGACTCCAGTCCCCTGGGTGCACTGGGGCATAGGGCTTTGGGGCAGACAGGCTGCCTTTCTGTCCCAGCTCTGCCAGTAACCCGGAGTCTCAGTTTCCTCAGCTGTAAAATGGGAATAATAATAGCATAAGCTTTTTATGGGAATTGATTAGAGAACAGTCATAAAGAATAAGAACAGCACCTGGACTATAGTGACCTCTCCCCAAAATGACAGTGATTATTATTTCTTACCTCGCCTGTGAGTCCCAGAGCTTCTTGCCTGTGACCTCCTTGTACACCCTGAGCCTTTCGGTTTGTGAAATCTAGACAGGGGCAGAAGGAATGACTTACCTGATGAAGCCGCTCATTGCTCCAGGCACATGAGACAGGAAACACTAAATTACGATATTTATAACATCTGCCCTTTTACTTATTTTTGTGTTATTTTAAAATATCAATTAGCTGTTACAAGATATATCTAGTCACTTTAACATAAATTTTATATCAAATATACTTGCTGTTGCTTTTAAATGAGAAGGAGAAAACCATGTGACCCACAGTTCCCTCCGAACTCTCAGGCGCAGCTTTTAGTGGGGAGAGAAAGGTACTTTCCTGGTTATCCACAAGGGGGAAGACTGATTCCATTTCTTCTGGAAGGTGCCCACTGCCATCATTAATTATCATTTAAAACTGATATTTCCCATTTTTTATGACTATGTCCTTCAAAGAAGTGAAATCTGCCTATGCAAGGAAGACGCCCTTTTTTTAAGCTGACGACTTACAGATGGCCACCAGTTTGCAACATATTTCAAAATCACACACATTCTCCCCGCAGCCCATCACTGGGGATTCTAACCAATGCCACATTCAGAACATAAGAACAATGTGGTCTTCCCACCAGGAAGTCAAGCAAATTATTTAAATTCACAGAGAAGAAAAAAAAAAATCTTTTCTCAACATCAAACAGAAAACATTCTCTCTTTGAAAATGTAAATCCCTTAAACATATTCAAGAATTTTAACAAACATCCCAGAAAACTATCCCATTACTCTTTGAAGTTCTTAAAGAATTTTCTTAAAATAGTCACATGCTACGCAGGGCTGGGGGAGGGCCTTTTAAGTGACAATGGCAGTGCGGGCTCTGCAGCAGGCCCGCGAGTTCCCCCGAAAGGCAGACTGGCCCCCAGAGAATCACTAGGCACATGGAGGGGTGTGGAGGGGTCTCTAAAAAGAGCAAGGCACGGGATTGCTTCCCATCTGTTTCACATCTGGGGTGAGAAACAGGACACAGAGCTCTGGACTGCAGGAGGAGCCTCCAAGAGGATGTAGGAACAGAGAGCCGTGGAGAACATGGCTCTCCCATCTGCGTGGCTCCTCTCGCCATGCCTTGGTGTGTCGGGGGTGGAGGACTCCAAGCGGATGAAAATGAGGTGATAGACGAGTCAGAGGTAGAAGGGGGTTTGAGCTAATAACCAACACGAGTGTCAGTTTAAGGA
>NW_012149208.1:25322-137626 GCF_000956105.1 Propithecus coquereli
TAGGACCTGGCAAAAAGTTCTTCAACTTGACATCGGAAGTACAATGCATAAAAGGGAAAATTGATAAATCGGGACTTCATCAACATTCAAAACTTTTGTTCCAAAAAGACCCTCCTAAGAGAATAAAAAACAAGCTATAGAGCAGGAGAATATATTTGCAATCTACATATCTGACAAAGGACTAGTTATCTAGATTATGTAAATAACTTGCAAAACTGAATAGTAGGAAACCCAAACAGTCCGCCAATAAGAAAATGGGCAAAAGGCGAGAAGAGACATTTCACCGAAGAGGATGTGCAGATGGCCAACAAGCTCATGAAAAGATGTTCAGCATCACCAGCCATCAGGGAAATGCAAATTAAACCACAACGAGAAATCACCACACACCTATCAGAATGGCTAAAATAAAAAATAGTGACACTACCAAATGCTGGTGAGGATCTGTAGAAACTAGATCACTCACACGTTGTTGGGGAGAATATGAAATAGGACAGGTCCTCTGCGGTACCGTTTCTCAGGAAACTAAGCATGCAACCACCATAGAACCCAGCAACTGCACTCCGGGGCATTTATTCCAGAGAAGTGAAGACTTATGCTTACACCAAAATCTGCACGTGAATGATTACAGCAGCTTTATTCACAGTAGCCAAAAAATGGACAATTTCATGGCTGTAAATGGTTAAGGAGGGATGGAGGCAAGAGGGAGGGGACCATAAAAGGGCAACCTGAGGGGTCCTTATGATGATGGACACATGTCCACTTGGACTGCATCAAGGTCAGTGTCCAGGTGGTGGTACTGCGCGATGGTTTTGCAAAACGTTGCCATTGGAAGAAACTTGTAAAGAATAGGTAGACTCGGCATGACTTCTTACAACTGCATGTGAGTCCACAATGATCTTAAAATTAAAAGTTTAATTAAAATAGAAAGGACAGAGCATGAGACTGTCCTCAGAAACCAGAGGCCTCAGATTCTGCAGGGGACCAGATGGGTGAGACATGTCATCAAGCATCATGTTTATTCCAGGTGGCTCGTGGGTGGCAGGAGTCAGGGCCATGGTGCGGGGTGGTGAGGGGGAGACCCCAAATGGCCTGTCACGCCCCTCTGATCCCCTGAAGGCACTCTCTTCCCTGCCCTCAGGGCATGGGGACGGGAGCGGAGGCGCCTGGACCGCAGGGGCTCTCCTCCTGCCAGCATCGAGCTGCTGGGCAGACTCCGCTGGCCCGGTAGGGCCAGATGCCAGCTGCAGAGTCCTCAGTGCGGTGCACAACCAGATCAACCCCGTAGCAGTCACATTGTCTCTTCACAAGTGAGATCTTCCAGTCAGTTAGTGTCCGTCAGCAACCAGCAAATGAGTAGGTGTGGCTCGATTAGAGCTGTCCCTCCAGGAGCTAATGGTGTGTTTAGCTAAGAGTCATTAACAAGAGCTGCTTTCTCCAATGAAATAGCCACAGGCAGGTTCTTTGCAAACCCTAGCACTTCACCTAGTAACAAAAGTTAAACATAAGATGATTTATCAATCTGCAAGATCCAAGAAATGCTATTTTGATCTGTAAACTGCCTCTAATGAGGACACAGCTATTTGAGATGTAATAAACCACCAGACTGAGGGGACTCAAAGTTTGGATGGAGCGTGGCCTTTAGAAGTGCTACTGCTTGCACTAGAGCACCAGCCATCCCTGCCCCTTGTCACATACAAACACAGATGCCAATGAGCAGGAAATAGTAATGACTAGAGAGAGAGACAGAGGAGGAACACAGCCCAGACAGACGACTTAGGGAAGGAGACTTAAACGGGCAAAAAGCCTTTATCTTTTTGAAACTCCCTTTGTCGTAAGCCTGACCAGGCAAGCCAGCAGCCGAGGCCAGGCCAGGCTCCAGGACTGTGTTCCTGACACACCTGAGTCTCTGCTGTTTGCCCATCTCTGCCCACCAGTCCGGGCACCAGCCACTGCCCCTCTCCCAGTCCTGCCCTGGCTGTCTGGTTATGTGGCGGCACCAGGCTTTTCTAAGGAAAGAGCAGTTGACCGACTCTAAAGTCTCTCCTTCAATTTCTGATGCAGTCCATCAGAATCACCTCCCGTGAAAAGGACAGAGCCCTGGTCACCAGTCAGGAGACCCAGATTCTAGCCTGGCTGTGCCAAAGACTCACTCTGTGACCTTAGACAAGGCCCTTCTTGTCCCTGGGCCCTAGCTCCTGGTAGACACACGGCCTCTCAGTTCCCATCTCAGCCAGGCACACTCTGTGCTGTCCAGGGTTGCTGCGGGGTGGGGAAGGCTTGCTTTTCCCTAAAGGGAGATGCACCTCGGACCCTGCAGCCCGTCCCGGGAGCTTTGTACCAAACTCCGCCCGCGAGCAAAGGCCGTCGTGTGAGGAGCCAGGTGGTGCAGGGCCCACTGTACCTGCGGGGGCTGCGGGGGGTGTGGGAGCACACCAGGTGGGCAGCGCTGATATCTGAGAGCTGTTGGACTTTGGACAAGCCACTTCCACATCTTGAGCCTCAGTTTCCTCATCTGTAACTGAAGATAGTAACAGTGGCAACTAATGAGATTAAATAAAATAATGATGCAAAAATATTCTGAGTGCCTGGCGCAGGGAAAATGCTCAACCAATGGCAGCTCTTAGAAAGAGGATGACGATGTTGATGGAGCAGAAAAAGGAGTCCCACTGAGGAAAGCCGTCGAGAAACGTGATCTCTGCTTGTACTGCTGGCAAGACAAAACGGCGAGGGTAAGGGACCTGGACGTGCGCTTCCTTAGGAAATACAGGCATTTGTTTAAATGAGTAGAGAAGAGCTCCAGTCTTGGAACAGTAAGTGACCGCTTTGCTCTTTCCCAAGGGAGCATTTTAATGCCAGATATTTTGAGAGTCCAATAACATTTAGAAATTAGAGAAATCACCCTGGTGTTTGTTTCCCAGCTCATTTTGGCCTTTCAAGTAATGATTTAATGGTCATATAGCGGGACAGTGAGTAAATCCCAGAAGCCCCACTAGACGCAATGGAGTGAGCCGTTAAAAATGGTGCCCACGAAGACTGCAGCAATGCGGGCAAGGGTTCAGATACAAGGGGAAACAATGCAGAATGGTGTTATGATTACAGCTGTTTAGAAAAATGCCTGCTTATAGGCAGGCTCTGGATGGGAAGATTAAAAACAGTTGATTTGCTTGAGTGATGGGATTAGGAGTAATTAGAGCAACATTTCTTTTATGGTTGTTACAGTGTGGTTTGGGCCGTTTTTAGTAAAAAAAAAAGTGAGGACTGTAGTTGTCATACTGTGGTTCTTGCCATTTTTCAAGTAAAAAAAGAGAGAGAGGATTGCAGGGGACTGCATGTGCCTCAGGGGGTCCTGGAGCTGTCCCCCTCCCCACTCCACCCCATGTGTGTGTGTGTGTGTGTGTGTGTGTGTGTGTGTGAGAGAGAGAGAGAGAGAGAGAGAGAGAGAGAGAGATCGATTCAGTCTCTGCCACTTGATACCATTCCAAATGGCTCCAGCTCCAACAGGACCCGCTGAATGGGAATTTTTGCAAATTTACAGTGGCCAAAAGAACAGTGAATTGATCAGCCAATGAAAACCCATTGTTGGGTTTTGTCATCAAGCTTATCAGTACCATGGGGAATTGAAGTGATATAAGGGCAAGTAAAGAGTTCAGGGAAGCCCGTAGGGAAGACGCGGGCTGGCAAGGAGCCTGATCAGGAGACCTGCGCCCTCGGGTAGAGGCCCAGAGGGGCTGGCGCCTTCTCAGCCGGAAGAGACCCAGCCACGCAGAGCTCTCCCAGAGGAGCAGGCGTCATGTAGTGAGCAGAACGGTCACTCAGGGTCTCCAGGTCCACGTGATCTGGCCCTATCTGGAGGTGACCCTGTGGCAGGCAGGGCGGACAGGGTGTTACCGCTGGATGGTTATGGGCTCTGCCTGGGAAGGATCACAGGAGCTGGGGAACCTGAGCCCACCACAGCCAAGCCGAGGTCAACCTGGCTGGACACCGGGGCTGGGAGGGCAGGGCTCCTGTTCCAGGGCACCTCTGAGATCCCCTGACTTCCAGACAGCGACGGGGTCTTTTCTGTTGTTTCAGACACGCGTCCTTGCTACAGGCCTGAGACTTTCCCAAGAGCTGTGTCTGCACTATTCCTCCGGCCCTCGTAATGCCATAAGGAACACAGTATTTCGAATCCACTCCACAGCAGAGTTTCCAAGGAAACAAGTCACTTGCCTGAGGTCCAGGCTGCGCGTCCTTCTAAATGACAGAGTGGGATTCAAACCCACACCGTTTCCCGGCCTGCTCACCGGAATGGAAAATGTGGAGGTGCAGCAAGGTGCCTGGAAGGAGAACGGAAAGGAAAGCTGCAGGCGAATGCCTCTGCCGCACACACGTCCATAGGTCCCCGGCCCCCATGTGCGTGTCAAACTGCCCAGAAGGTGACCGGCTGCTGTTAATGGCGTGAGAAGCCCAGGAAGGTAGTATGGAACTTCAGATAGACAGACGACAGACAGACCTGGACAGCTTGACAAATGGCCGCGTTCAAGTTGAGCAAGCATGAATGAGGCATATTGGAGATTCAGAAGAAAGAGAAGAGAAAAACAGATTCCTGGCCTGACTGCTCAGAGTGGCTATATACAGATGCAGAAGGAGAAGATATTTAATTTTAAATTTTTTCTGTTCTGGGCCTTCTGAAATTGTTGACAACAAAGGCAAAACCACAAGTTTAGAATTTCTCGTCAATGTGGAGTCCAGAGCACTTTAGACTAAACTTTTTAGGGCTGCTTTGGAGGAAGCGTGGAGAAGGGAGGGGCCCCGAGGCCCCACATACCTGGGCTCAGTGCCCTCTCTGCTGGTCATTTCTGGTTTCCAGCAACATGTTGTCACCAAAGCACACACCTTACAATAATCGAAGAGGAATTCCAGGGCATCACAGCCCATCTGCTTTGGGCTGTGTCCAGGTTGATCTTCCCAGCATGCTGGCGCCATCCCTGTCAGTGAGCAGGGCTGTCGGCAGCCGGCCACCCTCTCCCTCCCGCTGGCCTGCACCCCGTTAAGCAGTTCCCTCCTCCTGCAGGAACTGCCCCCCTCTTGTCCCTCCCAGCTCTTTTACACGGCTCTGGGGAGCAGAGATCTGCTCCGATTGTCCAGTGCTCAGATCATCTAGCAGGTGGCTTTCCTGCCACCTTCATCAGTGGAATCCTTTTGAAAAGCAATCTTCTGTGGGCCCCAAAGTGTAATCAGACAGGAGTGGAACAACTTCGTCAAGATGGGGATAGGAGCACAGGGCCCTCTAGCCAGGCTCCCCTTCACTGCCTACCCTGGGCGCACCCCTTTGAGCACCGTCTGCATCCCCTGCATACTCAAGAACGCTGCCATTCAGCGCGTCAGTGTGAGAGGCAGGGCCAGAACCCAGCTTCCCGAGCTGGAGACATCCACCACATCCACCGCCATTCACTCAAAAATACCAGCTTCTCCCTTCCCTGCACCACCCTGCCCCGCTCCCCACTTTTGTTAGGAGAGTTCAGTGGTCCCTCAGCCTGGCCGTGTTCCTCCTTTCCCACCTGGTGTCCCTGTGTGGCGGATGTGGGAGACGGTCACGGGAGCTGCCACCGCGATTCTGCCAGGACTGGGCTGTGCACGGCAGATGGCATCGAGCTGTCCTGGGGAACCCAAGGCTCTTCAGTGTCAGTGACAGTGAAGACTGGATTCTTGAGGGTCATTGATTCCTGTGAAGAATGTGTGCAGAGTCCCGCAAGGCTGGCTGGGACACAGGGGACACACAGTTTGGGTGGAAGGACATTGAAGTGGGCATCAAGAGAGCTGACTCTGCTGCCAACTTGCAGGGTCTCTAGACATGTCACCCTCTCTGGGGACTCTCGTCTACTCGGTCCAGGAACAGGTAGGAGAAGCCCTGCAGTGTAACATGCATAGGAAGTAAACGGCCCTGCCCTGTAAACCTCGGTCTCTAGAGTCAGACAGCCCCAGGCTTTAGTGTGGACGTGGCACTGGCCAGTGTGGGCCTTGGCCAAGTTCCTGCATCCCCACCCTAACCCCATCTGCGGGGGAGTAGGGGCAGCGGTGTGGGCTCCGTGAGCAAGTGTTCTGTGACAAACTCAGGACATGGCCTCGTGCCCAACTCTGCACCCTCCTTTCACAAGGGGCCCGGGCCCAGCCAGGGCATCCATGCCAACCGAGGCTTCTGAGCCAGCTTCAACAGCACCCCAGCGGGCCCTGGCAACTGAAGGGCAGACAGGCAGCACAGATCCCTCCGGATGCCCAGGAAGCCGCCTCACCTCAGCCGCCCTGGACCCAAGAAACAGGGCCTGTTGCAAGGCCCAAGGGATGGGACTGAGTCAACTGAATCTGCCAGGAGTGGGGAGGGCCCCTGGGGCATGCCCCCGGCCCCACCCCACAACAAAGAGCTCGGCGCTAAAATGCGCAGTGGCTGCGCTGACTTTGGGCTGCTGCATTTTCCACCCTCAGCCGGCGCACGATGAAATGGATCCCACCCAGCTTTCACAACACACGGTTTGGGGAGGGTACTGATCCAGCTCACTGGTGAGCCCCTTCACAACTCGGTCCCAAGGAAGCCTTTCTGGACGGGCTACAGCCACAGCCTGCCCCGCGGGACGGCGCCTCTGCATCCCTGAGCTCCGGTGCAGAATGAGGTGAGCTTTCTGCTGGAGGAGGCAGTGGCAGGGCAGGGGGGGCGCAGGTGCAATGCAAAGGGAAGGACCAGAGAGCTCCCCAGCCCCCCTCAGGGAGAAGGGCACGCCCTCAGCCTGCCCCCAGGACCAGCCGGACACCGCTACACTCCCCTACTTCCTCTCAGCCCACCCCCACCTCTCCCACGCTCCAGGCCACATTCCCAAGCAGGTCTAGGCCGGGTCCCCTGATGGAAGGTTCTTCACGCTTGTCTTCGTGTAGCAGCATGAGGGTCCCTTCCGTCTCTGCCCCGGCTGCTCCTCTGAAGCCACATCCCGGGGCACCGTAGGGAGCAGCCTCTCCTCATGCTCCCCACTGCCTTCGCTCTCCAGTCCCGTGGGCTCCACAGAGAGGGGGAGCCAGGCTCCGGCCCGTGGTGCTTCTCTCCCGTTCTGCATCTCCACGCACCTGCTCAGCCCCGAGACCCTGAGACGCGCACGGTGCACGCTCGCTGCCGCTGCTGCCCACGTGGGCTCAAGCGCGCATCTTTAAGTCACTTTGACCCAATACAGTGAGAGAGTGGGCGCTGCAAAAACTCCGAAGGAAAATAAATCCTGGATTTGTAAAATGAAAACACAGGCTCTTCAATTATTTTGTTTACATTCTATTTTCAAGTTAGCTATTTTTTAAATTAAACATTTATTTTGAGATAATGATAGATTCTCACGCACACACTTATAAAAAATAATACGGAGAGATCCTGCGTACCCTTTAGCCTGTCTCCCTCAACAATAACATCTTGTGAAACTCCTGTCACAACCAGGCCAATCTCATTAATCCGCTGATCCTGGTCACATCTCCCCAGTTTTACTGGTACCCGAGTGAGTGTGTGTGTGTGTGTGTGTGTGTGTGTGTGTGTTTAGTTCACAGTTTTATCACACATGTAGGTTCATGTACCCACCATGGTCAAAACACAGAACAGTTACAAAGCCACAGGAGCCCCAATTTATGACCACGCCCCTCCCGCACCCCCTCACCTCTGGCAACACTAACCTGTGCTCCCTCTTGTCATTTCAAAAACATCATACAAATGGAATCATACAGCATGTAACCTCTTGGGATTGGCTTTTTTCAGGCAGCACGACTGTCTGGAGTTTCACTGGCATGGTTGGTGGAGGAATAGTTCGTTCCTTTAATTGCTGAGTAGAACTCAAAGGCTGTTCTTTTTAACAAAAGGATTTTCCTTTTTTTACAATTAGAATCATTACAATAATAACACACACTTTTATATTCATTATTACTATGTGCCAGGCATTGTGCTAAACTCTTCTGTGCTTCTCACTTCAGCCTAGAAGTTGGTACCCCTGTTATCCCCATTTTACGGGACAAACAGCGGAGGCACAAAGAGGTCAGTGCCTCCAAAGAGCGATGACCTCAGAGAGAGCTTCTTCCTGGCTTACTGCGGCCTGCAAGGCTTGGGGACACATGTCAGTCTACACCCATTTCCTCACCCTCGACTCAGGGTTGGTGAGAGGAAAAGGCTTTGTGACTGGAGCCTAGTGCCTGGTTATTATTTTTCATCAAGGATAGAGGCAGCAAACGTTCCAGAGGGTTCCATAAAGTAAAGCCTGTTCGGGAGCCGTGGGGATTCAGCCAGCATCCACCCCCCTCAAAGCCTGGGGTCACTCCTCATAAGGGTCTCAGAGCCACACCTTATTTCCAGAAAATTGACTTTTTAAATTTTACACCTGTGGCCAAGTGCTGGGAGATAGGCAGGACAGGGCCCTTCACCTGTCTTTCCTTTCACCTGCTTGTGTTAGTTTCCTGAGTCTGCGGTGACAAAGTGCCACAGCTGAAAACAACCCAGGAAGCGCTAAGCAGGAATCCTGTGGCCCGGAAGCCTACATCAGAGCCAGGGCGCGCGCACTGATTCCAGCCTCAGACGCCACACCTGGTCCGGCCAGGTCTGCAGCTTTGCAATGCAGGGCCACAGCTTGCTAATTACAGGTACAAATGGCTCCAAGGGAGAAAAGGCTGCATTATCCAAGTTGGAAGTTACCTTTCAGGAGGCATTAGCATAGGACTGATGGATTAGTAACTTAAGAAATTTGTTTTCGCCTATAAATGCCAACACTCTGGTGCCCAAACATTTCATCCATCCCCTGGGGCTTTGGGGGGAGTCCTGAGAGGTGAAGTCACTCCCGGCCAGTCACAGCCTCCCAACGCCCTGCTGGGCAGCAGTCCACCCAGCAGCCACTGGCACAGCCTGCCAAGGGACGGTGGCTCAGGCCACGCTGGGAGGGGGAGGGGGGGAAGCTGCTAAAGTCGACGGAGCCAACCCACAACACACCCGCCACCTCGTCCGGCCTGCTACGGAGAACTGTGCCCCTGGAACCTGAGCCAGCCCGACCCCTCCATCCCATGCCGCAGCGACCCCGTGGCTCACGCAGAGAAGACACAGAGAAGTGCCCATTCTGGCCTAGAAACCCCAGTCTAGACAAGGAACGAATTGTAAATACGGGATCAGTGGCCAAACTCTATCGATTGCACCTCTGCACATCCTTTCAGATGTGGCCCATCTGCTCAGCCCCACTGGCTCTGCCCCAGTGCAGCCCTCACCCCTTCACACCTGCCCTGCTGAAACAGCCCCCACCCCGCCCTGCCCCAGGGGCCTGCAGGCCTCCTCCAGTCTGTTGCATCTCCAATGGGGCCCATGCTGTCACAAGGCAAAGCTCAGACTCACAAGCCCGACCCTGGCATCCTCTCTCTAGGTCGTCGTCCACACACCCCAAGCCTGAGCTCAGAGCACCTGGCAGAGTGCAGTCTGTGTGTCACCTTTGCACAAGTCATCACCCTGTACAGGACAGCGGAGAGTTTTCCACTCATGCATGTGTGTGGCCTTGGGCAATCATGCAGCTATTTTGTGCCCCCTCTGTCAAATGGAATAGTAACAGGGCCTTTCTATTGCCTAGGGTTGGGGAGGGGTCAAATGATTTAACCCATGTCACGTGTCTGGAAGAGTGCCTGCTATAGGAAATGCTCGGAGTGCCAAGTGTCACTAAAATTACTACCTTTGCCCACCTGCTTTTTGCAGCCAGGGTACCGAAATCGAAGTGTGAGTGGAGGCGCAGCGGAAGGTGCTACATCCTGGCCCCCATCCCCTGCCTGTGCCCTTGGCGGCCTTGCTGCTGTTGGCCTCCACTGCAAGCCCGAGAAGGTGGGCACCAAGCAGAAAGGACTGCAGGACATTACGGCATGGGCCACAACTGTGGAAAATGGCAGAGAGGCCACTGCGTGGGGAGACAGCTGCCCTCCTTGCTGCTTCACCCCAAAAGGAGCACGTCTTTTCTAGGGCCAGGACTGGGGCTGGAGGACTCTGTGGAACAGCGAAGCCCTCATCCACCTCTGTCTTTGCAGTGGGGCCCCCAGGGAGGCTTGGCGCGTCCCTGCACTGCAGGGTTTCCACGCTCGGACCCCTCCGCGCCGGCCTTCCTGCCCGCCATGCCCGGCCTGTCTGCTGGCCTCACGGCGGCGAGCCTCTCCGCCAGTGCACCTCTCGGCACTCTGGCCACACCGAACTGGCTCCGCGTGGACGGCCAGAGCCCAGCGCCCGCAGGAAGGGGAGCCGGGGCTAAACGCTCCAACTCCATAAGCCTCGCAGCCTGGAAACCATCACCAATCCGCCCTGCCTTGCTCCTCACCTGCACTCCCGCCCCGGCCCTTGTTGCCGCTTCCTCTCGCGCCCCGGGAGGTGGGGGATGAGGAGCAGGTGTCCCCACATCCTGAACAGCTCCCCGCACGGATTCCCACCACGACCGACTGAGGGGGACGTGCCCGTGGACAGAGGGCCTGCGGCCCGGGCAGGAGGGGCTCACGGTGGGGCTGCGAGCGCCACGTGTTCCCCGTCCCTCCAGAGCAGGGAGGTCATACCACACAGGACCTCGTTTCAGAAACTGAAATCAGAGTCTATAGGGTAGGGTTGGCAGGGGTGGGGTGGTTTGCAGGACTCAGATCTCCCTGCTGCAGAGCATCGAAAAGCCTCCTCACCCTGAGAACCGTCTTGACCTACTTGAGCCTTAGTTTCCTCACGTGCAAAACGAAGGTAATATCCTCTGTCCTGCCTCCCTCAAGAGCTTCTACGTTTATTCATTTGTTCAGCTACTAATTAAACAGCTGTCAGAGGCAGGCTGGAGCCGGGGCTGCTGGGAGGAAGCCACCGGGTCCCTGGTGCTCCCAGGAACTCAGAGTGAGGACTGTGAGGAGGCTTCGTGAACTGTACGATGCCAGCCCTGGCATCGTTGGCACGTAACACCCAGCACTGGAAGTGCCAGTGCTGCTGGAAAGGGCGGCACACGTATTAGGTCAGCGCTTCCCAGATCTTAACGTGCGTTTGAACTGCCTGGGCATCTTGCTAAAATGCAGGTCGGGACCCAGAAGGTCTGGGGTGGCCTGAGAGTCTGCATTTCTGACAAGCTCTAAGTGCCGCTGCTGCTGCTGGTCTGTGGGCCACATTTTGAATAGCAAGTTATTGGGTTAATGCTGAGCAATTACTGTTCGTTAAACCTAACTAGAACGTAGTTTATCAGATCAGCTAACTGCAGGATTTGGTGGAAGGAAAACAGGATGGATAAGTTTTGATGGGGGGGTGCTTGAGACAGGGCAAGTTCTAGAATACAGGGCCTCCCTGCATGCTGGCTATTAAGGGTGGTCTATGCATCTATACATGCTTCGCAGAGTGAGACACAGGGGCATTTGGGGGAAAGGGAGAAGGGGACCGGTGAACACAGTTCACGTGCTCCTCAGTGGGGTCCAGGATGCTCTGTGGAAAGGCAGGTTGCCCACGTGCAATGCGCAGATGTGGTTTGAGCACAGATTTTGGGTACTTCTTTTGGGGCACCCTCTCCACAAGTGTTCAAGGGCAGGAAGGTAGGTGTCAGTTGAGACTGCTTGCGTTGAGGGAACAACCTGGCTGGTGACAAGGCATCAGCCCACGGAGCCTGAGGCAGGGAACGGCCAGGCCGCAGGAGGAGCCGGCTGAGGACCGGTGTCTTCCCCAGGCTCTCCCTTGTCTCTTGCATTTGTTCCTCTCTCTGGGCTCCCCAGAGTGTCTACTGGATGGCTGCAGAGAGGGCCCGAGAAAGTCAGCAGAAAGAGGGGTAAATAAATATTGGGGTCATAAATTTGACCTTGAAAGGAGCCCACGCAGAGACATACGCATGCTTTATGACGGGAATGCAGTTGGAGCACCTGGAAAATTCTGTTCTTCACTTGATGTACTCTTTGCTCCAAAAATAAAGCCCATAAACTTGTTCAACAGCTGGAATTTTCCCTCTGAAGAGAGTACCTCGTCTGGCAGTTGACTTAAGCAGTTATTTGCAGCCTATAATTTTCACAAAAACAGTAGGGTGTGCCCGGCGGGAGATGTTTTCTACAGTCCCATGGAAAGAAAACAATGAGAAAACTTTGGAACAAAGGATGCTCTGATTCCATTAGAAAATAATCGACAATTCAGGGTCAAGGCCAACAAAGACGTGGAAAGTTTTCAAGCAGACACGTGAGGAGTTGGGAGAACTATACTTCAGAGGATGCTACAGAACGCAGCCTGCGGGATTGCTCAGTGGGAGCAGGTGGGGGGGTGACGCTAGAGACAGGGGGGCCAGTGAGGAGGTGGCCACAGAAGGCCAGGTGACGAAGCTCCAAGGCCCACGGAGGTGGCAGCAGTGGACACGAGGAAGGGATCCAGGCAGAAATCCAGGCAGAGAGAACCACCAGGGCTTGGCATGAGTGAGCTGGAGAGAGTGAGGGTCCAGGGGACAACAGCAATCTCGGGGTGCCAACCCCAAGTAACTAAAGAGCACAGTCCAGGCAACAAGGAAAGAGCACAAAAGGACGGGCAGATTTTAATGTGCTGGGAAGAGCTTGGGGGTCAGCAGCGGTTTGAAGTGGGCCTCTGTTTTTCACGCATACGCAGATGCTGTGTGTTCCTGGGCCCACAGGAAGGGACAGAGAGGAAGTGAATGAAAGGAGGACTGATGACAGAAAGGTGGTGGGACTCTGCTTCTTAGGGCACCGTCTTTCTAGTGGCCCTTAGCACTGAAGATGCCCCTGCCCGGAAATAGCACGAACGCAGCAGATCGTGTGGCACTCCTGAGAGCCCACCAGGGAAGTTACTAATAGTTCATGCCTACATATGGGGCCAAAAGCAACCTGTGAGGCAGACCCTGGAGAGGTTTCAATTCTTCTCCCACAGCCTGGGGACACCAATGTAATCCCCAAAGAGCTGAAAATCGTCAGCTCTACACAAGGCCTGGGCCATGCCCCATCTCTGCCACCTTAGTGCCCTGGGAGTGAAGAGTAGGAGAGTGCACGAGACAATGGAAAGGCCTTTGCCCTTTATTCTGAACTAGCTGACTGCCTGGTGTGGCTTGGGAGAAACGTCCATGGTGTCCACATTTTAAAATTCCTGGACGTTGACACATAGAGTTGTCCACATCAGAAGCACCTGGGAGGCCATTTGCAACGTAGAACTTGCACCCTCGTGCCTTTCAAGTTGGGGTTCACACTGGAAGCCACTATTGTTTTCTCTGTCCAGGTCTTCTTGCTGCTGCTAGCGTGCCAGAGCCCACAGCAGTGACACAGGAGTTCTGCTTGTCCCTCAGTTGGGCCGCACAGGAATATCACTCACCATCTCGTTGTGTGGTTCCCGGGCTTCCCCAAGCGCGTTTGCTTATATGATTAGTCGGGGCTGCCTAATGCTAGGACGTGAACGTCTCAGATCTCAGTGGCTTCAGACAGAGGAGGTTCATTTCTCACAAAAGTCGGCGGTGAATACTCCTGGTCAGACAGCTCTCGAGGACAGCTCTCCTCAAGCAGGGATGCAGGCGTTCGGGCGTCTTCCGCGTTGTGGCCCCGTCACGACTGGGCTTTTCACATGTCGTGGCCAGGCTTCTAAGTGGCACGGAGCCACTCAGCTTATATTCTAAATCAAAGCATCTCAAATGTATCCTCAAATTTGGTAAAAACAAAACAAAACAAAAAATCCACTTGATTGGTTTATAGGAAGGAAGAAATTACTTTCTTTATGTAGAAAAGATCACTTTGAGGAGGAAATAAAACTTTTGAAACTTGCCATTATAAAAACTGTCCACTCTTCTTGCTGGAATGAGTGAGGCTGGATTCTCAGCGAGCTTCCAAACTCCTGGGTAAAGAACAGCTTCAGAAAGGCCATTTGGGGGCGTGTCTTCTTGCCAGGAATAGTCCTGGGTTGAGCTCCCATTCACTCGGCTTCTTTTCTCTTGTAGGGCCCGTCCCAGGCATGCAACTGTTAACACCCTGCAATGTGGTCATTAACATACCCACTTTACAGAGGAGCAAACTGTGCACCAGAGAGGTTGGGTAACTTCCCCAAGGTCACACAGTTCTTGTTAAGCAGTACTGCTGGGATGTGATCCTAGACAGTCTGGCTCCAAGACACACACTTGTTTCGTGACATAAGCCTGCCGTCCTCAGTGATCAAAACCGAACGGAACTAACACCAGCACGAGCGGAGGAGACGCCGCGGCTTCAGAGGCATCGCACCCATTCACGCGGCCCATGGCGAATGGCAAATATTAGCAGGTTGGAGCCGTCTCTGCCCTTTGATAATCGTTTCTGCTCTGGGTTCCTGATGACAGTAATTTGAGGGTACAATTCCCATCTCCTGCACCAGCTATGAGTATACACAGACTGCAGAACTGTGCGGAAACCAGCCGCCCGTGCAGCAGGAGGTAGCAATTACATCAGAGCTCTGCTCACAGCCCCTGCACTTACCAGTTCCAGGCGGGCAGCTAGGGGCCTCACAGGGAAGGGGGTGTCTTGCTGGTGCCCCGGAGCCGGCTGCTAGCAGCATATATCGGCCAACTGTGCACATCGCTCCCCGACTTCGTGGCTTTAACCTGGCAATGGCGGCGGTGCTTATACCACAGAAATTGGCAAATGCTTTGCATCAGAGCCTTTTTTTTTTTAACACAGAGAGCCAGTTGATAATATTCTTGAGGAAAGCGGCGGTGGGGGACAACGTGCAGTTGAGGACTGGTGGGAAATCAGTAATGACAGCAGCAACACGAGCGAAGCACTTACAGTGTGCCTGGCACGGTGCTGAGCTCTGGGCTTCATGGTGTAGAATCCATGGGAAGGATATGACGCAGACACTATTATCATCTACATTTAAAAAGGAGAAAACTAAACTTCAGGAAGGTTAAGTTACACAGGAAGCTCAGATTCAAACTCAGGACCTCCATCTCCAATAACCCTGCCCTTTGACCCCCACGCTGCACCCCTCAGCTCAGGCAGTGCCTCTGGAGTATGGGCCAGGACACCTGCTTCAAAGGCGCTAGGGCTAGCTTAATACAATGCAGATTCCCGGGCCCTACCCTTCATCAGAACCCTGGGGTGTGGCCCAGGAATCTGGATTTGTACCAGGCTCTCTGGCCGACTCCGTTCCCTGAAGGTTGCAAGCCAGGACCTACGGTTACCCACTGGCCTCTAACAGGGCTCTTCCCACAGCTTCCCACAAAGTTTACTGGAAAATCTGGCCAGAGAATAGGTGTGGAACTTGGGTGGGGTTGGAGGAATTGGTCTGAGAGCCACGGCCGGACTGACTCCAGCTCCTTCCCCGTAGGCAGGCCAGTTCCCAGGCCCAGCACGCTGGGGGTGGCTGGAGGGGGCCCAGGGGCCGGGCACCTCAGCAGGCAGCAGGGATCCTTATTTTACTGTCACGAAAAGACCTGGTGGTTGAGGTCTCAATTTTCCAGCAAATTTCACATGTGAAGAAAAATCTGTTTTGTATTATTTTCTTTTCCAAATGGAGTTTTCCACATTTTGTAATAACAAAATCACCTTGGCAAGACAGCCATGCAGCGTAAATGAAAACACTACCAAGGAAACGGCATTTGATCAACTTTAAGCGCAGCAAATGTCATATCCACAAGGACAGGGACAGGGTTGGTGCATGAGCCAGTCTGGCCGTGGCTGCGACGAGGGCCAGCCCGGCTCTCAAAAGCAGCGCCTGCCCCGCCGCAGCCCACAGGCGTCCACAGAGCTCACTCTCAAATGTTTTTCCGCCAGGAAGTGGTGAAGGATGATGCTGAAGACAAGGGGGCTCTCCCCAAACCAGCCACCGCTCAGGTCTTGACTGAGTCACAGCAAACAGTCCTTCCACGCATTTGCCCCGCTCCCTGCGGGGCACCACAGCAGCAAAGTGACAGGCTGGAACCCAGCCGAGGTACGGGGTTTCCCTGGGATGGCTTGGTCATCTCCGCCTGACTGGGGTGGGGCCTGACGCCCCACCATTAAAATGGGGAATTTGGATGAACATGCCGTCCCAGTGACTGCACAAATCTCAGACATTTACACCATAAGGGGAGCATATTTATCAGATCCCTTATTGGGAGCCACATTAACGGGGGGAGAAGGCAGAGCAACTGAGGATTGGGATGCTTGGGGGAGAGAGAAGATGGGAGCTGCAGAAAACACTGCCGAGACGTGTCTCTGAGCTTCTATGCAAAGAAGATCCGTGGACTTGCTTCAGAGCAATCCTTGGGGCGGGGCAAGGCGGGGAGCGGTGGGGAGCACATGAGACCAGATCTGCCGGGCGCGCTCACTGCCGAAGCCGAGCGATGAGTCCATGGCATGGTGTGTGCCATTCTCTCCACTTTTGCACACGTTTGAAAGTTTCTACGATGAAAAGTTAAGAAACAAAAAAGGGGCCGATGGATAGAATCTCTATTCCTATCTCCAGTCCCTGCTGCCTAGAAGGCTGCAGGGGCCACGTCAGGGGCATAGAGCCAACAGGGAAAGGAAGTTCCAGCCCCAGAGACCCAACCGCCCAGGCCTCACCCTCTTCCCTCAAGCTCAGCTACACCCGTCCGCCCACCACTCAGCTCATAGGTGTGGATTTACTGTTCTACCTGGAAGCCCGCTCCGTGCAGGCACCTAAGTCCAGCAATCAGCAGGACAGTTGGAGTCCCTGGCTTCATGAGCTCACAGACAAGCTGCGGGGAAACAGACGAACACATGAACAAAGACTTGCGATCGTTTCAGACTGGTAAGGGGCGGGAGGCAGCAAACAGGAGGGAGGGAAGAGAGGGATGAGGCAGCTGCTTTAGTGAGGGGGCCATGGGAGACCCCCGGAAGAGTGGCATTGGAGCAGGGACCCGAGCAAGGGAAGCAGTGAGCCCTGAGGACGTCTGGGGAGGGTTCAGGGCTGAGGACAGCAAGTGCAAATACCCTGAGGCAGCACTGTGCCTGGGGGTAAATGAAAAATAACAAAGAGGCAGGGGGAGGAGTAGGAACTGAGATGGGGGGGGTCTGGGCGGGGCAGACCCCACAGGACCTTGCAGGCCTTTCAGGAGCTTGGATTTGACTCTGAGTGGAGAGAACAAAATGTCACAAACACATTGGTTTGCAGTGAGGAGGAGACAGTCAAGAGCAGGAGTGGCGGCTGGGGGACCAGATCACAGACCACTGTGGTTTGTGGCCAGAGGTGAAGACAGCTTGGGCCGCGACGGTGGCCGAGGAGACAGAAAGAGGCGGTCAGAGTTGGGGTATGTTTTGGAGGTAGGGACTTGCTGACGGATTGGTTAGACGGCTGGGGTGCCCAGTCAGATAGGTGCTGAGTGCTGAGAAGGAAAGACCTGCGCAGGGAACGGGAACGCAGAGGGGAGGGGATGACAGATGATGCCGGAGCGGTCGGCGGGAGACAGCGCCCCTCGAGGCCTCCGCTTTGGGCTGCAGAGCTGGCCATCGATGGGGTCAGGCTCCAGGGTCCTCTTCCCCCTCCTCGGGAGCCCGCGGCCCAGGGGTTCGGTCTCTGAACACAGGGCCCTGCTCGACAGGGCGTGAATAAAGGACGCTGGGAGCCTCCCTGGCAGAGTCCCCACCCTGCCTCACCCCCTGCTCCAGGGACACACGGGGCCCTGCCGCCCGCCCCGCAGCCCCGCTTTCTCACGCCTCGCTGGAAGGACCCAGCTGGCGCCCACTCTCTACGCACCCCGTCCTCCCCTCCCGCGCTCTCCACCGCTGCCTGCGTCTCCTCCACCTGGTCCACGGGGCCAGAAAGCAGCTGTTCTCAGATCCGTCGCAAGTTCTAGTTCTCAGTTATCAAAGCCAGGGGGGCTGCTGCCCTCGCCCACCACTGCCCGACGGCATCCCTCAGCTCTTCCACGACACTCGCTGTGGCCCGCCTGCCATGCAGCCGGGCGGGGAGATGAGACCTGCTGGCACCTGTGTGCTCGTCTGCCTCCTTCCAAACCAGCAGTGCCTCGGGAGGAATGGCCACGCGCTGACGCCGGCTGACGACCACTGAGTGTTGTGTCATGCGAGGCCCTGTGCTCGGTGCATTTTGTCCCACCAGGCCTTCGAGGTGGGTGACTGGGGCTGGGAGAAGTTCAGTGTCTTGCCCAAACTCACGCTGGCAAATGGCAGAGCCAGGTTTGAGTGAGGCTGGTTTGCGTACAGAGGTCCTGCTCCTGCTGTGCTGTACCCCACACCAGCCCGAGGGCAGGGAGGTCTGAATCACCTTCGCACCCCCAGAGCCTGGCACAAGTCACCGGGGACCCTGGAGGCTGCCCAGCCCAGCACCAGGCCCTGCCCTGGGGAAGCGGCCAGCGGAAAGGCCATACTGCCCAGGCACCAGGTGTCACGGGCAGGGCGTCCAGCCGCAGAAGCTGGGCCCCTTCTCCCAGAGAGGAGGCTCTCTTTGGAGAACGGGCTGGGCCGATGACCAGATGGGCCGCCAGGAACAGACGGCCGAGTTCAAAGAAAGCAGTTGCAGGGGAGCGACTCCTGAGAAGGAAGGTGGGACACCTGCCGCACTCACATGTCTGTGCTCCGGCCAGGCCAGCTCCCCCTAAGGAACAGCCTCTGCCCCCTGCCAGTGTGGCTGGGATGGGAGATGTTGCCATGGGGACCAGACACGCCCCAGGAACTGCTGATCTCCCGACGCCCTGAGGAGACCTAGCTCTGTCTCCCAGGGACGAAGGCCCAGTCCTCACATAGGTGAAGTTTCTTCCGAGAGGATGTGCTCAGAGAGGCTGAGTAACTTGCTCAAATGCACAGTTTTAAGAGCCAGGCACAGACATGGATTATAAAGATGACCCCCGTCAACTTTATATTAATATATAGGCAATTTCAGTTGTCGTCTGTTCTTCCAGACAAGTTTGCCACTTACGTAGGCACTTAAATGTTCACGCATAGTCCAGCACGAATCGGAACCCGCTGGGTCCACACCTCATGCTTTGTCATCATCACTGTTGCCATCATCACTGTCATCAAAGCTAATAGTTCTGGAATATTTATGGCATGCTATTCACGTTGCATATATCATCTCATTGACTCCTCAAAATGACTCATGAGGTAAATGTTAATATCCCCACTCTACGGATGAAGAAATCAAAGCTCGGAGAGGTTCCGGATCGTGCCCCAGGCCCCACACGGCTAGGTGGCAGAGCCAGCCTGTCCATGGACGGACAGCGGCAGCAACGCTGGGGCCGTCACGAAGGCAGCTGCTCGCTCCGCACCGCTCCCTGCGGGTCAGATCGCAAAACTGCAGGCCTGATGGAGGCCGGCCAGAGAGCGCTGAGCACAGGCCCGCGGGGAGGACCGTGCTCATGTTGACAGGGAGGCATTTCAGAGCCGAGCAAGGAGGACCCAAGGCACAGAGACCAGTCCTCCCAGTCCCAGGCCATCTTCGCTTGGCCAGGAGGTCTCCTGGCAGCCCCCACCCCCTTTAGCCATCCTGGCCGTGCCCACCTGTATCACAGGCCATTCTTGGCAGTGCTCAGCCCTCTCGCCCCCAACACGTGCGTGGCAGTGGCAGTCAGGGACACTGCTGGATCTTCATCAACCCAGACCACACACTGCAGACACCAGGAAACTTCCTGGATATTTGGAAGCTGCCAGAAAAGCCAATTAAGAACGTAACTTTGCCATCAGGCATCAGCCAGTGCTGGGTTTGAATCCTGGCTTTGTCGTTTATTAACTCTGTCATGCTGGGCAAGTTATTTAGCCTCTCTGTCCCTCAGTTTCCTGATCTATGAAATGGGAATAATAACAATACCTATCTCAAAGACTTAATGGAGGGATTCCGTGAGATCATGCAGGTAAGACTTATACTTCCTGAAACACAGCAAATACTAAACAAACTAACAAAAAACTAGCTAATTTTGATCCAACCTGACCCTTACATGTGTCCCTTAAAGTAACTGGGTAAGTAGCACCGGTCTGGAAGTCATAAGTCCCAAGTCTGTGAGTTTAGTCAAAGGACCACACATCTCTGGGACTCAGCTTTCTCTTCTTTAAGATGGGGGTGTTGCCACCACCTTACCTGATATTAACAAAAGGACCTATGTTGCTGATGCATGAGCAAGATCTCTGGAAAGCCCAAAGCCCGGGACAGCTTACTTATAAGTTGCCCTGTCCTCTGTATAGCTAACCCAGAATCTACCTGCTCTAGTTAAGGGCAGGCCTGTGGTTGGGGCATCTGCTGTCACTGAGAAGCTGAGGTGTTCTTAACCTGCTTTGCCACCAATATGCACGTTCAGAGAATTTGCTCCACAGCAAGCCCCCTAGCAGGGAGACGTCCTCCTGGTCCCGCGTCTACCAGCTGGAGCTGCTCTCCTCCTGAGCCCCCTCAGCCTGGAACAGGGCGTGAACCCGTCACTGAGGCCTTTGCCTTCTTCACAACTTCAAGCCAGGTCCAAAATGGAATGTGACAGCCACAACACTAACTGAACGGTGCAAACCGATACAGACGTTCGCTGCATCTTGGGACGGAAAGCTTTGCAAGAGCGCGAGACGGCTGTAAACACCCGAGAGTCCGGCGTGGTGTGGAGACAACTGGAAGGATGTCCCTGAGTCTGCACACGTCCCCCCAAGATCTCGGGAGCTGGCACGCATAAAGGATGCTGATGGATGTGGCAGTGGAGATCGAGTGGGCACCCAGAAAAGAGGGCAGATGTTTATCCATCAGCTACGTACTGGGGGCCCCTCTTGGGCCAGACACTGTGCTGTGTGTGGGGGACACTGTAGTAAACATGACCATCTGGTCCTCACGGGGCCCACGGTCTGGCAGGGACAGTCATCGAGCAAGTCACTGTTGGTGTCAGCACCTCAAAGGAGGATGTACAGGGTGCTCGGGGAGAGTAAAGCAGGGGGAGAGGAGGCGGGGGAGTCAGAGGAGGCTTTCTGGAGAAAGTGACATTTCTGCTGAGCAGTTCGCCTCACCTGACCTTGCTTTACGAATGCCCACCTCGTTAGAACGCAGTGGGGCCGGAGCAGAAACAGCTCCTTGTGGAATAGACAAGCGAGTGGCCTCAGCATCTGCAGCCTCAGAGAGAAAGAAAATGCAGCTTCTCACGCTTTGTGAACAAAAGGGAGGCCTCCCTGGGCCGCCCCAGGGGGTGTCTCACAGACATTCTTGGCTCAGAGGGGAAGGCAGGACGGCACCCGAGTTTGCCGTTGGGGAGATTCCTGCGCAGAAGCTGACGCAGAGTCCCGCAGGCTGCTCCGGCTTTCAGACGTCTCGTCGCTCACATTCGAGACAGAACAGCACAAGCCCGTGCATCTGCCTTGCTATTTCTGCCGTGGGTCCCTGTCTGACATCAATATCACCTTCTTGTTCACTGCTCATCGCGAATGGCATTTTCACAGCCATTTCTACAATAGTTAAATATCTCCAGGTATTTTTTCCCCAGTGCTGATGCGAGTGGGAAGGGGCTGTCAGAGGTGATGACTAGGTGGCAGGGCACTCAGTCAAGCAGAAGGTGTTTTCCCGAAGAGGGCCCTATGGGCGGCTCTGGGTCCAGCCCCGTGGTAGCCAGAAAGGAGGCCTATTTGGTGTTTAATGGCATTTCTCAAAGTGTGCACTCTGGCACCCAGCTTCACGCCATGCTAAAAGGTGTTTTGTGAGAAAGGGATCCCAGGGTCAAATTGATTTGGGAAACACTTGTTTGAAAAATGTTGAACAGGTTTCCTGGCTTTGGGACTGCTCAGAGCCTTTCACATGTGGATGGACATCGAAAATCTCCGAGAGGGGAGTAACGGCACTGGCCTGGTCCAGACCCTCCCCCGCCGTAAGAATGACATGGTTTGTTGTTTTCCCAGGAATGCCATAACAACGTACCACAAACTGGGGAGCTCAAAACAACAGGAATTGGTGCTCCGACAGTTTGGAGGCTGGAATCCAGAATCAAGGGGCTGGCAGGGCCACACTCCCGCAGAAGGTCCCAGGGAAGAATCCGCCCTTGCCTCTTCCTCGCTCTGGCAGTTGCCGGCGTTCCTTGGCAGACAGACACGTCACTCCCATCTCTGCATCTGCGTCACGTGGTCCTCCCTGTACCTCTGTGTCTTCCCGCGGCCTGCTGCTAAGGACAATAGTCATTAGATTTGGGGCGCGCACTAACCCAGTATGACCTCCTCTGAACTTGGTTACACCTGCAAAGACTTGGTTTGCAAATAAGGTCACACTCACAGTACCAGGGGTTAGGACTTGGACATATCTTTTGAGGGGGACACAATTGAATCCACTATTGACGGGCTAGAAAGAAAAAAAGGACACAGGGTGGCTCACCAGACTGTAGGCAGATTCCCATCTCTGTAAGCGCTGTGCTTTCCGGCACGTTAGCAGGTGCGGTAGCTCCAGTCCATTTCCCCTCCGTGTGCGAACATCCTAACGCCTGCCTTGCAGGACCGCTGTGGGATTAAAGAGATGAATATATAACGCATTGAGCCCCGTGCCTGGGCACACGATAAGGGCTTTAAGCAGGAGAGCGACATGGTCAGATTAGTTTTTTGGGACAAAACGATTGCCCTGGTTTCTGTGTGGAGGAGGAGCTGGCAGGGGCAAGACTACTCTGTCTCTGTCTTGCTGGGTCCCCCCTTGGGTGCATCCGAGGAAACACCCCGTGCAGCTCATCTGGCCACGTGTGAGGAAGGCCCAGATCAGGACCCTGTGAGGATCTGCTGGGGGATCATGGGCTGTCAGTTTGTACCAGCTCAGACACTATCACAGGATGTGGCCGAACTACAGAGAGTTTTGGGCCTGTTTCCTCCTCTGAAAGTGGGACTGACAGTCCCTTGCTGTGTACCTTACAGGGTGACGGGGGAATGAATGACAAAATGCACAGCAAATAGCTTTGTAACATGCAATTCAGTGTTCAGGGTATGTATGGGGGGTCGTTATGTCCTTCAAAATACTGCTCCCAGTGGGTCACCAGGTCCCTCCCTTAGGTAGTCTGGCTAACTTTGGTACCAGGGTGGGTAGGAACAGGGTAGAGGCGATTATTAGAAAAAAATCTCCCAAGATGTGAAGGTGTTGAACCCCAGCATGAGACCCCAGATGAGGCCATCCTCAGCCATGTTGCCAAGGCTTTGATTCCCAGTGACCAGAGAGGGTGTGGGGAGAGCAAGGAGGTGCACAGCCTGGGCCAAGTAGACCAGGGCAGGCAGGCCAGGGATCAGTCACTGGGGGGGTCTTGACTGGAGGTTCGATGACCCAAACTCCGAGGAAGATGGGCACGGCTCTGCCTGTCACCACTGGAGCCTCTGGGATTGGGAGAGCTGCGGTGCCCAGGCGAGTCTGTGCAGACAACAGGGAGGATGGCCCGTCGGCAGATCCGCAGGCAGGATGAGGCCCAGCACAGCTGCCTCCTGATGCCAAGACAGGAACGTGAGCTCCCCCGGCCGCAGTGATTTATGGCAGCCTGTGATGCCTCAACCTGCACCCAAACTGCCTTCAGAAGCAGGGGCAGGCCCGGCCCCGGGCCTCGGAGCTCATGCACAGGCAGCATCCGCCGTGTTGCTGCTGGCAGGTGTGCCCCCCCGAGCCCCAGATCTGGGGAGCCATGCAGCATCCCAGGTATGCACCCAGAGCCTGGGGGAACTCCAGAACACTCTCTCTGACAGGGTGCCTGTGCTCTGACCTGCTTCCAAACCAACGCCTGTAGAGAGAGGAGGGCGCCTGTGCCATCAGGGAAAGCATTTCCAGCCAGGGCCCTCTGGAACCAGGGCGGAGGCGGAGGAGGCCCCAGAAAAGAAAACCTAAGCCTGGGCTGAGATGGTCAGGGAGGAGGACCAGGAACAGCAAGCACCTGAGGCCATCACACGTCTGCCTGTGGGGGCCTCTCCAGGCAGGGGCTCCAGGGGCAGGGCCCCCTCCTCCAGGCTGTTCCTGGGCCCTTCGCACGGTGCTTGGTGTTTAGCATGCATTCACTCGATATTTGGCCACGACTGGAATTCACATTTTCAGCCCAATACCATTTCTTAAGAGCCTGCAAGGCCACACGTCCCATGCTGATGGCGACTCAGATACAGTGAGAACTGGACAGACAACTAGAGTGAGTCGGGCCGCAATCCATGGACCTGATGTTCCGGCTCCACCATGCAATGACTTTGCAACCCCTCAGAGACTCCGTTTCCTCATTGGTGAAACGGGGGTCAGGACGGGTCCTGCCCGTTAGGCGGTTGTGAGCATTGCTGAGACCACTCGCTGACAGGCAGTTGATCACTAGGCTGCACAGAGTACATTTTCAATAAGTGCTGGCTATTGGTGTTATTTTTTAATCAAATTATAAAATATATAAAACTTTATATAAAATAAAATGCACAGATCGTAAGTGTTCCAGTTGATAGGTGTTAACAACTGTACAGACCTATGTAACCATCGTTCGAAACAAGATATAGCTATTAAACATTTCCAGTCGCTCTGGAAAACTCCCTCATGGCCCTTCCAGTGAAGCTCTTCCTCCTTGCTCCCAGAGGCAAACTCTTCTGAGTCCCAACATGGATGAGCTGTGCCCACTCTAGAACTTCATGTAAACGGAATCCTAGAGTGTATCCTCTGGCCCCATTCCTCTATGCCTGGCTTTCTTTGCTCAGCATGTTTCTGAGGTTCATCTAGGGTGTCGCAGGTATTCGAGTTTCTTCTTGTTCATTGTTGCATAAGTATTCCATTGTGTGAATATATTAATATCCCTTCAGGAAAGTCTATTTTCCTGTTGATGAATGTTTGGTTTGTTTCCTGTGTTTAGCTATTATAAACAAGTTCACTTTAAACATTCTTATACAAGTCTCTGTGTGGACATATGTTTTCACTTCTCTTGGATAAATAATTAGGAATGCACTCACTGGGTCATATTCTAGATGTATGTTGATAAGAAACTGTCAAATTGTTTTCCAAAGTGGTTCTGTTATTTATATTCTTGCCAGTAATTTATGGGTTCCATTTATTCCCCATATCCTCATCAGCATTTGGTTTTATCGGTCCTTTTTATTGTAGTCATTCTATTGGGTGTGAAATAATATTTCACTGTGGCTTTAATTTGCATTTCCCTGATGACTAATGATGTTGATCAGTTTTTCATGATGTGCTTTTTGGCCATTCACATATCTTCTTTAGTGAGATCTCTGTTCTCATTTTGAAAATTGGCTTGTTTGTCCTTTTATTTTGATATATAGAAGTTTTAAAATATATTCTAGATGTATATTTCCTTTATCAGATATATGTATTTCAAATATTTTTTTCATCTGTGGCTTACTCATTCATTTTCTTAATGGTGTCTTTTGATGATGAACAACAGAAACTTTTACTTTTGATGACCAATTCATTATTCTTTCCTCATATGGCTAGTGCCTTTTGTATCCTAAGAAATCTTTCCTTTCCCCGTGACTGTGAAAATATTTTCTTATTTTTTTTCTAGAAGCTTTTTGATTCTAGGTTTTACATTTAGGTTTAGATCCATCTCCAACTATTATTTTTTTAAATTGTAGTGGTTGTTTAGAGCCGTAATCACTACGGAAACACTCAGGTTCTTTACAGAATCGGACTTTACTTAAGACTCAGGCTGAAGAGATAATGTCAGTTCGAAGAAAGGGCTTTGGTTAGTCATGGCCATGACCCATCCACAGAGTTACTGCTAAGTGACCACAGGCCACAAATGGTGGCTTAAGAACAACCAGCCAAAGAAAAAGCTAAGTTGACCTTTCTGTGTCCAACCAGGGGGCACCGAGCTTCTGTTTACTGACTCAGACAATGGCTCTGGGGACCACAGCAGGTCCCAGTCCAGAGCCTTAGGATGACTGCCAGGACACGGCACTGAGGATGTCAGGGGCGTCCTGCCCCCTTGAAGCCCAGCTGGTTCCTAGAGTTCTCTCTGCACTGACAACTGGGAACGCGACACGATCTGGGCAGCCCCTCGTGGCTGGACGCAGACAGTACTACGGGTGGTGAGGCCTGATTGCAGCAGATGTCAGAGCCGCCAGCAGGGCCCGGTGACAGCGGGACGGTTGGGGCAGCAGGCCTGGGGCCACATGAAGGAGAGCCTAGGCCAGAGACAGCGGAGGTCGTGAGTGATGGGCTCCTCGTGAGCACAGGAGAGGCCCTAGGAGGAGCCAACGCCGGCAGCCCAGCCTTTGAGAACCTGCCCTGGAATCTCACGTGGCAGCGAGGGGCTTGTGAGGTGTGTTCTGTCACTCTGGGGCAACACCCGAGGTGGCTGTCTGTCGGGCCGGGTAGGAGGCTGCTGGGCTGTTCTGTCTCTGCAGGAGGCGCATGCCCGCAGCCTCCATGCCCCCGCTCTGCTGGCATATGCGATGTATGTCTCCTCACTCCCGTTATGGAGGACTTGGCACCCTCAGCAGGGTGTGGCACAGGGGAGGGGAGGGTGCAGCTGGACTCACGGAGGAGCAGGGCCCAACCCGTGGCAGAAAGGCTTTCTGGCTGTCCATATTTCTGGTCCCACCCCTCAAAGAGGAGAAGGCATTTCCGAGGCCTCACGGCTAGGCAGCGGTGGTGCAGGGATTTGAGTCGGGCAGTCTGACTCCAGAGTTGTGAAATATTCCAAGGAAACCAGAGAGGTCAACGGACCAGAGGTATCTGATCGCCCCCTCAGTCTCGAGTGCCCGGGGCAGGGCAGGCGCCTCAGCAAACGCACAGCCAGCAGGGCTCTCGGACAGCCCTCAATTCAAGGAACAGTGACCACCTCGTGTGGGGAGCCCTGAAAACCCCCACCCGCCACGCCCCACAACCCTCGAAGAGCAGAGCGGAGCGGGGCTGGCACGTGGAGGGGGCAGCCTCAGCGTCACCTCTTTCCTTTGGAGGGGAGCTTTACCTGAGGTGACCTGCGATACTCTGGGTTAATCCAGAACTTAGAATTTTTAAAAAACAAAGTTCTTTCCCTCTGGGTCTCTTAAAAGAGACTCATTCCAGCATCATTTCTAACTCGAATAATTTTGGATGTCAATTGTGTATCTTTAATGAGCCCAGAAATTTTCATAATTATTCTTTTTTTCAAAGCCATAATTATAGGTTAGAGTATATGCTACAGACAAGAAATTTAAATAGAGCTTTTTACACACTTAGGCATTCTGCTTCTTTCTCTTTTAAAAAAAATTTTTTTAGAATGCTTCCAATTATCCTTCTGTTACCTTTCTTTTCTCCTTGAGGTAAACACTAGGAGATGAGACTCTAATGTCCAATGCCTTGTCCCCAGGTGGCATGTCCCAGCCCTGTCTCCCTGCTCCTTCAGTGCACACCCAGCTCCCCCGTGGCTGCACTGGGCACAGCACTTGGCAGCAGGTGGGAAGGGTGGGCTCCCAGCACAGAGGGCCGGGTGAGCCCTCCGCACACCAGAGTCCACCCACAGGTGCACAGGCAATGAGTGAATGAAGCCGGACAGGATGGGGACGACGTAGCAGAGACTCCCAGGCGGGTGTCCTGCAGTGATCAAAGCTGCTGCCAGTGATAACCCCGGACCTGCCCTAGCTCCACGGCGTGGATTTGAACTGACGACAGGTGGAGGGGCCCAGCAGGGCTGGGACAGGGGGCCAAGGAGACCACGGTTCTGGATGTAATCATCCATTCCCTCATTCCCTCAGTGTTCACTGAGCATCCCTGCCCTTCTGGAATTCACTGCCAGCCCCTCTCTCTTCCTTCATACGGACCCCACGTCTGGCACAGAAGCTGGCACAGGGGGTCCTTCCCAGGTCCTTCTCACTCACAACTTCCATGCTTCCCAACAGTACTACCAAGTCTGGCATCACAGTGTTTCCCGGATGACTCCTGTCCCCCTCTTGCCCTCGGCTGGGAGCAGCGGGGAGGGCTCTGCCCCACTCCTGTGTGACTTATCCCCGGTCCCTACCGTGGCTTTACCGCAGTGCACTCCACTAACGCTTCCCGGCACTGCCAGATACCTCCGCGCTGAGTTCGCGCCAGGCACTTCCGTGCGTGTGCTGCGTTCTTCACCTTCCACGGTCCCCCCCGGGCGTGGATGTTACGCTATACCCATTTGTGAGGGATGGAACCGAGGCTCGGAGCCCCCGCAGCAGGCGCTGGGCTCTCACCTGCCTCTCTCCCTGGATTTGCTTTGCGGCAAAGGTCAGAGGCTGCAGACTTGTGTCCTCCCGGGTTAGGACAGGCTGTCTTGGCTGTAAAGGGACAGACATCCTGCTCTTGGTGAGACTTTTGCATTTCCTCTATTGCCAAGTGACTGAGACTAAGAGTCAGCCTCCCCCCCATCCCAGGGCTGCTGGGAATTTGTTTACTTCTTAACTCGAGAGCCCATATCCTGGGGAGAAGGTTGGGGCAGGAGCAAAAACATGTGGCCAGCATCAGAGGAGAGACTCCCAGGAGCCTCTGTCCTCCGGCTGGGGTCCAAGAGGAAACAGCCGCCTCCGACACAGGCGGTGGGAGGTAGGTGCCAGCACAGCTGCCCGAGGCGGAGGGCCGGCCAGAGAGAGGCCCCAGTGGGTGGGAGGCAGCTCACTCTCAGTGCTGAGCAGCAGCTGACGCGAGAAGGGCCACCCAGGCCCGCGCACCCATCGCTTCGGCACACTGGCATCGGGGGTCAGGCTGTGCCCTCCACAGCTTGCCACGCCGCAAGGCCTGCTGGGAAAACACAGGGAAAGAAAACGATCCTCCGCTCCAAGGAGACCTAGCAAAGGTCCTTTCGTTGTCAAATTCTCACTGAGAACAGATTCTGTGCCAGGCACCCAGTCTCATTGTCACAGACCTTACACTCTTGCAGGGGAGACTGACAATGAGCAAAAAAAAAGTAAATGCATGACAATTTCAGTGCCTGCAAAGAAGACAGAGCAGGGCAACACGACAGAGAGAGTGACTTTGTGGGCAAGGAAGGCCAGTGCTGTAGACCGGATGGTTGGAAAACTCTCCGCGGAGGAGTCTGGAGTTGACCCGTGAATGACAAGAGTGACAAGGGGTGGCCACCCGAGCATCCAGGGAAGAGCGGTCCAGGCGGAGGGACCGGCTGCTGCGGCTGCCCAAGGCCCTAACAAGCGGTGCTTGTGAGGAGCAGGAAGACGCAGCTGTGAAGCCGGGGGCTGCCGGCGCGGTCGCGGGGTGGGGTGACGGCCCGAGCTGCCGGCTCACGGGGCCGGCGCACATCCCCACCAGGACTTGGGATCTCACTCAGCAGCTTGGGAAGCCTCTGAAGAATTAAATTCTAAAATAATTATTCTTGCTGCCAGGTGAATAATTTTCTGGGGAGCAAAAGGCAAAACAAGGTAATAGAATTCTTATTTTAATATTATTATTTGCACCCACTTCCAGGAGCCATTTTATATCCCTCAATATCTAAGTATTTGGGGGATACTTGGCTGTTTCAATCAAGGGAGCTGGTTTCATCTTCACGTGCCTCAAGGTGAAGACGGTTCACACGGTTTTAACCTCCGCAGCCTCCCTGCATGGAGCACGCGGCCAGGCAGGGGCCCCTGGAAGCCTGTGTGGGTGGGACACATCTGTGTACTCAGCGATTCAATAACAGTAGTTAATACAACACACCAGGCCGCCTGGGAGACCGGCAGCGTTTCATCCAGAAGCCAAGAGTCTTCTTTAAAGCCTCTCCCTGTCTCAGTGCAGGCCCAGCCATTGTTCCTGCCCACTGTTGTGGCTGTTTGTCTTCCTGGGAGATCCTCTGTCCGGAAACAGACACCCCTGGCAGGGCCAAAAGGGTGGGCTCGGGCCTGCGGTTCACCAGCCACGCCCTCCTTACAGCCTTTCAAATGTGTCTCCCAAACCACTTGGGGAGGAAACGCTTTTTCTCCAGAATGTTCCATCCCACCAACCCTGGAAACCTACAGCAGGGGTCCCCAACCTATGGTGAGTTGTATAATTATCTCATTATATGTTACAATGTAATAATAATAGAAATAAAGTGCACAATAAGTGTAATGTGCTTGAATCATCCCAAAACCATCCCCCACCTCCCCAGTCTGGGGAAAAATTGTCTTCCATAAAAATGGTCCCTGGGGCCAAAAAGGTTGGGGACCACTGATACAGGACAAAGGGTCCAAGAGGCTTTTTGCTTGTCTGGGAAGAGGGAGAGGCCCATCTCCGCACATGCCCTCTGCACGCTGAGAGAAGGAGGCAGGACACACAGGCCCATCCGGGCTGTGGACAGGGTGGCTTCCCAGCAGCCCTTCCTCTTTTCCTTTTCTCTCAGACCGTCTCCTTTTCCCCGTGGCAGGTGCCCAGACAGGCTGCTGCAAAGACTTTGGTCTCAATTCCATTCATTTGGTAGTAGCTGCTTAAGAACAGGGTTAACAGGGCTTCAGATCATGTCGTGGCTCAATAGGAAAGAGTGAAGTGATCGATTAGTGATGTCTGCCCTGAGCACAGAAGATTGTGGAAGCACGTATGTCATTTGTTCATCAATCTTATCAAAGGCTGGCAAGATTGGAGACCTAGCATACCACCACATCTCCCTTTTCTTTGCAGCTGAGCCTCTGAAGGCTACTGAGTCACTGAGCAGAGCCAGTGCCAACAGTCCAATCGGCTCCTCTCAGTGCTCCTGCCAAGGAGAACCACCCAGAACTCCTCAGGCCTGACCCACTCCTTTCTTTGCCTTGGTGCAGAATTCCCTCCCGAACTATATGGCACCCGAAACAGGTTTCCAACCAGATACCTCTAGGGTAGGCATTCTCCACAGTAGACCATGCAGCCTTCAGAGCCCTTCTAATATACCAAGCTAAATGGTAGGAGTTTTAATTAAACAGAAATTTAAAGGAAGTTTAAATCGGAAAAAAAAAAACTGTGAACATTTTAAATTATTAAAATTCCACTCACAAGTGGAATCAAACAAGGAAAAAGTAGGTTGAATGAAGCAACCAATAAAAATGCATCCCAAATACAAACACTTTTGAAATTTAAGATGATTGGGTTTGAGCTTTGAATTTGATCTTAACTGGTATTAAGGTCCATCTTCAAAGGAGGACCATTAAAAAGGAATTTAGAGGACATTTACTTTTTGGGACTTATGTTCTAATCCAAGCATCCAATCTTCAGCTTCTGTGAAAGGCAGGCAGGATGGCATCCAGCTCCATTTGAAAACAAATATGCATCTCTTAGTTGAGTGGCAGGTTTAATTAGCAGCCACATTCTATTTTAATTGCTAGATTATTAGCAAAGACAGCATCACCATGGATGACTGCACTGCATGTGAATTTGGAGTAAGCCACTCTGCTATGTAACTTTTTCCAAAGAGATTAGGACATGCGGAGCAGGATGGCTCCTCTGAGCTCTCACGGGTGGCGTTTCCTGTCTCTCCCACAGCTTCTCCTCTGTCGGGGGCACTTTTTAATAGCAAATAAGCCTCTGAGAGGACGAAATGGGATAGAAATCTTGAACACTAAAAGAACCTCCTTAACAAATCAATAACTATCCGAAGTGTCTGTCTCCACCTGCATGATGCAGATTACTCGAAATAGGTTTAATCAGAAACCGATAAAGCCATTCTCAGGCAGCACATTTGACTCACTGTGAAGCACTGGCCCTCCTTGCTGGCCGCTCTGAAACGGGCCCACTGCCAGACGAGGAACTGACATGAACTACTGCCCTCCTCTTCCTAAGATGTGTAAGTTGGAATGACACAATGCAGGTAGATCTTGGGTAGGACTCTGACTTCTCTGAGCCCTGACGTTTCCCGAGGCTGCCCTCGGGGCTGCTGCAGGGGAGTGGCAGAGCCCCTACAGCAGCCACACTGAAGGGGCTGCACAGATAAAGGGGCTGCACAGATAAACCGGCAGCACAGCTGGTCAGCAGCCCCGTCAGAGTCCTTGTCCCAAGCTCAGCATCCGCCCAATCCCATCACATCCCCACACAAGCCCAGGTCGGGAAATACAGCGATTCCCATTTTACAGCTCTGGAGGCAAAGGCATGAAGTCTAAATCCAACACCTTTGGTTTTATACATTTTGCAGAGTTGCTGGGCGGGTAATAAAGACTCTTGCAAAAAGGTCAGGGCCATTTATAGAGTGTCCAACTTGTCCTAGGTTGCCCAGGATTTTCTAGTTTTAGCATCGAAGGCCCTGCAGCCCTGGGCAGACTGGAATGGCTGCTCGCCTATTTCTAAATGCCCAAGAGGGAGCCCACACAAGATGCCCCGAGCAGTGCTTTGCACCCCTGGGAAACAGCTAGAGCAACGCTGGAGACCCTGACTCACTCCCACCCCCTGCCCTGGAGGGGCAGGTTCTGGGGAAGGGCTCCCGGGCGGGCGCGGTCCACGCCTTTCACCCCCCGCCTGAGCGAGGAGCCCTCCTCCTCCACACGCCTCTGTGTGGGAGCCACATCCTCTGAGTAACAGGGCCATCCCTACGTCAAATTTATGAGTCACGTTTCCACTGGATCCAACCTTTCAACCCTGGGAGCGCTTAATTGCCTTTTCCAGGTTTGCTTTAATAACCAGCGTGACTCTTGCCAATTCTGGCTGAACTGAGCAACACTGAATGTGCGACTGGAAACGGAAAGCTCATTACTTGATACTTGACACAGCTTGTGCCAAATCCCTAATTCATTCACTTCATTCCTCGTAGCATCTCTCCTAAATAACAGTCCACTTCATGCGAAAAACTTCCAAACTCAGGTGGTATCCGCAAAGTTTAATTTTTATAAAAATACCTTCCCCTAAGACACACCTAGGGAGAACTTCTGACCGTAAATTACAGGATGGCTTTGGAATTTGTGGTCTCTCCTCGCAGAGCTCGGCCTTTCTACCGGGGTCTCCTGGGCCCCACACTCCACCTTCCAAAGTAAGCACGGAGTAAGGTGCAGACATCTGGTTCCTGTTTCTGGATTCAAAATTGATCTGCTGGGTGATTCTTGGCAAGTCACTTAACCTCTCTGAGCTTAAGTTTCCCTAATCCTGGCTCACCAGAAACCTCTCATGGGGAGGGGGCGGGTGGCCAGTTAATGAGCAGGTGTTTTGGGGAGGGCGGGCTCAGCCTATGGCACAGCATAAGTGAATCCCAAGGAAAACAGGGACAGGTGGCCATGGCGGGGGTGGGGTTGCAAATTATAACAGAGCAGTAGTTAAACTCTGCAAAACACAAGTGGCTTGAAGTGGGGAAGAAGTTCTTTCTAAAAATCACTCATGTTTCATTCCAAGACAATTGAATCCCCTGGTACAATCTCAGACCAAGTCTTGTTGGTTCTTCGAGGCCCCTCTAGAGCACTCTTGCCTTCCCCAATTCACTTTGGCTCAGGCTAGCTTTGTCCTTTCCTGAATGTTCCACAGCTCCACGGGATTCTTGTCCCTCCACGTCTTCAAGCATTCCTATGCTGACGCTGCCATGTGCCGCAATTCTCACTTACATTAACTCTGAGAGTTTGTTGTCATTATCTCCACTCTTTGCAGATAAGGAAATGGAGGCATAAGGAGGTTTGATAACCTTTAGGGTGACCAATTTGTCCTGGTTTGTCTGAGACTTTCCTGGTTTTTGCATCCTAGGAAACTGCTCAATCCCAGGCAAACTGTGACAGTTTGGATGCACATGTCTGGCCCCAAGAAGTGCTCTTTCCTCAGTGCTCCTTGCTCCTCTCCTCGCCTCACCCCAGCCCCAAGTCCCCAGGCAGACACAAACTCCCCAAGGACAGCAACTGGGTAGTAAAGCTTTGCTGTTTAAGAAAACCTAGAATAGAGTGGGACTCGGCTAATATTTGCCAATCTGAATAAAATCAAATCTTCACTTCCATGGTGGGAAGATCAGTTTTCCTTTAATGCATAGCTGGGCTGCTCTTGTAAGCTATTTTAGGGAAATGTCTTGCACAATTCAACGTTACAGAGACAGGCACTTTCAAACTCATCTCTCTTCTGTTCTCGTATTGACAAGGAAATGAGTCCACATGGTGGAGTTTTAGATCCTTCGGGTTTCTAAGCAAGAGCCGCCTGCCCTCAGTATACATCCAAATGTGCTAATGCACAGAAGAGAACTTCGAAAAGGCACCTCTTCTACCATAGGACTCTGTGATATAGACAGGGCTTAAGCTTGCACGCCCAGCTTTCACAGCCCTTTCTTTTAGTTTAGACAGTTGTTCAACAATGTGTGCATGCCATCTCCAGGTGCTGGTACTGCCTCGCTTGGAACAAGCCATATTGAGCGCAAACCCCAGCTGACCCGTTCTCTGATTCCCTCCCCACAACTGTCAGCAACAGAGGGAGGGTCTATTGTAGGAGGTGTCACAATAGCTCCCCTAGGTCCCAAGGGTTACAGTTAAGACAGTGCCTGTGGATTCCCTCCTAAGACTTGGATGAGGCCTGCCTATGAGACGGAGGGGACCGAGGGCAGGTCCAGGGGGGTCTGCAGCACCCAGTTTCTTGCTACCAAAGGCCTGCAGGAGAGCATTCGGCTTGTCTCATTGACTTCATGCAGACCAACAATCAGAAGCGGCAAAGTGTGGTGGGTAGGTTCACAGACTCTGGAGCTGGACAGACCTACCAGCTGTGTGACCTTGACCTTATGAATTAATCTCTCTGAGTCTTAGTTTCTTCATCTCCAAGGTAGAGATAATAACACATGACATAAGACTGTTGCAAGGATGCAGAGAGACATGTGCACAGTGTTGAAACATAGTCAGCATTCACAGAGTGACAGCGAGTGTGGTTATTTCACCACATGGGTAGCTGTGGCTCCCCCAGCTCCCAGCGACACTGCCCCCGTGAGGGCTCAGCCAGGCTGGGGCAGGGGGAGCTGGCGGTGAGAGCTTCTACCTGCTGCCCGCTTACTGCTCACCTCTCTGCACCATGACAGCTAGAACTGCTTCTCCAGGGACTCATGCCCACCCTACAGGGGCAGGTGACTTTTCCACTGAGCCCCAGCGTGTGGGATGAGTACTGGCTTTCACACAGAGAGCTGGAGTTTTAGCCTTTGTTCTCAACATGTTTGCAGTAAACCTGAATGTTAAAGTCAATATTCCCTGGATCATAATCTCCTTGTTCCCTCATGGAATTGGTTCTTAAGTGATTTCTTTCCATTGTGTGCGTGTGTGTGTGCACACATGCACATGTATGTGTGTGTTTAAGCTGCAATGGATTGTTCCATGACAGGCTTCTTCATAGACATTCATGCAGCCCTAAGTAAACACAAGAAGCACTTTGGATCTAAATCATAATCTCTTACAAGAATGGCTGGATCATCTCGAGACCAGACCTCCAATAAGGTCAACCACTCAGCTGTGTCCACGGAAGTTGTAAAAAGGCCTGAGAGAAATGTGGAAGCGACCCCAGAGCCCATCGATGGTGAACGGGTGAGCAGAGTGTGGGGCAAACGTGCAATGGAATATCATTCAGACACAAGAAAGAAGGAAATTCGGACACATGCCACAACACGGTTGAACCTTGAGGGCATTGTGCAAAGTGAAATAAGCCAGTCACAAAAAGGCAATAAAATACTGTATGATCTCACTCACATGAGGCACGTAGAGTAGACGGAAAGTAGAATGGTGGTTGCCAGGGACGGGGGAGGGAGGAATGAGGAGGTGCTGTTTAATGAGTGCAGGGTTTCAGTTTTACAGATGAGAAGAGCTGCGGAGGTGGATGGCGGAGATGGCTTCGCCACATCATGCATACATTCAATACCACTGAACTGTATGCTTAAAATGGTTAATATGGTAAATTTTATGTTATGTGTATTTTACCATAATTTTTTTAAATCGGGAGAAAAAGCCTCAGAAAAGTAAGTCGTTATCAGAAAGCCCATGCACTACACTCAGGACAAAGGTAGGCACAGAGAGGGACATGCAATAAAAAAGAGAGGAGAAGAATTTTTAGTAAAGACAGAACAGTTAGAGGCCATTTCACACAGGGCCACGCAGCCCTGCACACTGTAATAGCCGCTGAGAACAGGGCTGAATGCAAGAACCCAGGAAAATAATGTCTGTTTATAATGATAACCCTGAGTCTTCATGAACTTGTGACTTATGTCTAAGGTGCTATTTACTGAGTAGGGAACGAAATATATCTTTATAAAAGCAGCCCCAACAATTGTGCATTCTCTAAAGTCTTACTACTGCAGACCATAAGCACATACTCAGAGAAAATAAATGAAAAATATAACAAAATTTTTGAAAAGCAGCAACGTTAAAAAATGTAAGACTTCACCTGCACCAGGCGCGGTGGCTCACGCCTATAATCCTAGCACTCTGGGAGGCTGAGGCGAGAAGATCACTTGAGGTCAAGAGTTCGAGACCAGCCTGAGCAAGAAGGAGACCCCGTCTCTGTAAAAAATAGAAAAATGAGCCAGGCGTGGTGGTGTGCGCCTGTAGTTCCAGCTACTTGGGAGGCTGAGGCAGGAGGATCGCTTGAGCCCAGGAGTGTGAGGCTGCAGTGAGCTGGGCTGATGCCACTCACTCTAGCCAGGGTGACAGAGCGAGACTCTGTTGCAAAAAAAGATTTGATCTGAATTGACTTGAAGGAAATTATAAAAGATTTCAAAAATGCTTTTAGCCACACAATAGTGTTAGAAAAATAAACTGAATATTTAAATACCAAATCACAGTTATACAGAAATCTTAATCATCTGGAACACCACGTTTCTTAACTTGGCAAATAAATGGAACATTATGCATGTATAAATACCGCAATTATAAGTGCTGCTGTAAAATCTTTGAGGATTAATCTTTTGACATCTTAGGACAGTTTTTACAGAAAAACATACCTAATGATTTTCTAAGCACGTAGGTGTTAAAGTGCTCACCTTCTCTCTCAATCTGTAGATAACTTTTATGAAGAGTAAATAAGATTCTTTAACGTCACTAATTCTCCCTGGTTCCCGAGGGCTCTCTGCTGACAGTGAGGATGCTGAGACTCAAAAGCACACACAGCCTCACACACTGGGGGCGTGGGGAGCCCGGGCCACAAGCCATGCTTTCTTGGGAGAATCTTTTAAAAAGTGTCATGGCCTAGGTTCTGCTGAGAGGAGACTTCACATCAGGTGATTCCTGCTCTGTGGAAACCCTTTTTCCTTCTTTGAAATTAGCAAGTCAGAACCATAAGAAACAAGTGAAGTCATTCCCAGAGCATCAGATGATACCCTAGGTACCTAATCCATCCATCCTTGCATCCATCCATCCTTCTATCCATCCATCTATCCATCTGTCTATCCATTCATCCTTCCATCCATCCGTCTATCCATCCATCCATCCTTCCATCCATCCGTCTATCCATCCATCCTATCATTCTTTCTATCCACCCTTCAATCATTCTACCCCTCCTATTCTTCCTTTCTTCCTTCTTTCATTTCATTTTTCCATTCGCCCATCACCCATCCATCCATTCTTCCATCCATCTGTCCTGCTGTGAACCTTTACTGTGGGCCCGCTGGGGCTAGGCAAGGCACCAGGCTGAGCCCAGGGCACAGCCCCAGGACCCTGCTCTCCCTCTGAGGGGGATGGGTTAACAGGACGTGAGAAGCACAAGAAGTGCTGCACCCCAGCGTGCCAGGGTGGAACGCGGAAGGGGCATAAACCGTGTGGACTGCAGGGGAGTCAGAGAGGGCTTCCCTGAGGGGGCTACTCTGCGAGTTACAAGATGAAAGGACGTTTGCCCAAGCCAGGCTATCAAAGAACTGAAAGAGGCTCAGCTTGGCTAGAGCACAAGTGGCAAGGTCCTGACCGGGACTGAGGACAGAGGGGCCCGCTTGTGAGGGGCCTGTGAGCCAGACCGAGTAGTTTGGACATTATTTCGTTTAATCCTCTCAGCAACCCAGAGAAATACCTATTATTTTCCCCATTATACAGACGAGGAATTGCACCGCAGAGAGGTTGACTGATGTGTCCAGGATTACACAGGTAAGTGGCAGTGGGAAGATCTGAACCCAGGCCTGTCCAGCTCCAGTGCCCGCGACAATAAAGGGTGCACTCCCTGAGCAGCTGCAGCCAAGGCCAGCTTGCCCTGTCCCCATACGGACCACATCACAGCACGTACTCCAGCTCCCACAGCAGCCACCAAGAGGCTGAACACGGGAGATGGGAGGGGCCTTTGTCCTGGAGCGCCAGGTCCACTGAGCAGGGCCTTGGGAGCCCGCAGAGAGGCTGAGGATCACACTAATCTGAGTCCAGGTGGAAAATCCCAGGGGAACTGCAGGACTTACTGTGTTGTTCAGGTGGGGCACACACCTGAAGGTGACAGAGCTACGACCGGCTTCAACCCCAGCGTGCGCATCTGGTGGTGGAGGGAGAACACAGGCCACGTGCAGGAATCGGAAATGCCACAGAACCTGCTTCTTCAAAGGTCTTTAACCATGGGCAGTTTCTTCTTCCTGCCTAAGTTAGTTAAAGAGGGAACTTGTCGATTTATATTACAAAAGTCTAATTTTTATAGTATTTAAAGAGTTTCTGCAAATCAACAAGAGAATAGTCAACAGCCTAAAGGAAAAGTGGACAAAGGCTATAATCAAAAATTTTGCAGAAAAGGAAATGCAAAATGCCTTAAACCTAACAAAAAGATACTTAATCTCATTCATAACAAAGAGAAATGCAAACTGAAATTACCATAACATGCCACTTTTAACCTTTCAGATTGGGAAAAATTAAAAAGTGTGATACTTCAATGCTGGCAGGAGTCTGGGAAACAGACAAGTTCATACAATGCTAGTGGGAGTGTAAACGGATACAGCCTCAATGGATGGATTGGATAATATCTTCCAAAATTAAAAATGCGCATGGTCTTTGAGCCTGCAATCTGACTATTTGCATGTGTGTGAAGAGATAAATCTACACTGCAGAATCAGGTGTAATTGCAAAAGACTGGGAACAAAGTGAATCCATCCATGGGGAGCTATGCCCACAGAAGGGAACACTCCACAGCCATTGAAAATGGAACAAGGAACGTGTGCACTGATGTGAAACAATCTTCAAAATCTACTGTAAAGTGAAAAAAGCAACACACATATGCTGCTGGAGAGGATGCTGTCCTGGACCCACCCAGACCCCCCAGTTGCCGTGACTATTGGTGGCTGACAGCTGAGTCCCTCTCCAGGTGTTGTGCATGGCTGAAGAGAGTGGCCTTCCAAATATTATGCTCGTGTCCAATAGCTGACCAAAGGCCAGCTCCCCGCACTCCAGACTAGGGCAACTCTGAGGGGCCATCCCAGATCGAGGCCGGTGGAGGCCTCTGTTGAGATTGCAACACAAGTCACTTCCTCCCATTGCTCAATCCTGCTTCCTAATCTCCCTTACAGATGTCCATCCTGAAGGCCCTCCCTGGCAAAACTCCTTCCTGCAAACCTCCATCTCAAAGTTTGCATCCCCATAACCAACCTGCTACTTCTATCATGTATGGAGGAAAAAAAAAGGGGAGGGAGTAAAAATAAAAGGATTACGTATTTACATATTTGCTCGATCGTGCAAAAAATCCCCCTAGAAAGACATGCAAGAATCTGGACTGTTGGTTAACTCTGGGGAGAAGAACTGGGTGGTGGTTGGGGGTCAGGAGAAGAAGGAAGATGCTCATGGTTTTCCTTTTTTATGGTTTTGACATTTATATCATGAGTATATATTACCTATTCAAAATAATAAATAAAAAAGTAACAAAGCGTTTAAAAGGTGACAGTGGAGGATGTTCAAGAAAACCTAACTGATCTCTTCCAGCCCTGGGCTATCACCAGCGCTCAGATGAAGTCTCTGCCAGGCTGACATCCTAGGTTGCAGCACTGAAACCAGAGTTCATGGTCACAATGGGACCTGCTGACAGCGTAAGGAGAATGTCACTTCTTGTCCATTTCAAAACCCACGGGGACATTCTGGGTCCAAGCTGGGCTGTGAATGAGAAATGATTCCTGCAGGGTGTCCCTGCCTGGGTGCTCCATGGGGCTTTTCCCGAAGCCCAGGGATCAAGGAAGAACCTTGGGCTTCAGTGCTAACCTGCATTCCCATTTAGGGGACTGGAAAGCACTCTGTCGTGAGCAGTTTGGTGATAGGCTGCCCTTCCCATCAGGCTCATTTTGGGGAAGCTGTCTGGAAACCTGGCCTCGCTAGCCTTGGTGCTGTGACCACCCAGCTATTCAGCACATACTTGGGGGCGTGCCTTTCCGGATGCTCCCTCTAAACCAGAACTTTTCCCTCCAACTAGCCAAGCCCTTGCTTTTAGAAATTTCTTCCTCATCCTATTTGTAAATGTAGAACTGAAACATTCCAAGAGGGATCAGAGGTGAATTGCTCAGGAATTGCTAAGTCAGCAAGAAAGCCAGTTGACAAAAGATGAGACTGGGAGTGGAGGCAGCTCCCAGCTCTTGCAGATCCTGGGGGCCCAGTAAACAAGTGATGCCAACAATCCTGGTCCTCGCCACACCATAAAATGCCTTTACGAGGCTGGACTCTTTTCCATACGTGAGAGCTCTCGTAATCCCCAGACCTTTCTGCCCCTTGCCCTGCTCCCACCCCATTCCAATGCTGATTAAACACACAGTATTTTCTTCATTTTTGTTCTCTCATGTGTATGATCAGGAGGCACGGTCAGGTCAGTGGAACGCTGAGAATCAGTGTTAACAGTGCGGAGTCATTCTGGTCCGCCCTTCAGAGGCTTCCTCAAAGGGACTTGAGATCTTAGAAATAGCCATGGCCATCCACTGACATGGATCCCTCCTACCTGCTCTCATTCGGCCATAAAAGGAGTTCTCCCAGCAGATTTGGTAAATGATAATCAGTAATAATTATAATAACAATACAGATACATTGTGCCTCCCAATGAGACTGCAGATAGAGTTACATTTTTTAAAAAGCTATAAAAGACTGTGCCAGTGTAAGGTGTTGTTTTTACATACGCACCCAAGATTGGATTATTGCCTGGCATTCATTTTTATTAGGTCACTAAATATGAAATGTCCCATTTTGAATCAAAAGTGTAGTCTATTGTGTCTCAAACAAGAAGCAGTACAATTAATCAAAGTATGCGCCTAAACTATCGACATGCAATAAACAACTACCAGATTTTCAAAGAAGCAGGATAGTACTATACATAACCAGGAGAAAAATGAGTCAAAAGAAACAGACCCAGAAATGGTATAGTAAATAAGAACATTTAACAGGTTATTATAACTATATTCTCTGTGTTTCAGAAGGTAGAGGAAAGCGTAAGATGCTAAGGAGAGACATGTAAGATATCAAAAAGACCCGAACTGAATTTGTAGATATAAAAAATACAATGTCTGAAGTGAAAAATACATTGGATGAGGTTAACACAAAATTAGACATGCAGAAAAAAATAATGAACTTGAAGACATAGAAATTATTAAAAATAAAACACAGATAGAAGAAAGTGAAGGAAACATTAGTGGGCTGTGAAACAACTTCAAATGGCCTAGTATACATATAATTGGAAATTCAGAAGAAAAGAAGAGAGGGTGGACAGAAAAAAATACTTGAAGAAATAATGGCTGAAAATTATCCACATTTTATGGCAAATTCATCTATAAATTCATTATAATCCTAATCAAAATCTCAATAGGATTTTTTGGGGTAGAAATTGGCAAATAAAATGTGTAGGGAAATACAAAGGACCTATGCTAGCCAAAACAATTTTGAAAAAGAACAATACTGAAGAACTTATACAACCCGATTTCAAGATGTATTATTATAAGGTTATAGTAATCAGAGAGGGGCTTCAAGATGGTTGGCTAGAGGCATCTGGTACTCACCTCCTCCACAAAGAAGAACCAAAATGGCAAGTAGGAAAGGAAAGTGAAGCAGCCTGTTTAGCCAGGATAGTCTGACATCTGATCATGGAGGGGTTCCCCAATGTGGGGAAAGGGTAAGTGAGTGACCCCCAGCAGTCCACATTTCCACCATGGACTCCTGCATACTAGCCATGGGAAACCCAGAAATAAATCCATGTATTTACAGCCAACTGACTTTCAACAAAGGCACCATGAAAATATATTGGGGAAAGGACATCTTTTTCAATAGATGGTGCTGGGAAAATTGGATATCCATATGCAGAAAAATGAAAATGGACCTCTATTCCTCACCATATACACAAATCAACTCATGATGGATTAAAGCCCTAAACGGAAGACCTGAAACCATAAAACTACTAGAAGAAAACAAAGGGGAAACACTTCAGGATATTGGTCTAAGCAAGGATTTTATGGCTAAGACCTCAAAAACACAGGCAACAAAAATAGACAAATGGACTATAGACTATATTAAACTAAAAAGTTTCTCCACAGCAAAGGTAAACAATTAACAGAGTGAAAAGGCAACCTGTTGATGAATGGGACAAAATATTTGCAAACTATTTATTTGACAAGGGACTAATATCCAGAATATACAAGGAACTCAAACAATATAATAGTTAAAAAATAATAATAACAATCCCATTAAAACATCAGCAAAGGACATGAATAGACATTTCTCAAATGAATACATACAAATGGTCAATAGATAATTTAAAAATGCACAACATTTCTAATTATCAGGGAAATGCAAATCAAAATCACAACGAGGTATCATCTCACCCTAGTTAGAATGGCTATTATTAAAAAGAAAAAAAAAACAGGCTGGCAAGGATGTGGGGAAAAGGGAACTCTTACACATTGTTGGTGGAAATGTAAATTAGTACAGCCGCTATAGGAAATAGTATGAAGGTTTCTCAAAAAGTTAAAAATAGAACTACCATATGATCCAGCAATAATACCACTGGGTATTTATCCAAAGAAAAGGAAATCAGCATATCAAAGGGGTACCTGCACTCGCATGTTCGTTGCAGCACTATTCACAACAGCAAAGATATGGAATCAATCTAAGCGTCCACCAGTGGACGAATGAACAAAGAAAATGTGGAATATATATACAGTAGAATACTACTCAGCCATAAAAAATGAAACCATGGCATTTGCAGCAACATGGACAGAACTTATTTCACTATATTAAGTGAAATAAGCCAGGCACCGAAAGACAAAAATCACATGTTCTCACTTACATGTGGGAGCTAAAAGACCTGATCTCACAGAGGTAGGGAACACAATGATGGATACTAGAGGCTGGGAAGTGGGTGTGGGTGGGGGTGGGGATATAGAGAGGTTGGTTAACAGTACAAACGTACAGTTAGATAGAAAGAATAAGTTCTAATGTTCAATAGCAGAGTAGGGTGACTATAATTAACAACAATGTGTTGTATATTTCAAAATACCTAGAAGAGGGGACTTGAGATGATCCCAATACATAGAAAAGATAAATGCTCAAGGTGATGGACACCCAAAATACCCTGGCTTGATCATTACACATTCTATGCATGTAAGAAAATATCACATGTACTTCATAAATATGTACAAATATTATGTATCAAAAAATTTCTAAAAATAAGGCCACAGTAATCAAGAGAGTGTGGTATTCACACGAAGACAGATAATATAGATAAATAAACAAAAAAGAAAGTCTAGATATAGACCTACGCACGTGTGGTCAATGGGAAGAGGTGCTAAGGCAACTCAGTGGGGAAAGGATAGCCTTGAAACGAATTGTGTAAGATCAAATAGCGTATTTTTTTAAAAAATGAATCTCTACTCTTATCTCACACCATATATAAAAATTAACTGGAAACAGATAATAGACCCAAACATAAGAGCTAAAGCTATGAAACTTGTAGAAGAAAACCTCCGAGAAAAATCTAAGTGACTTTTTTGATTTGGCAGGGATTTCTTAAATATGATACAAAAAAATATGATATACAAACCATTTTTTAAAAACATTAAATTGTACTTCATCAAAATTTAAAATATTTGCTCATTAAAAGACTCTCTTATGGAAATAAAAAGGCAAGCCACAGGGTCAGAAAATAATTGAAAACATCTATCTGACAAAGGACTTGTATCTAAAACATATAAAGACCTCTCTCAACTCAATAAGAAGACAATTGATCAGTTTAAAAATTGAGATAGTATTTGAGCAGACATTTCATCAAAGAACATATACAAATGTCAAGCACATGAAAAGATATTTTAAAATATTACTCATTAGAGAAATACAAATTAAAATCATGAGATACCACCATACTTCCACCAGAATGGCTAAAATTAGAGTGCCCACATCAAGTGTTAGTGAGAATGCAGAGTGAGGGAAACTCCCATACATTTCTGATGGGAATACAATAACGTACAGTCACTTTAGACAATTGTGTGGCAGTTTCTTAGAAAGTTAAACGTACACTTACCATACAACTTAGCCATTCTACTTCTATTCACCCAAAGAGATACAAAAATACATTTCCACACCAAGACTTATACATGAATGTTCATTGCAGCTTTATTTGTAATATCTCCAATTGGAAATATCCCAAATGTCTGTCCACAGATGAATGGATAAACACATTGTGGCATATTCAGAAAATGGAATACTACTCAAAAAGGAATAACTATTGATATATGCAACAACATGGATGAATGTCAAATCAGTTGTTGAAAGAAGCCACAAAAACAAAGATAACATACTGTATGATCCTATGTATTAAAAGTTCTAGAAAATGCAAATTAATATATACTGACAGAAACCAGATCATTGTTTGCCTGGGGGTGGAGGGTAAAGAGAGAGGAGGAGGAAGGAACGGATTTACAAGGGCCTGAGAAAACTTTGGGGGGTGATGGATATACCAAAACTCATCAAATTGTGCATTTTAAATTACGTGCAATTTCTTGTATATCAATTCTACCCCAGTAAAGCTGTAAATAATAATAAATAACGTTTGCAAAAACTATGATAAAAACAGGTGCAGTTAGGTGTTCATTCCCAGAACACCTGGCCAGGATCTGACTGCCCAGCCTCGCTTTCCTGTGAACCTCCACTCCAGCTTGGCCATGGCTGGTCCCGCCGATTAGCAGCTAGAGCCGTGACCTTGACCGTGGAGGACCTGACACCTGAGATGAGACCACGGGTTTGAGCAGTGCTCATAGTCTCACACTCTGGTGGGGACACTCTTTTCCTGCCATCTAACCTGCTCCGTGATGGACTAATGGTAAGAAATAAATAAAAGGCAAGGCTCATGGGGTGTCTCAGGCACCGATGACAGCTGTGCAAAAACCTGCTGTGGTTATGAGACGGTCAACATGATCAGCTCCTCTCTTGCTCATTTCAGGCCCGAAGCCCACATGTTACCTTCCTTTATAAGCTTTAATATCCCTCAGAAACCCTCTCCCTTTACATTCTCCATCTCTTCCCTGGAACATCTCCAGAGGGGTCTGTGATTGGGTTACATGCAAGTTTCCGAGCTTGCAACTTCCTTTCAGTCATAAATCACCTCTTACACACTCACTTTTTCCTTCTCATTGTTCTTCGGTATTAATAGCCCCAAATCCTGGGAGCATTTGAGAACTGTTCCAATTTTGGTCTGAAAATCAATTTGGAAGCTAATGGTTGGCTTTGCTCAGACCTCCAATTCCTCTGGGAAGGCCAGTTCCTACAAATTGGCCAAGCCAGGGATGGGGGGCTTCTCTTAAAATGCTGGAGACTTCAGTCTCAGTGTTTTTTTTTTAACTTCGTCTCTAAAATTAAAACATTAATTCTAGGGCAAGGGAGAGGGGAGACTTAATGCCTTCTGTTGTATGAGTTGGTAGATAATTTTGAAAATAGTTCCTTTCATAGAAGGTCAAATTTTATTATGAAAGAAGAAGAAATAGGAAATCTGGTTGTGTTTGTCAAAAGGCTCTGATATTCTTCTCAATTTTTCGGAAACATCTTTCTCATAAATAAGTTCTGCTTCCTCATTAGGCTGCTAACCTCCTGCAGGAAAAGGGAGAAAGTGTCAGGTTCATCCAATGCTAATGGGGTGGGGCTCCCCACCAGATGGGACAGGGACCCTCTGCTGGCTAGTGGCCTGCCCCAACATGAGCCAGCTGGGATATGCATTCAGGGATAAAGGAAACAGACCCTTGATGGGGTGTCTTCGGGAAGACAAAAGAGGAACCCCTCACATACAGCACATTGATCTCAGCGGTCTGCACCCCAAACCAGAGCAGGAAAGGGAACTGATGATGTTCAAGCCTAGAGGCTGATAGCATGCCTGGCAAGATTCAGCCAAAGGCAATGAAGTTGGCATTCTAGAGAGGCCCCTGCACAGAGAGAAAAGGCTAGGGCACAGTGTCCACCAGCTCGTCGGTGACAACCAGCCTCCCAACTCCAGGGCTGGGCTCGCCTGGCATCCCCTGGCCTGCCTAGGGCCTGCCTGGACACACCTGTGAATTGCAAGCTTGAGCCCAACATGAAAGGCATTCCTTTTCCTTTCTCTAGCTCCTTCCGCCCTTATTCCACCCTCTGATAATAGAGTCAGGTTTTTCATCTTTCCTCACACACCTGGTTAGGGGCCAGACTGTGGGCACCCACTGCATGTGCTCCCTGACTGACCCCAAGCCATTCCACTGTGCCAGGGCTGCAGGTCCCCCTCTCTCAGCCAAGGGTGGGGCTCAGGTGTCCCAGGGATGGATTACTTATCTAGGCACCGCTCCATAGAACTCCCTTTCCTAGACGTCATCAACATTTCAAGAGGCTCATAAAGTCTCTTACATCTGGCGAGGGAGGCTATTAATCTATTCATTGACTTGAGACAATGTCTCTTTTGAATCTGATACATCTAATTGTGGAAAAGAACAAAGCCAGGCAATTTCAGAGACAGGCAAAGGGCATCTGCTTCCCTGACGTCAGGGCTTGTTTCCAGAGGCTCACAAAGCTCTGATGCTCCCCCGTCTCTCCCCGGGACTCCTATCAGGGCAGAGTGATGGTAACCGGCGGCTAACAGCGACCGAGCCCTTGCACTGCCCTGCACACCCTGCAAGTGCTGGCACGCTCTAATTCTCACAATACTAAGAAGTGAGTCTTTTTATCTCCATACTACAAATGAGGGCACTGAGGCTCAAAATGTTGCAATGTTTTGTCTAGAGTGATACAGCCAGCGAGCAGGAGATCCAGGACGCCACCCCAGCCCACTGGTTGCAAAGCCCATGCTCAGGGAAGTTAAGGGACTCTCCAAAGCCACAGAGCTGCAAAGTGGCACAGCGGAGACTCAAATCCCAGTCTACTGCCCTGAAATCCATTAAGGCTTAAAACACTCATCTGCAAAGGCTTCTACAATGGTTTACTAACAAACTCCCAGTTCACTGATCTCTAAATTGCTGGGACATCATTCCAGTCATCAAAGGAGGGTTTGCAAAGTGCCCACGCCTGTTTATGCGTCAGAGGCTCCTCTCTGCTAGGCTTGAGCTCACCACTGTGGAGCCCAGAGAACTCTCGCTCTGGAAAGAAGTTAATGGTGTGGGTCTCCAAGGTCAAGCACAGTACGCTGTCTCCCTAGGGCAGGGGGACGGACCTGCATTGCCATCTCTTTATCGCTTGGTCTCAGGGCACCACTGTCCAGAGGCACAGACTCTGAGACACACCTAAAGCCGTGCACTCACCTCTGTGCAGGAGGCTGTTGATGGAGAACTCAGAGACTCCCTGCTGGGTGGCATTTTGCTAGCTGTGGGGCACATGCTTGGCCAGCACACAGGCAGGCCAGAGTTCCTGAGTAAATGCCCCTAGAAGCAGCCCTTAGCTGATGACAGGCAGTGGGTATGGTGACAAATGTCCCCAGCTTCTTCACCACTCAGTTAGGATAGCTCTGAGCCATGGTCTATGTTATCGCACTGAGTTCCCTAGAGCAGCGGTCCCCAACTTTTTGGCACCAGAGACTGTTTTCATGGAAGACAATTTTTCCACTCGCTGCGGGTGGGGAAGGATGGTTTGGGGATGATTCCAGTGCATTACATTTATTGTGCACTTTAGTTCTATTATTATTACATTGTAATATGTAATGAAATAATTACACAACTCACCATGGGCTGGGGACCCCTGCCCTAAAGGGACTGACATCCAGGTGCCCACAGAGGTAGCTTGCCTATATGTGTCCTTACTTGGTTTCCTTCCCTCCCCTTCTGTTTCCCGTCTCCACTTCTGACCGTTGCTTCCTGGGACCAGCTCCCAAAGAACTCCTTGCACCCAAATCCTTGTCTCAGAGCCTGCTGTGCGAGAGCCCAATGCAGCTCCTGTGCATAAGTGTCCTCTCCCACCTCCAGCCCCCAGAGAATCTCCTTATACCTCTCTTGCCGCATGCATGGCAGAGGCTGGGTGCTCAGGCTGTGGTGAAGACAGGCCCGGATTAGATCTCAGATAGGTTCCTCTCAGGTTGTGTTACCTTCAGCACACTAGCTGGCCTCTCACAGCCTCAGTGTCTTCAAAGGTAAAACAACAGGTGCATGGACATCACAGAACAGGCGTGGCTGTGTGTCTGACAGGAGCTTAGCTCTGTGCCTTGCACATACGCTGGCTGCACGTGAAAGGGCAGTGGTCATTAGTATGATTATTACTATTTTCATTGACATTCTTTTGTATTAGAATAAACCAAGCACTTGTCTTCCCTCCCTCGCTGAGCTGTGACATCTTTGAAGTCACACTCCAAGGATGTCTCATCTCTGCCTTCCCCAGAGGGTCCCTCCCAAAGCTGATACTCATGAGATACCTGTTTTGTTTTGTTTAATCTCTGCATTATCTACTCCTGGGTGAAAGCAAGCGAGACATGCTAATTACCCTGTGTTGCAGGCTTAGGGAACAGAGTCCCTGAAGTACTTCCTGCCTCTGCTATTTCTCCAGCCTGTGTTTGCTGCTCCGTGCAAGCCCGAGCTCTGGAGGAGGCAGCTGTGATTGATGTTCTGGGCTATGATGTCACTTTCCATATGTTTATGTTTGTCTCACATCAGACAGCGAATGCCTCAAGGACAATGTCTGTGTTTATCCATGTCCGTGTTCCTTTATGCCAGGTTCACAGTAGGTGCTCAATACATGTTTCCCAATTGACTGAAATAATCTGATATGAGGATGTCAAATACCGCCAGGCAACTGCTATATGATCTCAAGTCACTGACATTGCATCTAACCAGAGCTTGACTACGCTGATTTTTGAGACAAGACATTTTAGAAATTATAAGGTGGCAGGTTGTCATTACTTTTTAAACTTCGACTGCTAGATATCTTTTACGGATGTCAGGTTACATTTAACTTTGCTGCGTGTATAAATAGCTCACATACAGTTTTCAAACCATAAGTCCTAATTAAAGCTTCTCAGCTTATAGGATCCTGCGTTCTGATCATCTGGCCATTATGATGAAATCTCTTGCCCGTTGTTAGCAACAATATTTATTAGCTGAGATTTTAAACATCAGATTAGGAATTAACTCAACCACGCTTCCTGACTGCTTGTGAGGTATTAAGACATCTTGGAGTATGACTGGGGCCATTTCTTGACCCTGCATAGCTCCACCACTGGATTCTTGCACTGGCTGCTACAACCCACAGAGATTGTGTCAGGGCTGTGTCTTTGCACCCAGGAGACGCACAGGATGCAGACACACAGGGACAAGGACAGCACAGGCTCAGAGATGGAAAGGTGTGGGGCATATTCCAGAATGTAGACAGGAGACTGCCAGAGCTCAGGGTACACGATGGCTGATAAAACTGAAATACGGAAGAAACAAAGTGCCATTCTATGTACTCATTTTAAGGAGCCAAAAAGGGTACAACACCCATTAGAAAGATTCCTTCTCCGATGATTCTGCTTTTTCAAAATCTGCTCACAGACCTGGTCTCCTGTATTCTGGGAAATCCACTCACGGCAAAACTTATTCTAGTAATTCTTGACGAGTGAGGCACTGTTCAACCACGCTTCCCACCCGGTCTTCCTCCCTTCTCCGTGGTCACCACCTCTGCATCCTCAGTCCTTCCAAACGAGCGAGATGGGCAGATTCCCTGGAAGAGGCACTTGTCTGTCATGGGATTCTTTTGTGAGACCATGGGATAGGAAGGGTTTCTGGGCATTTCTGGGGCCAGAACCCTGCAATCACAGCTAGAGGTGAGAGATAGCCAAACGCAGTATGGTTCTGTAAATTGGCCACATTTTTAACCCCTCACAAGAGTAGCCCAAGGAAACACAGCTTACATAACTATTCAGTTTTGCATACCTGTTCCAGTCCTCATTCACTTGCACACATAACAATCATAGTGCATACTTGTCTAGAATTTGCTTTTTCAAAATTATCACTGTTTTACAAATTAGGGACAGGGAGAGATGGGAGGGGATTTCCATGCAAATGAAACGACATGACTATAGAGCAGTGGTTCTCACCAGGGAGCAATTTTGTCCCCTGGGGGACATTTGGCAATGTCTACAGACATTTTTAATTGTCATGACTTGGGGAAGGGGGCGATGCTACTGGGCAGAGGTTAGGGATGCTGCTAATCACCTTCCAATACCAGAACAGCCGTCACAACAGGGGGATACCTATTCAAAATGTCGATGATGCCAAGGTTGAGAAACTCTGTTCTAGGTGCAGGGATCAGAAAGTACATGATGATTTGAGTGACAGTAAGTAGCCCAATTTGACTTGCATGTAGAATACATGTAGGGATCTCAGGGGAGAAAAACCAGCAAGGTAGGGCAAAATTTGAAGAGCCTGAATTTTATTCAGTGGGCAAGGAGGAGTCATGGAAAAGTTCCTAGCAACAGAGGTAGGACCCAAGGGCTGCCTCTTGAGGTCTTTGGCTTACGTGACTAGTCAAGACCATTTACCAAGACACCACACACAGGAGGAGAAGCTTTAGGAACAAACACACTCAGTTGTGAACATCACAAGCGCTCCTGGGCACGGAGCACCAGGTAGGATTGCTCCATAGGCAGGGGGGCAGGGGGGCAGGGGAGCAGGGGAGCCAGCTGGGTGGAGACAACACTGAAGCCGCTCCTGTGGGTGCTATCAGGAGGTATCTGGAACATATAGAGGGAATTGGGGGAAACCAGATGAGGACCCTTCACAGGCAGGAGGGGAAGAGTGGTCACAGGGCTGGCAGAGAAGCTGGAAACAGTATCACAAAAGCCAAGGGTGCAGCGGGACCTGGTGGGGGTGAGGCAGGTCAAAAGCTGCAAGATGGCAAAGAGAATGAAGAGTAAGGGAACTGGGGGAGCTCACCCCTGCCCTCCACAGGGAGAGCCAGGACTTGAATGTGGGTCTGCTAGCCCAGGCCAGGCTCTTCCCCCTGGCTGCATTGCGCTATCTCAGGACCATGCAGATCTCTGGCTAGGTCTCTTGTTCGGACACAAGGGGCCGGCTGGAGCTGCACCGTCACAGACACAGGTGACGACTAACAGTTACCAGAATAGAAAGAGTCTAGTGTCACACGGAAGCTTTCTCCTTTCTTTCAACATGAGCTGCAGGCCCTCTGGGGGCTGCAATGACTCCTTCTGCAGCAGAGTCTTTATGTTAAACAAATAAATACCATTCACCTCCTCCTGCGAAGCTCTCGGTGGTGAGCTGAGCTGGGCAGGTGGTGCGCCCTGGCCCGGGGCTCCTGGAAACCTGATTTCATGAGATGCAGATGGCAAATAAACATCAGAAGAGAGGCTCTGCCTTCCTAACGATCACAGAAATGCAACTCACAACAAGCACAGGATGCTACCTTCCCCCTAGCGGACGGCCAAAAATGAAAAATAGCTTGCCCGAGCAGGGGCAGGTGGGTCGAGTGAGCATGGTTGATGCAAGGTGAACAGTGGAGGGTCCCATCTTTTCGGAGGGCACCACCTGTTCAAAATGTACCTGCACTTATCCTTTCTCTAGCAGTGTCACCTTCAGGCATCTATCCGAGAGAACGTTCATTACAGCCTGTAAAGACAAGAATTTAGATAAACTAGACGCTCGACAGCAGAGCTGTAAGGTAAAGTAAGGTAAACAGAGAGCTCTTAAACCCAACTAATGTGGTGACTGCAAATTTATAGCGATTATAAACATGTTCCTTCATGGACAGTCACACACTTGTTTCCATGCACTGCAAGAGGGATATGGAAGACATGAGGCAACGTGGCAAATGGGGTCAAAAATGACAAAAAGAGGCCAAATGTGGATGTCAGCAGGGAATAATGATGAACCTGGAAAAACCAGTGTTGGTCCAGACCCATCCCCCCAGTCCTCGCAGAAAAGAATATTAATAAAATAAAACTCCAAAGTCTGATCCTGGAGCAATAATAGAGCACCCAGGCCAAACTTCACAGCCGTAGGGAGGATGTGTGTAGCTGAGCAGTCTGTGGACAGCATTTCTCAGCTGAAATTCTTGCAAACTTGTAGTGCTCAAGCCAAAATGCTCTGGAAACCAAGTGCTGTGGAAAATGCAAACTTCACGAATCACACATGTGGCCACAAAGCCAGCTCTGCAGCTCTGAGTGAAAAGATTTGCGCAGAAATCTGTCCCCACACTGAAGACCACCAGGGCTGATGCAGAGCTTACCAGGGGTCCTGAGAGGATGGGAAACTCACTCAGCCCCGTGGGACTTTCTTGGCAAACTCAGGAAAACACAATCCCGCTCCGGGCGGGAATCAGACGCGATAGACAAAGGGCCACTTCCCCCTGCTGGAGGGGACCTCCTGGAGGAGGAGCACCCAGGGGGAGAAATGAATCCTTTTCTAGCTACTTGACCTCTTTGTTCCTCCCTTTTCTCATCCGTGAGACAGGGATCTGGGGTCCTTGTGAGGGGAGACGAGTGAATACGCAGGAAACACTTAGAAAGCGCCTGGCCCCTCACAGCAGCCAGCTAAGTTCTCACCTGCAGGGAGCACTCTGCAAAGCCGAACTTGCAGAATCTTCTCCCTGAGTTTTCATCTTTAGTTTATAGACCTCGATTCCCTTCCCACTTTGTCTCCCAACAACCTAATTCACAATCTGGAGCACTTCCCACTCACTGTCATAGGATCTAAGGACAGGAAAGGTCCTCTTAGGTCCCTCGGCTTCCGCCCCTGCCCCAAGGCAGAGCTCTGTTCACACCGACTCCGACAGATGGATGTCATTTCAGTCCAGGAAATATTTACTGAGCGTCCACCCCGGGCCAAGCCCTGTGCACGGCGCCGCTAGGAATACACACAGGAGCGGGGCAGGCTGAGTTCCCGCGATCGGGGGGAGAGTTGGATGCTCAGGCAGGAGCCGATGCTGCCGTCCTCAGGCAGAATTTCTCCTTCTCTGGGAAACCCGTTTTTTGGCTTTTAAGGCCTTCAACTGATTGGCTAAGGCCCACCTACATCGCTGAGGGTAATCTCCTTTGCTTAAAGTCAACTGACTGCAGATGTTAACCACATCTAGATTTGCGTTTGATTAAATAACTGGGTACAGACATATAAAATCAACCGTCATGCACAGGTTCATCCGTCCTTGCTATACGCACTTCCTGGCCAGTTTGCCTTCCTGACTGCCAGGTCTGTGACCTACAGTAACTTCAGGCCCACCATGGATGCGGAGAAAATGGCTTTCCATCGACTTCTTTACCAGCTCCCCACTTGCATCAGCTCAAATCCCCATAAATAAATCTTTCATTTCATTTCACTCTTGATGGTTCCCGTCTCTGATTTAATCCCAGCTGACACAAACCCTGTGTAGGCCTTATAGACTTACAAGACTTAGCTGGCTTTGTGGAGTACTGGAATAGCCTACTGAACCCTTAGTTACGGCTGGTTGTGAGACCACACCTTGCACGGTTGGGAGCTCTCCAACAGGATGTAGTTTGAGTTTTAAACCAGTAACCAATATTTGATGCTGTTTCTCCCATAGCCATAACATATAGGCTGAGAAGTCAAGGCTCTGTGTGTTGTTATAGTGAGTGCCTCCGTGCATTACTACTCCTGATAACCCATCCTCACAACCGTGGGCCCTCCTTGTCCCTGAAGGATTGTCCCTGCTTGTTCTCCAGCTGAAAATGCCACAACTGGGTCCCACCCATGGCTGCTCTGTAAGCAGGCTGTGGTTCTCTGGCTGCCATTGCCACTAAGAAACAAAGGCTCCACACGGCAGGTCCCAGATTAGCACTGCCCCCAACCTCATCACCACCATCCAAAACACCCAGGGGGCACCAAGCCTCCCTGCGCCAGAGAGAGCCAAGTTCCCTCTGAGAACCCTGAGTATGCGCCTGCCCCCACCAGCTGTATATGGCTACAGAACTCCTGGGACAACCCCAGTGCTGGAGCCTGGGGTCCTCTACGGAAATACCCCTCATCAATGCGCCATTTCTTCTTCAGCCACCACTGTGGATGAGCTTTTGGTGCCTTTATCTTCCAAGAAAACCTTCAGGGAGTGGAGATTTGTCAGTCTATGGGCAACTCTCCTCCTCCCTCTGCCTCTTCAAACCTCTCCCAACATGCAGTCCCTTCCACCTCGAGAGAAAATATGCAAAACTGGTACAGTCCTCTTCTCTGCAACTGGTCTGGGGGTCATAATCGGCATCTATGGCTTCCTTCTTTCACCAGCCATCCTGTGCTTCCCCATACTCAGGCCCTCAGAGGCTGGGACCTCTACCTGGTGGAGGGATCAAAACCTTCATTTCTGAAGGGTCTTGGTCCTCAATCATCCTGCCTGTCTTTTGCTTTCTGTATGTTATTTATAAACCTTTACTACCTGGTATGGAAGTACTAAGAGGTACCCCAGAGAATCCCCCAAGTCCCCATTGCATGGCTGTAACCCAATTACCCCTGGGTGATCAGGATCCATCCCTCCAGCTGGTAGAGTGACTCCTCTCTCTGCCTGTGGATTCAGTAGCCTAGTCTTGGTCTGTTTCGTGCTGCTGTAACAGAATGCCACAGATGGGGTAATTAACAAAGGACAGATATTTATTTCTCATAGTTCTGGAGGCTGGGAAGTCGGCGATGAAGGCGCCAGCATCTGTTGAGGGCCTTCTCACTGCATACTCACATGGCCGAGGGCAGAAGGGCAAGAGAGGACAAACGCCGTGTCACTGCATGGCAGAAGAGCAAGAGAGAGGGACCCACTCCCATCGGCCCTTTAATAAGGGCTTCAATCCACTCATGAGGGTGAAGCCCTTATGACCTAAATCCCTCCTACTGAGCCCACCTCCAAACATGGCTGCAAGTTTCCAACACATGAATTTTGGAGGACACATTCAGACCATAGTAGTCCTTAAGGGCCAGGTTTCATCTTTCATCTTTCAATTTACTGGAATCACAGTTGTAACCACTGTTGGAAGGGAAAATTCTGTGCCTGGATTATTCGACATAACAGTAAGAGACGTGACTCTATTTATATCCCTCGGCTCCTAGACCTGTGCATTCTGGCTGTGGGGAGCCCCCCATGGTCTCTGATCCAGAGCATACCCTGTGTCCTGTAAAACAGAACCCAGCCTTTCGGGGCGCTGCTTCCCAACTGGTGCTGCAACTGGATCTTCTACAAGTCACTGGACCCTTGATTTAGCCCAGCCACTTCCAGTCAGTGGGTAACATGGTGAGACCAGTCAACCCACGGGCATCAGCCCATTGCTGCACCTCCTTTGCTGAGAAATGGGGATCAGAGCGATGCCACGGAGAATGCCATGATGGCAGATAAGGCGTTTTGTGAATCCACAGGCGGTGGTGCTGGCAGAAGCGCTACGTGCAAAGAAGGCAAATCTGTATCTAGAATACGTGTCTATTCTCATGGCGACAAGCATCTGCCTCCTTCATGACAGAGGAAGTCCAGTGTAATTAACCTGCCACCACGTGACCAGTTAGTTACTCCAGGAACGGGTGTCGCATCAGGGACTCAGTGCTAGTCTCTGCTGTAGCGAGTTAGGCACCCAGCCGTAGTATTAGCCAGGACAGCCATGTAAGGGGAAGTCTGTCCCATTAAACCCCTACATGGCCCCCTTCCCTGCCAGCTTGGTCTTTTGTTCATGGGCCCACTGAACAAGCACTGGGTTGCTGGGAAACAGGGCTGACTGACAGCTCTGAGCACATCATTTTGTCCACCTGATTATTAACCTGTGCTACAGCAGATGACGACCTTTGGGCATCTCATGGGACACAAGTCTCTTCACAGTTTGTGCCCACCTTTCATCCATCCCGATACCTCTTCCCCAGACTTTCTTGTCACTAGTCTTCCAATCCTGTTCCTGCCAAGTCCCCGACCATCAGCCGAACCATTAGCAACTGCCCATCAATCTATGTAGATCCACACTTCTAGCCATCTCTCGTTTCACACTAGTGGACAACCCAATGTACTGCTCAAAGTTCTACCCAAAGCATCAAAGGAACCACACAGTACTTCAAACTGAAAAAGTTTAAAATGAAGAATTATTAATAGAGGAGTGGAATAATGGCTAGTAAGAGTTAAAGAAAACTAAAGAATACAAGAATAGCAGATATAGTAGTAGCTGCTACCCTTAGGGCAGAGATAAAGTACCCAAGGAAGAGCCCCTCCCTCCCTCTCAGGCTGGGATTTCAGACCTTGGAAAGGGAAAAGCCTTGGCTTACTGGATGAGAAAAACGTTAGGAGATGAGAACCAAGTTGACACAGGAACGCACAAGCCCAGAGGACACAGACCTCAGCGGGTCTATGAGGATGGACAAAACTTCACAGAATTGCTGGCACTGGAGGTGGGCTCAAAGACCAGGAGGTGTTGGACGGGGAGGGATTTGTGCAGGGTGCACCCAACAGTCCACACGCGGAGAGCAGCGCTCACTTCCTCCTGCCTCAACCACAGCCCCTGCCTCTGACCTGTCCACACCCTCCTCCTGCTCAGCAGGCCCTGCTTCCAAAAGGTGGACACATGCTGTGCATCTGCAGTCAAGTTCTTCTCCCCTCTCTGGTTCCTTCTTTGACCCCTGAGGGCAGGGGTCAGTTTGTCACTGGAGAAGGACACTTCAGCAGGGACAGTCATGCCCACTCTGTCCTCAAGCAAATATGGGCCAAGCGAAGCAACAAGACGACAGGAAATGTGAGCATGCATGTTCGGGGAAAATAGGAACAATTGCAAGAAAAGGCCAAAAGATGTGGCTGGCCTCTGACAATGAGTGGCAGGGGAAGTGGGCAGAGGTGGGAAAGACTCCACTAATTCACTCTCTTTCCATGAGTCCCTGGGGAGCCATGATTTTCAGCTTCTCAGCTAAGTCTGGCATTTAGCCAAATGGATGCCATACTTAATCCAGGGTGTGAGACTTGCCTTTTGAGGTCTGTGACAGGTACATGTGTAGTCCTCTATGCATGCTGTACCCACACGATCATCCTAACCCCAAAGCCACCCGCTACTCCCAGAACACATACCCAGGCAAACCCTCCGTGTGCATCCTCCGTGCCCGCCCGCTCAATCGCTCTCCAGCCCTTTCCAGATGTATGGCCTCGGGACTCCTTTCCCTCCAGCCTTGGCACATGGCTGCTCCTGATCCTCTGGTCTCAGAGTAAGGTCGGCTCCTCAGAGAGGTCTCCCCTGACCACCCTGCCTGAGTCACTCGCCACTGTCATCAGGGCACCTGTCTGCCATTCATTACCACTTCCTCACCTGTGGTTCACTGTTCCCGCTCTTTCCCCCCAGCTGGGCTCCAGCCACCACCGACTCAGGTACCAGCACAGTACCTGGCATGGATTAGACACTCAGCACACAAATGAAGGGAAGAATGAAGACTCGTGTGCCCCTCATGAGGGGTTCCCAGCCAGTTGAGCCCAGGGTGATCACTTACATCTGTCTTTTTCCAATGTGTGTTTCTAGCCACAGAACTCATTCCCACCCTAAAGCAATCTCATCCCAGAAATACGAAGACCCCTGGTGGCTCCTGTGGAGGTTCTGCTCACCAGGCACCCAGCGGAGGGCCAGTCACAGGCCGGGGGTCGCCCCTCTTGCCTCCGCTCCATGCTCCCCCAGATTGGTTAGCTGGGACCTCGGTACTGTGCTATGTGGGTCTAGCGAGAATTCAGATCTGGCAATGGGGACTCTGCAGGGCCCTCCCCGGAGAAGCCGGGAAGTCAGGGCTGCAGCTTCAAGCCCTCCTTCCCGGGACAGAACAAAAGAACAGTTACTGTAAGTGTGTCCAGGCTGGCGGTTGCCCCAGCTCTGGGCAGCCACAGAGAAGCCCTCCAGGCCCCTGGCGAAATGGTCCCTGGAACACAAGCTCGTGCCTTCGCCTTTTCCTGCCTCCTTGATGCTTTACTGTCGTTCTCGTCCACAGACACCAGCAGAAAGGGCCTTTCTAAGCACTGTTTACATTCTTATCATTTTGCCTGTGTTTAGATTTACTAAAAAACTCATCTTAAACATTTACAAGCAATCATAGGCCCTCATGGATTTCAAATAAACTTTCCTATAAACCAGTCAACTTCAGAGTCTCCATCCCCCCAAGGATCGCACACCCTCAGAGCGGGTAGGCCTTTACAGACACGCTGGTCCAACATTCTTGTTTTATGGCTAGAGAAACGGAGGCCTGGGAGGGGCAGGGAGCTGCCTGGGCTCCACGGCACTCAGTGCTCGGCTGGAGCGTGGGTCTTCCGCCTCTGCGGCCTGTGATTCCCACTTCATGTGCAGAAAGCCGGAGCCCATCAGCACACTGCCTCTGCAGACATGTGGTTCTAGTTTTTAAGAGAACAAACTGATTTGAGGTTTCAAAATATTAATGTACTTAAGGTTGGAGGAGGAATGTGTGTTAAGTACGCATTCTTGGTCGTCGGCCAGCCCCCAGCGCCAGGCAGGCTGCTGCCTGATGGGAGAGCCCCGGGACGTGGTGTGTGGAAGGGTCTGCTGCACAACCCCAAGGCCCGGGCCCAGCATCACTGGACCACGCCATGGCTCATGCAAAAGTGCCAGGCCCAAGAGGCAGCCCCGAGAGCAGGTCCTGAAAGAGAATGACAAAGACCTGTCCTCTCCAGCCAGGGCAAAGTCTGAGCATCTTCGCGTCGAACTTTCTACCAGGGTCTGCACTCATGGGGGTGCTTAGGGACTGCTTACCCTTCATAAGAGCCCCAGTGGGTCCAGAAGTGGAGATGCCTGCTGAGGTGCCTCACCTCGGGCCCCACAAGCCTGAGCCCAGGAGGAAGGATCTCGTGTAAAGCCAGAAGACACCGTGGAGGCCCTAAGCCCTCTGGGCCACTACTTTCCTCTCTCCACCACCACAGGTCCCGCGAAGGAAACTGGGCAAGAGCTTTCTAAATCTCAATGGTGGGATTTCCAAGCAGAGCTCCCAGAGAGGCCTGGGCTCCAAGGGATCATGTTATAAAGAAAGCTACGGGCCCTCGGGTTCCACCACAGGGCCCCTTCTTCAGAGTGTGTTGGACCCTGCACTGGCTTGGGGTGGGAGGCAGGGCCGAAGGCTGGCTCAAGAGCTTCAGGAAGTTAGAAGGTGACCCTTCCCTGCCATAGGCATAATGCAGAGCTTAACGACCCCTCCCCCATCCCTGTGGCCCAAAGCCAGGAGGCCCCCTCTGCACATGCCCCGTGCTCTGTCCTCCACGACGCCGGTTAGTGGAGCACTGAGGACTGCCACCCTGGGCCTCAATGCTGTCCCCAAATCACAGGGCTTTGGGACAAGGCGTTTTTAGAGCAGAGTCATTGATGGTCTCCCCAAGCTCTGTGTGCACTGGCCCTGTGCATGACCGTGCTATGTCTGAGATAAAAGAAGACGCTGCTCCTGTCCTCAGGGGTCTTACAGAACAAAAGGAGAAGTATACTAAAAATAAGTCCACATGTAATGTGGTGCCCTGGATTGGGTTATGGGATCAAAAAAGGACACTAGAAGAAAAACTAGTAAAATCCAAATAAAATCTTGAGTTTAGTGAACATACAGTACCAATGTTGGTTTCCTAGCCTTGTGTTTTTTTTAAGTTGTGAAGTGTGCCCCTTGAATTCATTCATTCATTTATTTATTTCTAGCTTTATTGAGGCAAAGTGTAATTGTCAAATAAAAACCGTATATTTAAAGTATACAATATAATGTCTTGTTATACATATACATTGTGACATGATTACCACAATCAAGCTAGTTAACATATCATCACCTCCCATAGTTACCTATTATTTTGTGGTAAGTACATTTAAGATCTACTCTCAGCAAGTTTCAAGTATATAGTACAGTATTATCAGTTATAGTTACCATGACCTCCAGAACTTATTCATCCTGTGCAGCTGAAACCTTGTAGCCTTTGACCAACTTCTCCCCACTTCCCCCAACCCCAGGCCCTGGCAACCAGCATTCTCCTCTCTGTTTCTACAAGTCTGACTTTTGAGATTCCACACATAAGTGAGATCATGCAGCATTCATCCTTCTGTGCCTGCTTATTTCACTTAGCGTAATGTCCTCAGGTTCTTCCATGTCGTCGCAAATATCAGGATTTCCTTCTTTTTTAAGGCTGAATAACTTCCCATTGCATATATATAACCACATTTTCTTATTCATCCATCAACAGACACTTGGGCTGTGTCCATAGCTTGGCTATTGTGAATAATGCTACAGTGAACATGGGAGTGTAGGTATCTCTTCAAGATACTGAGGTTTCCTAGTCTTGATAAATGCACCATAGGCGTGTGAGACATTAACACTGGGGGAAACTGGGTGAAGGGTGTACAGGAACCCTCAGTACCATCTTTGCAACTTCTCCATAAATCTAAAATTATTCCGCAATAAGTCATTTCTTTCAAAGAGTAACTACTGATTGTATAGTCACTATATGTCAGTCACTGAACTGAGTATTTATGTGCATCATGTCATTTAATCATCCCAAAACCTTTACAGGGACTGTAGTTATAGTCTCCATTTTACAGCCAAGGAAACTGAGGCCAGAGCTGCAGACAGGCTTCTCGAGTCTAGGCAGCCAGTCCGTGGGCTCAGAGGTCTTCAGCACTCGGAGAAGCAGAGACCCGGCAGCCACCCAGACAGTCCCCCGAGTAAGGAGGGACTATTGGATCAACTTGCAAAATGGAAATCCAAGTCCAGGTAAAAATGAGTGATTTGCCATAAGGCCCCCAAAACACGTGCCGGGTCCTCTGAGCTCCCTACAGAGCCGAGGCCCACCTGAGTGGGCTCTTCCCCCATGTGCAGCGTCCTAGGCGAGAACGCCGCCGCCACCCCTCCCTGAAGCGTGCAAATCCTTCCAGCGGGAAATTAAATTCCTTCCTACTCCCTCCTCAAGGGCCTTGGAACACGGTCCTCAGAAGCTTACCAAGGGAAAATTCTTTCTTCCTTCTCTTTATAAGATTTTTTTTTTCAAAACTCAAAACACTTCCTAGGGCTCTTTTTCACACAGACGGAAAACTTGCAGCTATTCCCCCGTCCCTCGATAAGCGCGAGGCCCTGTGTCTATCACACCGCCTGGTCGTGCCATCAGGGTGATCCCTCGCCCTTCCTCTCCTCCCCCTTCCTCGGCCCTGAACTTCACTCCTGGCAGTTGTGGTTCCAGTTACGAGATGAAGGGAGAGGATCTGTGCTCTCTCTCCCCGGCCAACCTGTTAGCCTACACGGGCAGAGAGCGGGGTGTAGTCTGACTATTCTCCTTTTGGCATCTACGCTTTACCAGGTGCTGAAGCTACGAATTCTTAGCAGCTGCCTGCTAAACACGAGCTGCTAAAGAACAGACAAACCCAGGGCAAGAAGGAGGAGGTTTCGGTGTGGGGTTCAAAGGTCTCTGACCTCAATTTTAATCATGACCAAGGGAAACCAGGCTAGCCCGTCTTCCCCGAAAACACTTCCCTGAGAAGAGTTATGATGGCAGGCTTGGCAGAACTCAGGGTGCCTGGGGCAAAAGCCTCGTGGCAACTCGGGGTGAACTGGAACTCAACGCATGTGTCAGCTTCGCTCTTAGTGGCTGAATCGACCTTATTAGAAAAAAATCCCCATTTCGTCCTCAAGGTTTTAACCACTTCCTAGTGGTGACGCCAGCTAGCAAGGCCACAGCTGAGAGGCTGATGGTTGCTCGGGGGTATTTCATGCTCAGTGAATAATTATGTGAATGAAATAACACAAAGTGGTTGCCAACAGCTATTAGACCTGTGAAAAATAACAATGGAAAACTCAGTTGACTGGTTATCAAAGGGCCCTCATGGAAAGGAGGAAACCAGCTGTGGCTTCACATCTGTAAACTCCAAACGCAATGTGAAAGAAGCGAACCACCAAAAGAAAAACTGTCCACAAGTCCTTACTCTCGGAATTACATGAATGCTCCCGTACGCCGTTTATTGCTAATTGGCTGAGAGTTGGTTTCGTTCCAAACTGGTGTGCACCTGAGCATTGCAGAGGACACTTCGCAGAGCCGTTGGCTGTTTTAGATGGGGACAGAAGGAGCAGGAGACAGGAAAGCAGATCCCTTTTGCTTACAAATACAAGTGATTCTCCTAAAGCTCTCCCTGTAGAGACTGCACTCCGGCCAGTGCCTTCCCCTGTACGCAACCCCTCCTGAAATCAACAGTGATGGTGAAGGACAGCCCTGTTGAGAGGCCCCTCCCTGCAGGTGAAACTGGGGCTAGGCAACAGCCTCATTGTCAACTTACACCTGGGAAAGTGGCCTCCCAGGAGTGAGAATGAGCAAAGAAATAGCCTTTATTTAACCTCTAATCTCCTAGGAAACACCCCATGTGTTGTACAAAGAGCATGGCTTTGTAATCACACAGACCCGAGTCTGACTCCTGACACTGACATTCACGAGCTGTGTGGCCTCAGGGTGGTGACTTAACCTCTCGGAGCTTTCGTTTTCTTATGTGCTTTGCAAGGTGGTGGTAAAGACTAGCAATGATGGATATAAAGCCTCTGGAATAGTGGCAGTGATACAGACACTTAGAACAAGGGTTATTTGCGTGAATGTTAGTAGGCAGCACTGCCCCAAGAAGGCCAGGGACCTGTGCATCTGGGGTTCATCAGATGTCACCATCAGTGGCAGATCTGCACTCAATCAGATACGGCACTGCCCCAAATCCTCACGGCTCTCACCATCTGCTTTGCAAAGTCAGGCTCCAGAGTCTTAGCTGTCCCATGTCATCTTCAACCACCTGCTCTCACAATCCCAGGTTCTGCCATACCAGGCTCCCCAGCCTGAACATGCCCTGCTCACTTCTGACGTGCAGCACCTTTGCTGAGGCTGGTCCTCCTGTTGGGGATTTTTTCCTCCCCATCTGGAACTTGTTGAAATCCCAATTGTCTTCCAAAGTCTGCCTCATGAACCATCTTTCTGAAGAGCATTCCCTGATCTCTTTATCAGAATAACCACCGTGGCCCTCTGTAGCATAGTTTTGTGTGTAATATCAACTGCTTACCATAAGAGCTGGATTAAAATATCTCCTTTCTCTAAGATTAGTCCTCTGGCTCTAGGAAAGAATGTGGGCTCTGGGATCTGGAGTTTAAATCCTGGCTCTTCCATTTACTAGCAGCGGCCTTGGTCAGGTCACCTAACTCTCCAAGCCTTAGTTCCCTCGTCTGTAAAATGGAATGGTAATCATAGTTCCAAACACATAAAGCTGTGGGGAAGGTTAAACGCGATGATGCAGGTGAAAATGTCTCCCACATTTAGTCTGGTAAACGTTGGTTGCTTCTCTGAGAGCCCGTGTGAGTTAATGGGATTTCTGGCCCGCTAGCCTGGAAGCTCCCAAGGCCAAGAACTAGATCGTCCCCATAGAAAGAACACGGTTCCTGGCATGACCAGATGCTCCATAAATGTTGGCTGAATGTGACTAGACCTTCCTGGGGAGAGTTAACCCCGTGAAGGCTGGATGGTGTCTGCCCTGACCTCTCTGACAGCGCTGGGTGGAGCAGAGAGTAAGTCACCCCATCCGCACTGCAGAAAAGGGAGGCCCACGGGAGACGGGCTATGATGGGAGGTGCCCTTCTGTGCAGTGACCACTGTGACACCAAGAACCGATTCTTGGCCCAGTGTTCCCCCCAGCCCAAGGCTCTTCCTGCAAGAGCAGCTGAGTGATATTCTGAGCTGGCCGCCAAGGAAGGGCCTAGAAGCTCAGCGCAGTCACCTCTTCCCAGGGCCTCCGTGTTTAGCCCCACACCGGGCAGGGCTGTGAATGCACAAGGAGCTAGCTGGGTCTCATTCTCACTGAGGTTGCAGCTGTTCTCGGCTTTTCCCCCACCGCCAGTCAGGAAACAACTCAGAAACATAATTGAGCAGCTGTGGCTGTAAAAAGAACCTGTTTCAGAACAATATGTCGCATCCAGCAAGGATGTGCCGCAGTGCAGGTGATGGGAGAGCTAGCACACGTGACAGGGAGCGGGGGCAGTTTGCTCAGTGCACTCCAGGCTATTCGGACTGCTCTCTGTCTGCGTCCCTGCCTGCGTGCCAGGTTCAGGACAGCTGTACCCTCTGCTCTGGCTTCTGCTGGCCTGGGTCCCCTCCCTCAGAGCCTGAGTGTGAGGTGGTCTCTCGATTCCTTTGCAGAGGCCCTGAGTGAGGTGCTCAGCTCCGTGGATACCATCTGCCCCCCACGCCCTGCTTTTCCTCTCTGCTCTTGAGCAAGTGCCCATCAGAAGCCACACTTGAATCAGGACCTGCCAACAGAGTTTTCATCCATCCTCCGGCTCCCTGTTGTCTGGATCCGCTCACTGCGGGTTTCAACGCGAGCGTAGCCAGGTCTGACCAAACTATTCTTGTACATGTGTTGTTTTGAAAGATTAGCACAGAATCCAACACAACGTTTCCCTTGGATTCCTCTTCCAAGCCAACAGAGAAAGAGCTATTTCCAAAAAATAACACGTTATTAACCAATGAATAAGAGCCAAGAAAACAATGTAGCCAACATATTTATTCCAAACAGCTTATTTAGAATGCAAATTGCAAATATATATAATTCTACCAGGCTCTTTGGGAAGACTTCCTACAGCCAACAGAGCTAGGAAAGTCACCTAAGTGGTTCAGACCCTGCCCACCAGCAGGGCCTGCCCAGCACAGCTGTCCTGGGTTCTCCTAGGTCAGAACTTGCTCCATGCCAAAGGGCTCACTCTCGGAGCTCTGCTACCTCTCACACCACCCGCTCGAGAGCAACACTCCTTCACCCTACGTTCTGCCTTTGCCTTGAGAGTGGCCACCTGGCCATGGTCAACAGTGCCATCCAAGAAGCTTCCCTCTAAACAAAGGCAGTTCTCCATGAGAAGAGAAAACCAAACACCACCGTGACAGCCTCCATTAATAGATGTCAGAACTGGCCCTCCAGCGTGTGAAGGTCCAAAGCAATTTGATTTATGAAAACTAAGCAAACTTTCCAGTAGGTTTGGCACGTCCACAGCATTGCAGAAAGGCCTTAATTATACTGCCTCTGCTCATTAAATAGATAAGATCTTAGCAGAGACAAGCTATGTTTTCTCTTCAGAAAAAAATGTAAACCCATCTGGCTCCATATTTTCTAGTAGTCGTCAATAGCCTGAGGCCATACAAAATGCCCAGAGTTTTCATCTTCCCAGGTCTGGGGGGTGGAACAAGACATCCGCACAAGAGCGCTGGGGCTAGCAGCACAGTGATGATAGTGATGTATTGGCGCATTCCTGTCTCTATAGAGTCCCAGAGCCAAATACTGCACATGGACTAGATGAGACACCAAAGCAAAAAAAGCCAAAGAAAGAAATAGCTCTGGAGTTTATTACAAAAATGTTTCCTGTTGGGCAAGCAATGGAAAGAAGATTCATACTGACCCGTCTCCCAAACCAGTACGGACCAATTCTCTCTGGGCACGAGCCTCTGAGCACCCTTTGGCTACCCAAGGAGGTCATCACTGCCGCTGACTAGAATGAGAACCTACTGTGTAGGCAAAGGAGTTCCAACACCCCCTGGGAGCCTATTGTCGTTGTTCAAATGAGAGTCCCCTGGAGGAAATATTGATTTCTACTGAATTGCCACCACACCATAAGGCCCTCAAGTCCCTTCTCTCACACTCAGGACTCAGAGGAAGAGCAAACTTAGAAGAGTTTTTGTAGCAAAGTACCCTCAGACATTGGACCTCTTTTCTTTCTTTCTCTCTCTCTCTCTCATTATTCCTTCAGGGATTTCATTGATCCAAAGGTTTTAAATATCTTCTAAAATTTATTTCTACATTTATATCTCCATGAAAGGTCTCTTCCACAAACCCTAGATTTTAAATCCAACTGCCAACTTCACATCTGAAACTTAACATGTCCCAAACCAAGTTTCTGATTAATTTTGTGTGTTGACCTGTGATGTTGCTAGATTCATCTATTAATTCTAGTATTTTTTTCTATAGATTCTTCAGGGTTTTCTACATACAAAATCATGTTGCCTGTGAATAAAGATAGTTCTATTTTTCTATGATTTATAAGTCATTAATTTCTTTTTCTTGCTTTATCTCACTGGCTATGACCTCCAATGCATTGTTAAATAGAAATGGTGAGAATGGACATCCTTTTCTTGTTCCTGAGGTTAGTGGAAAATATTCAGTCTTTAATGATTACGTATAATGTTAGCTGTAGGTTTTTCATAGATGCCCTTTATTAGGTGGAGAAAGTTCTCTTCTATTCCTAGTTTCCTGAGAATTTTGATCATGAATGGGTGTTGAATTTTTGTCAAATGATTTTCCTGCATTTGTTGAAATGATCATATGGTTTCTTTTTTGTTGTTCTAATATAGTAAGTTACTATGATTAATTCTTAAATGGCAAACCAAGCTTATATTCCTGAGATAAATCCCAATGGGCCATAATGTTTAATACTTTTTATATATTTCTAAATTCAATTTCCTTGCATTTTGTTAAGGATTCTTTTTCTGTTTATCTATGTTCAGAGGGATAGTGGTCTTTTCCTCTTTTATAATATTTTTGTCATGTTTTAGTATCAAGCTGAAGTTTTGGGGTTTTGTCTTCTTTCTCATTTGTTTCGAGCAGCTTGATTATGATGTGCCTTGGTACGGAGATTTTAAAATGAAGCCCGCTTGGTATTTGCTGATCTTCTTGGGTCTGGGGTTGATATTTTCCAAAAAATTTGGGAACTTTTAAACCACTATTTCTTAAAGTATTTTTCTGCCCCCTTCTCTCTCTCTCTGTCTCTTATCCTTCAAGCCCTCCAATTACTCACGTTAGACTGCTTGCTTTTGTCCCATGGGTAGATTAGTCTCTGTTCAATTTTCACACTCTTTCTTTTCTCTGTTCTTCAGACTGAAACATTCCCATTGATCTCTCTTCTAATTCATTGACCCTTTCTTCTGTAGTTTCCAATCTTTTGTTAATCCCATCCAAGGAATTTTTCATTTTAAATATTTTGCTTTTCCATTTTAAATTTTCATTTTATTTATTTTTATAGTTTTTATCTGCTTAGTCATTAAGCCCATCTTTTCCTTTAAGTTATTGGACATATTTGCAATAGAAGTTTTTAAATCCCTGTCTATTAATTACAATATCTGAGTTGTCTGGTGGTTTGTATGTATCTATGTATGTATGTATGTATTGTGACTAGCAGTCACATTTTCCTGCTTCTTAGTATGTCTAGTAATTTTGTGTTCCTGACACTGTTCCCACCTTATGGGAGTTTGAATATATTGTCATCCTCTAAAGGGTATTGCTGTTTCTTCTAGAAGATAGTTAAATCATTGGTGGGTCCTCTGGATCCTGTTGAGTTTGATTTTATTCTTTGTTAGAGCTACTCCAGTTTTGTTTTTTCCTTAGTCTCAGGGTATGGAACTTACTCTAGAGCATGGTCCTTATTCCTAAGACATGATCTTTCCAGGATATTAACTGAATGTTTGAGTTCTCTCCATTCTGGCTTGACTATAATCCGTCTTTCAGCTCTTCCAGACCTCTTATATTTTCATTCAGCTCTCATACCCTGAGCAGCCACTCTCTGCCAGGCTTTGTAGAGTCTCGACCTACACATAAACACCCCAGCCCTCAGCCAAGGATCTACTAGGACCCCATTTAAATTTCTGAAGAGTTTTCTCTTCTCTAATACTTTACCCCACAGCATCTCCAAACTCTGGTTTCTGCCTCATTTCTCCATTTTTATTTGCTATGTTTTATTTTTTTTAAAAAGGCTGGTGGTGGGGCTTGTGGATCATAAAGCTTTCTGAACAACACATAAGAGCTGTGAGACTGGAAGTTTTTATTGTCTGGCAACTCCCTGGCTGTGTTGTAGCCCTTAATGCCCAAAAGTAACTTTCTTCTGGACCTTAGGACCATTATAAAAACAAAGTTGGTAGTTAACAGCCCTGGCATTGACAAGTAACTTTTGCCTGAAGGAACATATTGAATGGGCTTTTCATACCTGTTGGTATCTGGACACCATTTTTGGGGCCCCACATTTTCCCTATTCTAGTTGTTTGACCAGACAGCTTGGCTATGAAACTGATGCTACTTAAGATCTTGGACTCTCTGCCAATCCAGTTTAACATTTATGTTATCTAATCCTTTTTGTTAAAAGAAGTGTGTAGATTGAGAAGAGGATGAGAGCAGAAATTTGAATGAAATTGGAGTCATTTAAGTTTAAGGTTGTGTTTTGTTTTTTTGAGAACATGATACCTCGTCTTTGGCTTTCTTGACAAGATGCAGACGAAAGGTCCACAGGGTGCTTATATAGAGTTGAAACAAGGTGTTACATGATTTATATAAACATAATGATGTGTGCAGATCATGGCATTTTGTTAACTCCATGGCCATTTGATTGTAAGACATTATTATTTTTGGAACCTCAATTAAACTGTGACATGATACCTTATCAATAACCATGTGAGACACATAAACTCAGTCACATCATCACTGCTCTAAAATTTCTTTCATCCTGTCCCTGGGGATTTGGTATTTCTCTTGCCTTTAGTAGCATGACTTAGCAACTGATACACAATTTGTTGCACACAACTCAGTGACAAAATGAGCACAGCTTTATCTACTTGGAGCTAACGTCCTTTCTCAGGTCTTGTAAAGCCTTGTTCCTCATCGTGTGGGCTGGACCTGCAGGACTGACATCACCTGGGTGCTGGTTACAGATGAAAAAACTCAGATGCCCCTTCCTCCCACCAAATATTTTTAATAAGATTCCCAGGTGATTTCTTTGCACATTAAAGTTTAAGCAGCATTTTCATAAAGTACTTGGTTATAGTTTTGCAAGAAAAGATGGAGTTTTGGTCATTTCTCCAGTGGCAAATACTTGTTTCACTAGTACCAGTTTTGCAAACCTCTGCTCCTTTTTGCTGTTGTTTCAATACCAAAGCATAGTGTAATCTTTTTTAAAAACATTATAAATGTCAATTAGACTTAACCTGTGTAGCACCAAAATACAAACAACTTTGTAACTCGATTGCAGTGAACACATGAAAGCTAAGACCAAGTCACATGCATAGATAATGACAACTGTGTCACCGCTGCTCCCTGGCTGATGGAAACTGCGAAATGCCATTAATTTCATAGATTTTAAAATGTGGAAAATAAGGGGGAAAATACATCTGAAAATTGGTGAAGGAGAGTAAGTGATGAAAAACATACTCATTCTTGATCTAGATTTGGGCTTTTCTGGCACCAAGAATCAAGGCATTTAGTTACAACAAATACAGTTCAAACAGCCAGGGCTCTCCTGTCTATGCGGCCTGCCTGGTCAGTGGACAGCCTCCAGCTGGCTTCCTGAACAGAAGCAGGAGGCTGAGGATGCCCCCAAATGAAGAACGGGGGTCAAGCCCTCTAACCCACTTTGCAACCAGGCAAGGTCTGTGCTGCTCATGAAAGGGACTTGCTTTGCTTTGCTTTGTTGCCTGCTAGAATAGTTTTAGCACTCTCGCACGTCTCTCCTGATGAAAATCACATTTGCCAAAGAAGACTTTTCCTGTGTTACATAACATTGCTATACTGCTCACCTTGATCTTTAGCATAAAAAACTAGCAAGGTAGGGGCTGTGAATAAATGAAGCCCCTCAACAATTTTTCATCCAATTTTCCCAGACCGGCTTCAGCTTCCTAGAAGTTGGTGACATCTTGCTCTTCTTTGTGTCCCTGTGTGCTTGGTAAGTGTTGGTCGAACATTCCTTTCCAAGAAGTGCCAGGAGAAGAGGCGGAGGGAGGACGGAATGGGGGGGGGAGAGAATGAATTAGTTAATCTAATCTGGGCATCCCGCGGCGTCTACCGCGCGACACGGCGTCCCCTCCTGGTTCAACTCCAGCAGGAGGATATGGTCTAATTGTGTGAAATTTCAGAACCAGCACATGATAGAATTTTTACTCGTTGGTTATTTGTATTGACCACATTGATGATACATTGTAAAACTCTGAAGGTCAGAGATAGGGTGAGTTTAATTCACCCTGTACCAACTCCAAATCCAAATGGCTATTAAACAAATGCCAATCATTGCATTAGTTAACAGGAGCTGGCTTTTAAAGGTCATCTTTTATATTTCCATTCTATTCCTGATAGATGCTCAGACTTCCTCCCTATCCCTCGGTACTTAGGCAGTACTAAGTTGGAAAATTCTGCCTGAGTCCCGTGGGAAGCAGACCACACTTGAGCAGAGATGCAGAACACGGCCTGGCGTGGCCAGCAGCAGCCCACATGTTTCCTGGCGTGTGAATATGGTATTGCTCAACCTCAGGGGAAATGGAAGTTGAAAATTGGCACCAGAGTCCAACATCTGAAGACTTTGGCTACTGTGCGTGCAGTTGCTCCAGAGCATGTTTCTCATACAAGAACTATGGGCTTGTTCCATTCCACGTGCTGAGCTATTGATCAAGATTAACAAGGGTGCTGTTCAATCTGCTGCCTGTCGCCGAAACATGGGCAGATTCCTGCAGACATGAGTGTAACAGAAGCTGCCCAGAGCTTCATGGGGAGGGCGCTCTCTGCTCTAAGAAGTCAGGGATGCTAACTGGTCCCTTTCCATAGCACAGACCCAGACACAGCAAACCAAAAGCATTGCAGCAACTTACAGATCTGCCACTAAGACTTAAAATTTCATGTCATCTTCCTTGGCTGTCAAGTCAAAAGTGACCTTTCCACAACTAAAGACCCCAGAGCATATCCTCTGCCCTCTCTCATAGAACGAAGCCCTTGAGAGTCTTGGATGACTCGTCTCCCCCCTTTACTGGACAGCAAGCCCCTTCAGCTAAGACTGTGTCTCACTCACTGTTTCCCCACAGCGCGTGCACAAAGTAGATGCTTCACTGTGATTGCTGAAGAGGTTAATTAGAAACATAGCGAGCCAGGTATGAAGTCACCCAGATATAGGCAGTCTGGAGGTCAGTAGAAGACTATTATCCAAGACCATTAAATAAGGAAATTGTTTTTACTAGAATCACTCACCTCTAATCCTAAAGTTCTACCTATTCCTTAAATATCTGTAGAAATAGGAACCAGAAATGGGAATTGGGGGGCGGGGAGAGAAGTACTTGTTAATAGGAAAAGCATGACAGATTCCGGTTTGATATAATTTTCCAACGTTGGCTTAGGAATTGGCTTGGTTTGGTCCTCAAAGGGGCTGAATCTGACAGGCCCAAGACAGAAGGAAAGGTGAGGAGAACGGGCCACACCAAGCGGTAGTGAGTATGTCCATAGAGGTGTCCCATAAAGGCAGTGGTATGAGGATCTGGCTCACATGTTCTCTGAGAGCAGCTGTGACTGTCTCTTCCCAGCTCTGTGTTCATGGATGTCATGTTGATAACTTGAAGCCAGACATGGTGGGACTATTTATAGCATGGAAACTGACAAACTACAAATCAAGACTTTTTTACTTTCTGCAGAGAGCCACTTGTTCAACATTTACCAGCACAGCACTCATTAAAGGTTAAATGGCCAGTAGGAAGGAAATTGGTACACGAGATCCTTCACTAAAACTTTGCTTGGTAAGACAACCTTTAAGGCCCCTCTTGGGCCAAGACATTAAAGTATCTCTTGTCCCACCTGGAAAGAAAGGCCCATGCCTGGGATCATGGTCATTGTTGGCATCACCACCATGGTCCCAGGGTTGTTACCCCGCCCATTTAAATTCATTTATGGACTTATTAGCTTGAGGTCTGGGTCCCCAGCACCAGTGCCACCATTACGACCAGACCCCGGCTCAACACACGCAGCTCCAGCACCTGGCAGGCAATCCCACTCAGAGCCCTGAGCAGGCAGACTTCTTGGGATGGTTTGCTGATCTGTGGCATGAGAGCTTTGCCCAAGCCTGCTGCAGCTGCGGGGCAAACCTGGATTCCACGTGCTTGTGCACCTGCAGAGGCCGGAGGGCTGGGTCAGTAACTGGAGTTCTCTTGCAGACAGCAGGTGCCTCTGAGGCCAGCCCACAGGCCAGGCGCACACGGCACCCAGGTGAGGCTGGAGCTGGCCCTGCCTTCTCACCTTGTTCTCGGAGAGCAAGTTGGCCTGTGAAAGATAGAGCCATGGGCAAGATACCTCCACAGAACAGCAGAAGGAGCAGGAATTACTTGGCCTTGGCCTTCCCCAGTTCTAACAGCCACAGAAAACAGATCCATCTCTGGGAGGAACGTGTGTACTCTCCCTGCTACCCAGAGAATTCAGAAGTCACGCGGGGAATATGTTAGCCATTTGCCAATTTAGGATTTAAATTAAGTTTTAAATTTTTTTTAGCACTCACATAATATTTATGCAGATTCTAAAACTGAGCAAACAAGATATTTGCCTCTTCATTGTAGCAAAAAGAGGAAAATCTCTCTCTCTCTCTCTCTCTTTTTCCACTAGATTAAAAATCTAAATTCAGAAGAATTAGTTTTTATTCCAATTCCAAACTCGGTACCAAATGAAATGTTGTTTTTAGATCATCCTCACATCTACATGTCTATCTTAGTCTTCTTGGGCTGCCATGACAAAATATTGTAGACAAAATATTTAAGCCACTGTGTCGCTTAAACAATAGAAGTTCATTTTTTCACAATCATGGAGGCTGGAAGTCCAAGATGAGGAAGACAGCACGGTTCTGGGGAGGGCTCTCTTCCCGGTTTGCTGGTGGCTGCCTTCCTGCCACATGGCCTTTCCTGGTGTGTGCACACAAGGCAGGGAGGGAGTTTCTCTTGTTACAAGGCCACCAATCCTATTCAGTTAGGACCTCACCTTTTCGATCTCATTTACCTTCCTTACCTCCTGAAAGCCCTACCTCCAAATAGAGCCACACTGGGCTTAGGGCTTCAACACATGAATCGGGGGAGAGGGAGGAACACCACCCGGTCCACAGCAATTCTGTGATGAATTTCCTATGCCTCAAGTACAACGTCCTTCCAGCCCGGGCATCTTTCTCGTGGGAGGTGTGTCTGTGATTAAACCGTGCAGCCCACCTTCTTACAAGAAACCGGTAAAAATAATCTCCATCCACAGTCTGTCTTCTTCTGTTGCTCAGATCAGCAACCCCCCCCCACCCGCAATCACCATTAAACCACAGAGATAATTGCCTGTCTGAGGGCTGCATCCTCCCATGTAACCTGAAGCCACTGCCATTTGTCACAACGGATCATTTCTTGAACTCTGACACCCAGCCCTGGAAGCAGGAAGAACGCTCATTTTCCTCACCCTGCCAGAGCTTCAGAAAGAACTCAAAATAAACACTATTGAGGCCGGAGGTGCGGGAGGTGCGCAGTCTATCAATACGTCACCTCCGCCTCCCCCCCGCCCCCCACTGACTGGTGAGAGCCACTGCTGAGGCTTTGTAATCTGAAACCATCAAGTATTCATGGGGCTGGCACCCACAAAGAGAAAATGAATTGGATCGCTCTCTTTCAAATTAGTATAATGACATTATCTGGGAAATGATGATAAAAAGGAGTTCAAAACGTTGGTTTGAATTTTCTTCCCACTGTTCTGCTGCTCTGTTTTGCACAAGGGTTTCCTCCCGGCGGTTTGGGGACCCTTGTGTTCAGTGGCGTGTTTCCAAGAATGAGAGGCCGGGTCCATCTTGACTTTGTCCACCCATTCTGTTTTCCAGCCGGAAGCAAGGCTTTTCCTTCTCCTGCATTTCCTAATCAATCCCTGAGCTCTCTAAAGTTTGCCTCCTAGATATTTCTTGAATGTGCCTCTCGTCTGGGTTCTGTCTACCCCTTCTCCAGTCCAGACTACCACTTCTCCTCCCACCTGGGTAAACACACCTGCTCCAGGCTCCCTTCTGGAATCCATCCTCCACACGGAAGCCTGAGTCAGCCTTCTAAGACCCCACGCTTCCTTGCCACTCCCCCATGAAACCTTCGGTGGCTCCATATGGCCCTCAGGACAAAGCCTACACATTGCAGCATGGCAGACAAGGCCTTCTGCAGCCGGCCACCCTGCTAACTTATGATGTCACGTGGATCAGGCCTCCAGAGGATGCAGAAAAAGATGCGCAAGGTGCCTGAGTTGTCACCCTGAGGTTAGCCTTGCACACTTCTTTAATCAAACTCTTGAGAGGCCAAGAGTCACACAGGTAGAAGGGATGTGTAGAGTCACAACGATAGGTGCTTGTCTCTAGGCATCTAACTCATAGCAGAGGGAGGGCTGACATCGTCTCAAAGACCTCCCTCCCCTGGGCTTGACTTGAAAGGAGTTCCTCCACCAAAGGGTGTTGTAGATAAAGAGCAAAAATACCCCACAGCAGGTTACGCCCACTGAAATTCACACTAATGATGGGATTGAGAAATTTTAAATCACATGGCTGTCTTCCACATGGGGATAAACTGCAAAGCAACCTCTTTGAACGTTTTAAGTGAATCATCCCCAAAACAGAGTATCCTCTCCGGAGTAGCCCTATTCCATTCATCTGCGATTACAGTTGTCATTTCACATAACACAAGAATGACTTTGACAGTTATGCTGATCTGGGAAGAGGAAAGGGGACAAGTTGAGCAAGACAGATTAGTTCTGGAAAATTAGGCATTTGCTGGGTCACCCTGGAGCTTTTAGCTTTGAATTTGGCCTCCTGGAGCATTAAGGAGGCCTGAAATCTTTCTAAAATGAGAACCATTACAGTGCCAGCTGCACAGAGCGATTCTTGAGCTGTCAGACAGATGGGAACTGTGTGGAGATCAAAGGCTACAAACCTCCCAAAAGCACAAGCCACAGCTCCACCTCCGTATCTCGGACAAGAAAGTCAGAAAATAAACTGGGCCCTCTGCACCCACTTCTCAGGAAGCTCGTCAGTCCACGGAAGCCCGCCACGAGGAAGGCAGAGCCCATCGGTACTTTCATGAGGAAGCCCCACTTGCAGTCTGTTTCCCTCCCTCATCTTCCATTCTCTATTCTCCTAACCAAACTATGCCCAAAATGCTACCCGGAGACCACCACACTCAGCATAGCAGGCTGTGACCATCACAAAGCGAGCCACAAACTCTCTCTCCAAATGCAAAATGCACAGGCCTCTAACCAGAGGCTTCCTGCTGGAAGTTCAGGGACTAGGTGGGAAGGGAAGGGCTCAGAGCCCTGGCACATCCCATGTCTTCTGTCCTGGCCTGTCTTTCGTGGCCAAATGGTGCAACAGTGCAGAGGTGGTGCTGCTGCTCCAGGCCAGGCCCAGCTCACAGGGACTTGGCGCTAGGTATCGGGACACAGGCATTGGAGTGGCGCTCATCCTGGCCATCCTCCCCTCCCCTCCCCTCTTACCTTCCAACCCAGCCCCAGAAGGGAGAGAAATTAATTTCTAAAATTCCACATGTTGGCTCCATCCTAAGGCCCTCACCCCTGCTCAAGTCAAGGCTGTGGCCAGTTTTTGCTGGAGTCTTGGTTTCTTCATCCCCATGAGGATGAGCATAGCTACGGTGGTTTTCTCCAAGCCTCCTTCAGGGGGCTGGATGCTCAACTCTGAGCTGAGGAGGAGTTTTGTTATTAGACAGGGCAGCAGGAGAAAGCCTTCACGGAGACCTCCCGGCCATGCCTGCGTCTGTCCGAGGGAGTTGGCTGGGCACCGGAGCACCCTCCAGTCCAGACAGGCTCCCATCAGGGAAACATCGCTCTGCAGAAAGATGGCAATGGCCTGACTCCCCAGAACGCTCAGCCACCTGCCACATTCTACCTGAGTCATTCATTCCTTGGCATAAGCGGGGTCCCCTTCCCAAGTCACAGGTAAGAAGAACCCTCCTGGTGGAGGTGGAGAGGATCACCAGTGGGTTCCCAGCAGGTTCGTGTGGGTGGTTTGAGCAGATCATGGCTCTCTGGGGTCATGGCACCTGTGGCAGTCACCACTGGCGCCTTGCCCATTCCCCCTCAACCCACCATTCTCGTGTCCAGCCCATGGCTTCCAGCTGCTTTCAGCAAGCTCCTGAAAGTCTTCGCCCTACGGTTTTCTCCAGCCACCGGGGCCTGCTCAGCCCATGCACAGGCCAGAAGCACTAGGAGTTAACACCCTGCCACTGGGAGCAGCCCTCCACCCACGACGGATCTTAGCACATTCTACACTGTCCCCCAGAGTTCCCAGGTCTGGGGCATCCTCAGATGCCCACGGAGTGAGCCCGCCAGATAACACACTTTCATTGGCTCCTTCCTTCCCTCTCTTATATTCTCACCCCCCAGTATCTCTCTATATTAGAAACCAGGCCTGTGGGGCTCCAAAGCCCAAAATCTTCCCCCAACACCAGGCTGACAAGCGCTCCCAGCCCGTGTCCCCGGTCCCCCTCAGAAGCAGCGGGTGAAGCGGGCACTGTGGAGTCCTGTCCTCAGAGCCCACACTGACCTTTGAGTCAGCGGCTTGTCCACAGGTGGGACATTCTTGGCATTCCATGCCTGTTTTCTGCAGATTCCAGCCCAGGTGTTTGGCTGTACATCCAAAGTCCAGGAGGTTTCTTTCCTTCTTTGTTTCTTTAAGCTGGGCTGAAAAAAAGAAAAGAAAAAAGCTCTAATGGTGAAGCCTCTGGCACAGATGCCCCTCCAGGCCTGTTCCAGCCCCCAATTTCTGTGAAATGGTCCACAGCAGCCCGAGGCAGAACTGGAGATAGAATGCAATTTCTCCCCCTTAAAAAGTCACAGTTTAATGGCTGTTCTAGTTGTTGGGGACTTTATGAGAAGAGACCACAGCCTAATTTTGGAAAATTAACCTAGCACCAGCTGCAGCTTCCTGGCCCCAGCGCCGCGGACATATATCCTTGTCTTCACACATATGCTCATCTGGTCGTGGCGTGGCCTCAGGGGGCCGAGGCATGCAAGATGAAATCCTACAAATCTCCATTATTAAATCCATGATATATTTCAAATCCCGCCCTCCATCTTGGTAATGACGCCTCTGACATCCCTCCAGAATAGGAGGGAGGCAGGCGGGTGGGAACGAGGGAGGGAGAGTGAGTCCCTTTTGTTTGTCCCACATTCGCCGGCTTCCTTTCTCTTGTGTTCCTGGGTACATGCAGGGGTGTCCACCCTCTGAGATAGGTGTCCTCAGGCAACCTCCCAGCGCCAAGGAGGGGACTGCCGTAGTCCCCTGACTGATGTCAATCTGCCCAACTTGCCCTCCCTTTGGTCCCATATCCTCAGGGTGCCTTGGACTAGTCCAGACCCACTGGGATGATCTCCCCAGAAGGCCCCTGGGGCCCGACCTGGTCTTATTGCTCTTCCATTCTCCTCCACTCCAACAACTTTCCTTTGTCCCTCTTCCCAAGCAGAGATATGGAAAGCAACCTAAATCCCAACTGGGGTTCGTCAGAGGACAATCCAGCCCCAAAAAGGGACCTTCATTCTGCACTTGCCTAAACCCTCACAGGGATTGTCCCCAGGCTCCTCGGGGTGTGGATGGCGGCCCCTTCTGTAGCTGTAGTGCCTCCATGGAAAGGGTTTGGGAGTCTATACTAAGGCACAATGGGAATCTGGGGGATTAGCAGTTATTCAGAGAATAGGAAGCCTTAGGCTCCACCTCTAACCTCTGAAAGTCTGTCATGAGTAACATCCCTACAATAAACCCCCAGATCCTCAAAACCCACCCAAATGCCACCTCCTCTAGAAAGCCCTCCCTGATCCCCTGTGCCGAAGGAGGCCTCCCTTTCCACACTTCTCTGAGCCTCTCTCCTCAGTGGTGCCACGTCACCCCCACTCGTGTGCATGCCCCAGCCGTCTCAGTGTGCGGCGGGGTTGGGGAGGCAGAGCCCGTCTCCCTCATCTCAGGTCCCAGCCCACACTCCCAACACCGGCACGGTCTCCTTGCTGAGAAGAAGTGCTCAACACATGTTAAAGGAGGGAGGTGGGTACAGGAGTAACTGTTCAGGCCCTATCATGACAGGAGTGACAATGGGAGGGCATTTAACCACCCTCTCCCTGTGGCGTGAGCACCCACATACACTGCGGGTGTGAAGTACAGCAGTGGTGTGGTGTGGGCCACCACTCTGCCCGGATCACGCCGGCTCTGTGGGCGCACGCCCTCTCCGCAGCTAATGGAGATGGGAGGAGAAAGAAAGGAGGCGTATGAGAAGGAGGGAGGAGCGTCCTTGCACCAGTGAGGATCTGGTCGGAAAAACATCGTGTGCTTTAACAGAAGGATTATAATACGAGGACCAAGTTCCAGGGAGGCTGGAAGAACAGAAAGGCCAGACAGGGCAGAGGAGGCCACCTAGAGATGAGCACTCCGGGAATCTGCTGCCATTCCTGGGCTGGAAGGTCAAAGGAAGGAGGTAGCACCACCAGGGCCCAGGAGCCAAAGCCACCAGTCGGGACCCGGGCCCACAGAGAGCAAGGCCGGTGTGGAGACCGGAACCATGGGGGAGAGGCAGGCACTGCCCCGGGTACTGCCCAAAATGGAGAGGAGGAGAAACAGCCTGGCTCCCTCCTTCCTCCCACCCTCCTGTCTCCAGCTAGTGCCTCCCGCTGGCCAAACGCAGCCAGATGCCTGGGCAAGGGGACCTGAGAAAGGCATTTGGAGGGTGGCCTCCCCATGGCGGGCGGAGCAGGGATGAAACAGACCTGAGCAGCAGGCCCAGGACCAACACTCCTCTTTCGTTTCTCCCACCGTGAGCACCTCTCTCCCTCTGTGTGGTCTTGGGCTCTCCTTTTTTCACAGATGGGCTCCTTTCTCTGTGTGCTCTTCCCACCCCCTGTGCCACAAATCAGGGGCTACCTCTGTGAGTGTGTTCCAAGAGGACAGCCGGCCAGGCCAGGTGGCCAGACCCAGGCTATCAGTTCCTGATCAATTGGGGAGCCCTGGCAGGGCAGGCCTGGCCCGGCCAGTCCGGGATGGAGGGCAGTGCAGGCAACAGGCCCAGGGGAGCTCAGAGCTGCCGGCTCTCTCACCCCACCCCCACATTCCAGTGGGCCCACTCAGTCAACTCTCTCAGGGACATATGGTCGACCTGGTGTGTCAGGGATTGTTAGGATGCATAGATCCAGGCACTACCCTCTAACTCATTCTGATGAGAAGCACCAGAGTGGTTTGGTCCACAGCGGGAGGCATTAGGAAGCCTGCTCTGCAGAAACATGCACACACAAGACACAAGCAGTTATTCTCTGGACATTTTCCCAAAGTTCTCCTTAAAACTGATTCTTTTTTTCCCCTTGATAAGCCAAGGCTTTAGCTTGAGGGCCCAATGTTCTAACATTAAAAAGCTACTATTCAGCAGAAACACACTTCAAAATCTGGAAGCCAGTGACCAGTAATGCTGGGAAGAACGAACCCTGACATTTAAGTAGAGCTCTCATGCCCATGAATGTTTATAGGATGACATAGAAGAAATCCCACTCTGCAGAGAAACGGCTGGGTACATAAAAGCTTTGTTTATGCTCAAGCATCTGCCCCAGGAATTTGACACGTTAAATAAACTCATCACCACCCACCTTGTCTAGACGTTCATCAGAGAAACGGAAAGGGCTGGCGAGGGCAGGTAGGACTGGCTGCACATACCCTGGCCCTGGAAGCCCTTTCCGCCACCCCCCCACTGGCTTGAGGATTTCTCCACCAAGATTCAGCTTGGTTTTAGGGCCTGCCATAGAGCTTTGGGGAGCCCAAGGGGTGTTCAAACCCACAGGAGATGGGGCAGTTAGAAACTCGAAAGCCAGTGGTGGCAGCTCAGCTCATAAAGAGAAAGTCAATCCTGGGGCCTGGGGATACACCTGGGGAGTGATCTGCTGAACCGGATGCATTCCAGAATGTGTCCACACCTGCTCTCACCAGGATGTGAAGGCTGACCCCGTGAGACCCTGAAGTCCCCTTCCTGGTAGTTGTCGCAGCCAGCACTGGTAGGGGAGAGAGTCTAGGAGGTTTTGCCTCCCACATTCCTGCCTCCTTTATCAATAACCTTCCTCCCTCTGTTCTACGTGGGGGTACCCACGAAAGGCCTTCAAAGCACCCTAAACCATCACATCCCATCGAGTCTGCTGTCAGGAGCCCAAGCCCAAGAGCAAAACTCCCAATGGAGACTGTAGAGGTGGGTGGCCCATGTCAGGGCTCTGCCGCTCCATGTCCCAGCCCTCCCAGAGCCTCCTCTTCTGCCTGGAGGGCCTCGCCATGTCCTTGGAGTCTGTGGGAGAGCAGCCATGTAGGGGTGGACGAGAAGGGCCTGACCAGGCAGAGCCCTAGAAACAAGCTCACTGCTCAGTGGGAATCACGACCCCCTCAGGCCAATCCAACAGCCCTGCCAGCCTCATCTCTGCTGTCCCCGTCACACAGCCTTCATCTGCGGGGCTCTCAGGGGCCCTCGATCTTCCTGGCACAGGCTGGGGCTCTCTTGTGTGTGTAGCGTCTGTGCCTTCGCCCTTGCCTCTCCTGCTCCTGTGGGGCTCTTCCCCACCCAGACGGCGCTTACCTTCAGGGACCAGATCAACCATCACTTCTGTGAGGCCCTCCCCTCCCAGGGCCCTGCCCTTGCCCAAATTGGGGCAATGTCTCCTTCCTCTGACCCCACGGCTACTGCAGACCTTGTCTTTAATAAAGGACAGTGAAGACCTTTGAGCACATGGCTCATCTTCCCCAGGGGACAGAGAGCCCCACGAGGACAGGGATGACGATGTGTCACCAGCCCAGGGCCAAGGACACTTAAACTCCACACCTCGGTTCACATAAAGAGAAGCCACCTCACTTAATCGTATGAGCAAGGTTTTGTCACCACAGACAAAAAGGGGCAGAAATCTCCTCCATCATTGATCTGGCCAAGAAAATGCCAAGCCAGCCACACCAGCCAAAAACACACGCTGTCTTTTCCAGGTATCTACATACCCAAACACGCTTCAAACAAGCCCCAAGCTGGAAACTTTTGATAAAGCTTCCTCTGGGTTTGGACTAATTTACAGGATTCCCTACCTCACCACTGCTTATTTAGGAAAACCCACAGAAATGGACGAATTAGGGAGGCATGTTCACTTAGAGGAGGCTGGCACAGAATTTCAGTTCCCCTGGAACTGCACCTCCCAAGTGGTCATTCCCATACCAGTATCGCAGTTTCTGCCATCATCTATTTACCACCTGTGTGGTTATTTATATTTTCTTCATATTAACATTAAAATACCTCTCTTTCACCTAAACTGGGTTCTATTCATTCAGTGCATTTTATTTTCCTTAACCTACCAAACCAATCACAAAACGATTAACATTTCTAGAAGTCTGTATATAACCTAGACTGTTTGTCTCCCCCTCAGGTCCTGTGTGTCCCACTTGGGGGTGGCCCGGTTTGCTCTGTCTGCCACTAGATGCTGGGACTGAAATGTCACCACTCTGCTCCGCTCCATCAGGGACCAGCATGCTTGCCTCCTGGGCTCGCAGGATGACTCAGCCACCCTGCCCAGGGCCTGCCCAGGGACACCTCAGGGTCAGCTAAGGAGGTGGCTGGGAGTGGGAGACAGAAAGGCAAAGCCAGGATCCGTGCTCATTTCGGGGGATAACCACACCCGCCTGGCTCCCAGCCACTTGCTCTCCGTCCTCAGCGCCACACCTGCAGACACGAGAGGGGAGCCCTTCCTCGCAGACATGCAAGAGCTGCAGCTCTGGGAAGGTGGGGCTGGGGAGACTTGTCATCTCCGCGTGGGGTGTCTGGGCGCAGAGGCCACAGCAACAGCAGTAGTAACATGACAGCCTGCATCCCGGAAACTGTGCGGCACACCTGCCAGGCACGCTTTGTACGGCACCTGCAGCCGAGTGACAGCTAACCTTCCCCAAGGCTGAGGGAGAGCAGAAAGGCCATGACATGACAACTGCGACTTACTGGGCACCCCCTGTGGAAGGCTGGGGTACACACGTGCATACATTTGCTGATTTAAGCCTCACACGGCCCCTCAGGGTACTTACTACCAGGGGAACTTGTGTGCAGAAAGGGGCTTAAAGTTCAGACTCCTGAAGTGAAGAGACAGCCCCCTGTCACAGGGCTCCTTTGTGTCTGAACAGCGGGAGGTGTCGACACCCAGCCTACCCACCTCCAACACCCGGGGGCCTCCTGCTGCGTTTCCAAACCTGTCTGAAACCAGCCTTCCCACACATGGTGGTGGCCTCAGGTGGACACTGTTGGCCATTTGGGACAGCCAAGAGAGACGGCATTGTCCCAGGCCTTGAGCGCCATGCCAACAGGGAGACACCTGTCTACGGAATCCCCAGTAGCCATTCCGAGCCCGGCAGCAGCCAGGCTCCTGGGACAGGCACGGTGCTCAGATGGGAGGTTAAGAGGAGAGGAAGCCTAGCCAGGGGACTGCGTCCACAACCTCAGCGCTTCCCAGGAGCAAACTCTACGTTCATACAAGTCGTTTCCTCTCAAAGCAACAGAACCGGGAAGAGCTGTCCACGCATCACAGCCCTTTGCTGGAGTGTAATGTTGAGAGGCGGCTTTGATACCACGCAGTGGGTGCCTTGGGAGGCAGGTTCCATCCGTGCCTGATCCAGGGAGTCTGCGGGAGCAGTGCCTGGGAAGGGGTCTGGCCTCTCTGAGCTCTGGTGCCCTGCGAGCCCACGCACTGTGCCCGTCCATCCTCACGGCGCCCACTCCTCCTCCCAGCCAGCCTGCTGGATCTATTCCGCTTCATCGAGCTTTCTATCAAATCCACAACCACAGTCTTGTACCATTTTTTAGTAAAACTCCTTTCAAAATCCCTTGGCCAGTCTCATCTATTTTTTTATCTTTTAACTAACATTTTTCTGATTACAAATATAACACATGGGCATTGCATAAAACTAGAAAATCTAAAAAGTATAAAGAACATAAAAATTTTTCAAGCTAACCATCCAGACATAAGTACCATTCACACGTTGGTATATTTTCTTTCCTCCTTTCCATCTTTTTCCTGTGTCTCTGATTATTTTTAAGGAAAAAAAAAAGGAATCATGCTATGCATAGTTTCTATCCTGGTGTTTCCACTTAATGCATTGCAAGCATTTTTCTCATGTCATTTAATGACAGGATTCTTCAAAAACATGATTTCTAATGACCACAGAATACTCATCAAATGGATGGGCCATGATTTAGTGAACTGTTACCATAATGTTGGACATTTCAGCTGTGTCCAATTTTTTCTATTGAAATAATGCTACAACAAATACCTGCCTATGTAAGTCTGCACGTGAATCTCTGATTCTTCCGCAGGATAAATGCATAGACGATGACTGGATTGGCGCCTCTGTGTGGGTGTTTTTCAGGCTCTCTATGCAAAGCATTTCAGCTGCTTCAAAACACCCGCCCATCACCTGCATATCAAGGTGCCCACTGCACTGCGTCCTCAGCACCTCTGGGTCTTATAATTTTTTAAGTACTTTCTCTCTTCAAATACAAAAAATGATATATTGTTTTAATGTGCATTTTTCGAATGCTAGTGGAGTTTGGCGTTTTTCCACACGCTGAAGGGGCTTTTCCTTTCTTCTTTTATGGTTTAGTCGTTCACATCCTTTGCCCTTTTTTCTATTGTGCATTCACACTTTTCTTATTGAACTATAAAATAACTTTATATTGAAAATATGGAAGGTAACATAGAAGTTTCCTTACGGTGTCTTCTGGCTTGTAGATGGCAATTTTAACATTTATCCGTTTGATTCATCTGGAATGTATTCTGATGCATGGTATGTGACAGCAGTTCCCACACTTCAGTGGGAATTAGGTCCCTCCCCTGCTCCCTGGGGTGCAACAGTTTAAGAATTGCTCCAAGGAATTCTGGTGCCTGTGAACATACTCTGAGAAACACTGACAGAGAATAAGAACCTAATTCCTAGATGAATTTCCCAGTATATTTATTTATTGAATAATCCTTCCTTAACAATTACTGTGAAATTCTGAATAATAAACTATTAAATATATTCCTATATCTACTTGGGTATATTTGTAAGCTTTATTCTAATCCATTGCTTTTGTCTTTCAATTTCTGTGTCAGAACCATCATTTCAAGATTACTAAGACCTCGACTGTACGTAAATATCTGGATCTAGAAATATTCCCACGACTCTCATTTTCCAACATTTTCTTGACCATTCTTGCCAACTTGTTAATTACCAGATAAACCTTGTAAAGTTTCTCCCAAAAATCCTTTTAGAATTCTGCTTGATATTCTCATAAACTGAAAACATAATTTAGAGAAATTAGTGTCAAAATGACAGCTAATGTCTAATGAGCCATTCCTATGTGGCAGGCACTGCTCTAAGCACTTCACACATATTAACACAAAACAGCCTTTTAAGGCAGACGCTATTATTATCTCCATTTTATAGATGGGAAAATGAAGGCTGAGAGATATTTAGTTAACTCGATCAAGATTACATATCCAGTAAGTAGTACAGCTGTCGCTTGGATGTAGGTAATTTAACTATAGCACTCTTCCTCTTAACCTGCAAGCAGCACTGTCTCATATACCTTCAAAATACAGTCCTCCAATTCATCAACATGGTGTGCTTTCCCCTTGACTCAAATCATCTTTGACACCTTTCAGTAAATGTTTCATAGTTTTTATAGTAAGTATCCAACCTATTTCTTATTCAGTTTATTCCCAGGTAGTTTATATGCTAGGCAATTAAAATGAGATCTTTTGCATTAAATACTTTTCCAACTGGCTATTATTGATACATAGGAAAGATATAGCATATAAAGCATTTATGTTGTCTGGACACCTTACTGAATTCTCTTATTAATACTGTTTCTACACATGTTCTTAAGTTTTCTTAGAAGGCAATTATACACTTTCAAAATATTTGTAATTTTGTTTCTTCTTTTCAATATCTATGTCTTTTCTTTCTGGCTCCGTGCCGTATTTCATGGAGTGATATTAAGTAGTAGAGTTTGCAAGGGGATTTTTATCATATTGCTGGTTTTAATGGAAATGTCTCTATTGTTTCCCTATTTTCTACAATGTTGGCTGTTATTTTAGACAAATGTTCTTTATCATGTTAAGGAAATATTCTTTGCACCACAGCATTTTTAAATTTTAACTATTTCTGATTTAAAAAAAAACTTTCTAAAATGTATTGTTTGGCTTCTGTCTTCTTTAAACAGAAGATTTAGAATATAAGTTACACTGAAGATTCAGAATCATTGATTGTACATCCATTACTGTAACTTTTTAAGACACATGGAACTTTCCTGCCCTCATCTTAATTCATCCCCCAACACTATTTTTCTTTCAGGTCTCTGCTTCTTGTGTATTTTTTTCTGTGTTGTTAGGCTGTCATTTCTTGCAGGTGTCAAAGTATCTGTCTTTACCTATTCCTCTATCCTTCTAAATTTTTCTAGACATATAAATTAGAAAATTCTACCTGGTACAGTTATGTGTAAAATTAGAATAAGCTCTGAGAAAGCGAGTTCTATATGAGTAAGAGTGAAAGTGTCATCACATAATAAACTTCGGACCATTTGGACTGTTCATTACATTTCTCCTTGTATTCAGTGGTTGTCAGCTCTGTTCTGCAGAGGACAGGATTCCAAGTAGCTGAAGCATTAGGCAGGAAAGAAAACATAATCGTGCTTTAAGAACTTCCACTAGAGAAAAGGAGTAAACCAGACAGTAAAAGAGAAATGTAAATAAACTTCAACACCTCATTCTGCAGTCATTCAATAGGCTTCCTATAAACTTATCAGAAGTTTTCATCCTAATGTATGATGAAAGTTATTGTTATCATTGTCTTTACTACCCTGGAAAGGGCATGGAAGGGGAGTGATAAACAGTCTATCAGGGAAAGAGAATTTGGTATATCTATTCCATACTTACTAAGTCCTGATACTGCATGAGGCATAAGGCTCTATGCTAGGAACTCTGGGGGGTGTAATCCTATAAGAGAATTGGACATGCACATAAATAATTATACTAAAAGGCAGCACATGTGTGAAGGCTGGGGCTGTGATTTTCAGGCCCAAAGAAACACACTCAGTCAGTTTAGGCAGAAATGTCAGAGAGGGACAATGGGCACCCCTGTCACATGCAGTGAGACGAAAGGCAGGGAAACATGCCTGTGTGCGTGTGAGTGGACACCTGGCTCACTGCAGCCCTTCCCTGGGCTCTCCATGCTGGAGCTGGCCCCGGGCCCATCCTGGATTCCAGACCTGGCTTGTTTTCCTGGCACCTGGAAGATTCCACATACCCCCACCCCCTCTCATACCTGTCTTACTTTTGTTACCAAATGGCCTACAGATACTTACTCTAAATAAGGATACTTTTTTAAAATAATTCAATTTTTATTCTAAAGTAATATATGCACGTCATAAAAAAAAATCAAACAGTAAAAATAGATATGCAGTTAAAAGTGAGTCTCCCTTTTACCCAAGCCCTAAGATTCCCTTCTCAAGTATAATGATAAATGTCTGATGTATTCTCCTGGAGATATTTGCAAAGGTGCAAGCACACGTGAATATAGACACACCCCCTTTTTATATAGACACACCCCCTTTTTATATAGACAGTAGTTACGCACCTTGTTTTTCCACCTAACCCCCTATCTTGGAGATAACCCTTAACCCAGTGGGCTCAGGCTACCTCCCAGGATCCCTACAAGGAAGATTTGTGGATCACAGGCCAGAGATGGCAGTGGGACTCGCTGCATGTGTCCTCCTGCCGGAGCCTGGCTGTTGTGCAGTTTGCACGGCTGCCTCCTCGTGCTCAGGTCACCCTCGGTGATCACCCGATCTAAAAAGTACCCCCTTCCCTGACCCAGGTGTGTTCTTCTCTAACTCAGAACTTTGTAGGTTTTCTTCCTACTGTTTAACGAGGTACCCAACTATTTTATTTGCCCGTTCATTTACTGGTTCACCATTAATCTCCTCCCATGAAACAGCCACTCCATGAGGGCCAAGGCTGCGACTGTCTCAGTCTCTCTTGTACTCCTGGCACCTTCCACCTTCTGCCACACGACAGGTGCTCAGTGTCTATTCAGCGAGCAAAAGTAGCGGTGCGACTTTATAAAGCCTGTTAACCTCCTGAGTGATGAGGTGACATGTGATCATGGGGGAAGAATTAACTTCAATTTACAGATGGAAAAACAGGTTTAGGGAAGAAGCATAACTTGCCCAAGGCCACATAATGGATCAGTGGTGAAGCTCACCTCTGACCTGAGCTGTGTGGACGCAGCCCTGATCTTCATGGCGGATGCTGGTCCCACTCTGCCCATCAGCAGTGGATGAACCTACAACATAATGGCAGAACTCCTCACCACTCAGGCGGAGGTCAGTGCTCCACCTGGTTCATGTTCTCTGTCAGCAGAAGACCATATGAGATATCTTCCGAACCAAGACGTCTTAAGAATAAAAGGGGCAGTCTTAATACCTATGCCAGGGTTTCAGGGCAAACCGGGCATATGTCGCCCTCCCTAAGGCAGCAAGTCTGCTGGTCCTGACGTCCCTGAACACATCTCCAAGCTTGGACCACTTGCCAAAAGACTCTCTCAAGCGCAAATCTTCCATTTCCTTGCATTTATTTAAAAGAATTCCCATGCATGTTCACATCCACACAATATTCTTGTGAACTGTGAAAACAAGTATAATCTCCACTTTAAAAATGAAGGCACAGAGGCACAGTAAGGTAAGGAGACTTGCCAAGATCCCACAGGAGTTAGTGCCAGAAGTGGAACTAGAATTCTAATCTCCTGACTTCAGTCCAGAAATAAACCAATTCTACCTCCTTCTTCCACTATTGGCCAGTGCTGATTTATTAATATATAACTATCAAAGTAAAAATGGGTCCCTTTTGAAGTCACAAGATGAGCTTCCACTAGGAACTAAGAAATCAGTGTTTGGTAAGAAATCCTGAGCTAAGGGTATTTCCTTCTCTTTCCCTAATACAATTTCCAGTGGGTTTAACTTATTTCACATAGAAGCAGGAAAACATATACACTCAGAGATGCATGTACATTCCTCTTCGAAAGGCAATCGCCAACAGAATTGTGTACCCTATGCTTTTCTGTTTGAAGCATGTCTCGTTCTAGCATATGGTTTGGGCATCTCTCCTCCTAGAGGTAAGAATCAGGGCTGTCTTCATCACCATTAGACCCCACCTCTGAACACGGCATCTGGCACAGCAGGTGCTCAAAGTCCGTGGGTGGCTGAGTGCACACAGGACTAGGTGCCCGCGCGGACGCGTGCACGCACGCAGGGAAATGAGTCGTCCCCTGTGACTGGAGATCAGCCATATTTACAGGAGTATTTAGAACTTGATAAGTAGGTCACGGTTAAGTTTGACCTCGGATGTCCACTGTTTTCTCCGTTAGTAATTCAAGGGCAACAGTGAAAGAACATGGGAGAAGGAAAGGGACTAGAGAACATTCTAACCCAATCCAGTGAAAACGGTGAGTTCAGGAACCGGAGCTTGTGAGCAGCAGTGCCTTCCGAAGGCAGCTGTGGGGCATGAGAAGGACAAGACTGGCCGACTCTGGACACCGAGAGGTTCTGGGGGCCCGGCCGAGTGCTCTGGGTGATTGTTGCTGAAGGCCAGATGAGCCCAGGAGTGGTCAAGGCAGGACACATGAAGAAGAGGGGAGAACAGGAGGAACAGAAGAGAATTATGGGCTTCACCAGCAAGGAATTCTATTAATTCACTCTCTCAGAAGCCATGGTGGTAATTTTATCTGTATTATTCTTCCTCTGAACTATAAAAGCAAACCGAATTCATGTTCAAGGCAGCTTCTCTGGGCCTGGAAAACCTCTCCTTTATGGTTGGGGAGGTTTGTTCAGAGGCCACAAAACAAAGGCATCTCAAGTAGTGATGCTATTTTTCCAAGTAACTCCCTTGCTGGTATTTTGTTGAGCACACACCCCAGTAAATTTCACTGGCCCGGGAAGGGAGCATGCGCTGTATACCAGGAAAGACAGTGGAGCCTGAGTGTTCTGGAGACAAAAGAGCTGGATGCTAGTTCAGCATCTGCCGCTCATTAAACAGGGACCCTCAGCCAAGACACTTCCCTTCTCCAAGTCTTGGTTTCCTACCTGTTGAACAAACGGGCAACGCTGCTGCCTCGCAGGGCTGCAGTGAGGCTGGTAAGAGCCTGCCATGGAGCACAGATGGTCACTTTGTGACCCTGAAGTGCTCTGCAGATGCACAGTGGAGTCATTTGTTTGCTTAGAGGATTAAAAATCTGATATGATTTGTTTGCAGATAAATGCTTCTCAAATATTTAAAATAAAAACTTGAAAAATAAAATGAGATACTAGTAAACTATTATCATTTCCAGGGTTCCAATGAGTTTAACCCAATTAACATATTCCCCTGCCTTGTTAAGATAGACCTACAACCCAGACCACCTCTCTGACAACGCAGCCATGTTATGTGGAAGAAAAATGTGAGGCAGCTAGAGTGGGAGCCAGTGCAAATAGCTGGGTCTCTGTCCAGACGCAGGCCCAGGCCTGACTTAGTTGCATGTCAATGCAAATCCAGTCTCAAGATTTTTGAGCCAGTTTACGCTTGCTGAAAGGCCAGATTTTCTTTTTTTGAAGGAAAAATAATTTATTCTAAGTCACACAGTCATGTGTCTGCTGGGGCATCTGCTGATACAGGCTGGGCTTGGTTGGGTGATTGCTTCCAGTTGCAAATAGAGCTCTAAGTTTCATTCAGGTCTGCTCAGAATGTATGTGTTTGAGGACCCAGGTTGGAGGGGTAGTGACTACCTGAGGAATAGTTACTTTCTCATGGATATAGGAGAGTTGCAGAAGACAAGCCCAATTCCACACACACATTTTAAGCCTCTGCTCATCTCACATCTACTAACATCCCATTGCCTACAGAAAGATGCATGGCCCACCCAACCAGTATTGACAAAATAACCTTTCCATAGAAGGGAAAGGAGAGTATTTTGAAAAATAATCTACCAAAATGCCCAAGTGCAGATATGTGGCTTTTCTATCTATGAAAGCAGTTAGAAATGTAATGATTTTTCGTAACATACTGGGAATTATACCCTTAGCTGTCGTGACAGTGAGTTCATGCTAGATCTCAACAGTACATTCCAAACTTTTCTGACATGCCAAAATTAGGTCTATCTTCCGAAAATGTCAACTATGTTTCCCATTAGACCGGGGTTTACTTCAAAGGCTTAGGGTTTCTTTGCCACACCTTAGTAGCTAAGGCGTTCAAAGGAAACTGTCTATTGATACTTCTATTTTGTTGTGCCTTTCATCTAGCCTTTCTCTTAACAACATCCAGCCATCCGGCTTCCTCTATTACCATTTTTTTTTGCAAAAGAAACATAAACATTTCTTTTAGAATCTATTAAATTCTTTTGCCAAACATTTTTTATTTCATTTAGTGTATATATATTTACATTACATAATTTTTTATTATTTTACTTTGTAGTTTATAATGTTGATATATCTTTTTAAATAAAGAAAGCGAAAATGTATAGATGGAAAATGATTACCTGAGGGTCATTGCCTCTGTGAGTGGCAGAACTGTGACTATGGAGCAATTATTCTAATTGCTATAACCCTTGTAATATGACCTAACGTTTCTTAATTACTTACGTTGACTACTGCTCTCATACAGTATACATATAGCAAAAGCAGTTTGGGAAAGAAAACGCATATACAATATGCTTCAATTCCACTGGCAAAGTGAACTGAAGATTCATAAAGGGGCCTTGAAACTAATAAACTATGTTATTCAGTGAATCAGGATGAAGTCAGAACGAGGGTATTAATCACTATAATTTCAAACAAATGAACCTAAGATTATCGAAGTGTGAAATTTTAAAAGTGGGAGATGTTTTATTATAAAAACTGAGATTTGGCCGGGCGCAGTGGCTCACGCCTGTAATCCTAGCACTCTGGGAGGCCGAGGCGGGCGGATCGTTTGAGCTCAGGAGTTCAAGACCAGCCTGAGCAAGAACAAGACCCCGTCTCTACCAAAAATAGAAAGAAATTAATTGGACAACTAAAAATATATAGAAAAAATTAGCCGGGCATGGTGGCGCATGCCTGTAGTCCCAGCTACTTGGGAGGCTGAGACAGTAGGATTGCTTGAGCCCAGGAGTTTGAGGTTGCTGTGAGCCAGGCTGACTCCATGGCACTCGCCCCAGGCAAGAGAGTGAGACTCTGTCTCAAAAAAAAAACAAAAAACTAAGACTCAATCCAAATATGAACTAATAAAACATCATGTAATAACTTAATAATGTTCTAAAATCTATGTTTAAGCTAACTTATTAACAGATTTTTTTCTTTTTTTTTTTCTTTACCCTAGGGCTAAAATTATTCTCACAGTCCTCTGCAGTGGCTTAGGAGAGAACCTTGTCCATTTTGGGTACTCAATATGCATTTCTTGAACTGAATTTTAAATCTGAAAATAATATAGGTAACATGCAAAATGCTGGCCTCAATCAGCAAACTTCTCTTCGACGACACCCTCCCAAGCCAGAAGCCTATCTCCCCAAAACTTGCATTTTCCGTGACAACATAGATATTTCTCTGCTCGTCTTTGGTGCTGTGGTAAAACCAGCATTTTTCCCAGGATCCAAGACTGTGCGGAAGTATCTCACCCAGTCAGAGACTTTACAACGGCACCTAACTTAGGACAATTTATTTCCAAGTTCACTATTACTTCCAAAGATATGTATTTTAGAATGGTCAAACCCCCAGCAGGAAAGTCAGGCAGTAAGGAAGATGTTAAGTGCTCATTTTTCTGGAAGGCAAGTACCCAAGGCAAGCTAAATCAGAGTATCCACTGTTTATATGGATATCGGAAGCATGGAGAGATGAGACCCTGGAAAAGGCAGACTGTACCCAGTGGTTCTCCCTGGGCATGCTGACCGTGGACAAGGTAGTCAGACAAGCATGGCCCAAGCCCTCCCACACACTCCGAAGATAAAATGCCTTTGGATGTTTTCAAACAAGAACTCCCAACTTTTCAGAGGAGCACAGTATTCATTGTATAGAACTGATCTGGTAATGGGAATAGGGGCTGCAGCCTGGCATGGAGGAGGAGTCTTTGTTTTGTATTTTTAAATATGATGTTTTTGAAATTATAAACAAATTCATGCTCATTGTAGAAAATAAAGAAAATATAGAACATTATACAGAAAGAAAAACCTTCCAAATTTCCATAACAGAGATAATCATTAACATTTATATAAATGAATACATATAAATGAAATTAGAAGCATAGCATATATAATTTTGCATCTCACCATTCTCACCTAAAATTACTTAAAAGCATTTTTGAATTGTGTTCAATATTACTATTCCGTGAACACCCACAGAGCACTTACTCTGAACCAGAAACCGCTCTAAGTGCTTCACAGGCACTAATGCCCCACAGCAGGCCTGAGAGGGGGGTGTTACTATCCCACTCGCAGTTGGGGACCCCCAGGGACTACACAGCAGGCCCCCGGCACAGACGGAGTTCACAACCCGCGGTCTGACTTCAAGCCCATGCTCTGGCCTAGCACCCTGGCCTGCCGGCGAGGACTCTGGACACTTGACTTATGACGACTCCATCATATTCCAGTTTGGTCTCCTGCGTGCGACTGGGCAGCGCTGCATGAAAACCCTCAGGGTCCCTTCAAGTTCCCTTCAGCTCTCTGAGTTACTCTTTTATCAAGTGTAGGAAAATCTTCTGCCCAAATTATCAGTTGCCTCAACTGCTGGCTTCAAAGTTGGGGTGTGCGCCACCAAGGCAGGCTATTCAGAGAGAGCCGGAGGGAAAACTGCCAAAGGAACACCCATCGGAAGGGCCAGGCGCCGCTGCAGGCTACTCGAGCCCGGGCCTCTGCCCCTGTGCTCTGGGACTGGCTGCTTCTCCACTGACCCGCTCAGGCAAGGCTTGATTTATCTGAGCCTCATTTCTCCTTAATAAGACGGGGCACTTACACCTGCCTGTCAGGATGTCTGCGAGGATTAAGGAGACATAGAGATGCTTATCAAGCACCTGGCCCAAGCTGGCCTAGGGCTGGGTAAAGTACAGGCTGCTTTTTGTGTGGTTTTGTGTATAACTGACTTGTCCGTGCAGTGGGATATCCATGCGTGCCTCGCCCACTGGGAGGGAAAGGACAGATTCTGGAGTCAGACAGGCTGGGATCGTTGATGTCTCTGCTCAGTTCCACCTGGTTTGCTTTCTCCTGCAGGCACGTCCCTGCTCTCCATCAGGGCGGAGCCTAGGAGGGAGCAGGGGAACGCCAAGGCCTGAGTCTGTGACATACACACCCTAGAATAATCAGAGTCCAGACGGATATCAGAGACCTGGTGCCCCAAGTCCCCTCTCCCACTTCACAGTGAAGGTGACAAAGTGTGCCTGCCATGGTCACAGAGTGCTGTAGGGGCTATGAGGCCTCTTCCAGTGCTCCTGAGAACCATGAACATCTTATTTCTAAAGGAACAGCCTTCTCCTTCCAGCAAGCAAGTCCAGGGAGCTGTGTCCCACCCAAGGCTCCAACACCCTGTTTCTGCCCCCCTGAGTTAGGCGTGCAGGAAGCCGGCTGTCACCTCCAAGCCTGCACCTCCGGTGATCAGGCTCCCTGGGGCTCTGAGCTGGTGTGCCCCTAGAGACACAAGGAGGGGATCTGGGGGATGTGACCAGGGCAGGGCTGGGCCTGCCAGGAGGCCTGTCCTGCCTCATCAGGATTTCCACTCAGCCCTGGGCTGACAGGGAGGAATGGGACGCTCCTCAAAGCCAGCCTGGTAATTGCAGGCGGCATTAAGCTTAATTAGGCTAATCATCTGCCTCAAGTCATTTACCTTCAACCTCCTAAAAGCATCTTCAGAAAACAATCCCACAGCAGCTGTGGGGCTGGAGGGTGCAGGTGGAAGGTTCGGGAGCTGGTGTCTGGAATTCCTAAGAGGACTCCAGCATGGCCTCAGGTGTCTTGGCAGGGACAGAGGAAACCAGCTAAATCTATGACCAAGACAGACAAAAAGGGGAACTTCTGGAAAATTAGTCCCAAGCCAGGATGTGGGCCTAGGCTGGGGAACTGGGGGTGATTTTTCCTGCTTTTCCTCTGAGCCTATTTGACTTGGTGAATGGAGACCTGACCAAGGGAACCCACGTGTGCACAGGTTCCCATAGGTGTCCACTGTGCTGCTGCTTCACCCCCTATAGCAACAGCCTCCTGGCCAAGGCAGGGTAGGCAGTGGGATTTAAGCTTGTATAACCAAAAAACAGTCAGACATATATCCATCTGGGTGGAATGGCTCTTTGCTCATAAAACTGCATGCAAGGGTCTGATGGATTAAAAGCCCATCTGAGAACGAGAAATACTTTGCAACAAGAAAAAAAAAATGGGGTGCGGCGGGGGAGGTCATTAAATATGAAATGTCCCATTGTGAATCAAAAGTGTTGTTTATTATATATATCTCAAAGAAGCAGTACAATTAATGAAAGTGTACACCTAAACTATTGACACCAGTTTTGCCATCTCAATGATAGCTAGTTTATGCTAGCAGCAAAAAAGCCTACAGAGTAAGTAGCAATGAAATCGCAAAAAGTGTTTTCCACAGCTTGTTGAGAATTGAATATTTTTCATTGCAAGAAGTGGCCCAAAGCCTGGAAGAAGTAGTAGTTAGTTGGTGCAAGGTCTCGTGAATACAGTGGATGACAGAGAGTTTCCAAGTCCAGCTTCTGTGGTTTGAGCAGCGTTGTTTGTGTGACATGTGGTTGAGTGTAGTTTTGCAAGAGGATTGGCCTGTCTCTATTGACCAATCGTGGCTGCTTAATCACAAGCATCCTCATCAATTCATCCAACTGATTGCAGTAGACATCTGCTATAATTGACTGACCAGGTTTCATGAAGCTGTAGTGAATAATACCAGCGCTGGACCACCAAACAGACACCATTAGGTTTTTTTGATGAATATTCGGTCTTGGACTGTGTTTCAGCACTTCTTTATCCAGCCACGTGCCAAATGCTTGCAGTTGTCAAAAAGAATCCATTTTTCACCACGCGTAACAATACAGTGTAGAAATGGTTCTCACCTTTAAGTCGTGACAACAAAGAAAGGCAAACTTCAAGACAATTTCTCTGCCAACGCTCTTAATTCACGTGGAACCATCTATCCAGCTTCTTTACCTTGCTGATTTGTTTCAAATGGTCAAGGACTAGTAACGTCAAACCTTGCTGCTACTTCACACATAGGTTGAGATGGATTCGTTTCCAGCTCATTATCCACCTTGGTCTCGGGTCGCCCACGTGGCTCATTTTCAAGATTAAAATCACCAGAATGGAACCTCTCAAACCATCGACGTACTGTGTGTTCATTAGCCACATACTTCCCAAACACTTTATTGATAATTTTGAGCTGTCTGTGATGCATTGGTTCCACGACAGAACTCGTATTCGAAAATGACACGAATTTTTGACTTATCCATGGATTCACAAAAATTGCTCTTAAAATTTGAAAGATAATCACAAGCCAAAACATGTGTTTGAAAGGATATACCTTCATGATAAACATAAAACAAGAAGTGCCAAAGTGAAATGTCATAGATAGCAACTGTCAAACTTAGTACTAAAGGAAATCGGACATTTCATACTTAATAACATATTACTCTACTTAGTAACTAAATAGAATCCCAAACCTCCTAACTCAAACACTCTAGGGAGTAGAGAGGACCAAACCATTGGTCATAAACCCCTTTATGGTGACTAGGCTGGGGGAAAAAAAACACCTGGAAGCTGGTTCCATCCGCAGGTCTGCAAAAGTCCACCTACCCCTAGAGCTGATTCTTGCCCTGTTAGCAGCTCACTTGATTAGCTGCGGTACTGGCTTTGTATACACTATTTACAAACAAATGAAGAGTTAGGAAGTGTATGGATCGATGCCTGCCCTGTGCTGGAGAGAGGAGCGTTAGTTGTCTTTGAGCCCCTACTAGGCAGCAGGCACTGTGCGAGTGACGGACATTGAGGTTACTCCTCACAGTAACCGGTGGAGTAGGCATTGATCATGCTTCATAAAAAGAAGAAACCAAGGCCCAGAGACACTAAGCGACTGCCCAGGGCCACTAAGCAAGTGAGCACACCTCTGGATGCAAACTTGGGGCTTCCGACAGCAAAGCTTGCACCCGTGGCATCCCCAGGAACTCAAGACTGCCATTTCCTCGGGCCCAGCCAGGCCTTCACTTTGGCAGCTGCGGGGGTGGGCAGGGTGGAGTGGGCAGAGCTGGGGGCAGGAGTCAGGCAGGAGAAGCCCAGGGCAGCCACAGGGTGGGACCCGACAGAGTGAGCTATGAAGAAACTTAGGGAGGAAGGGAAGTTTCTTCTAATGTGGGTTTCGGTCAAGACGGGGAGAGGGAAGAGCCACACCGTCCGCTAGGAGTGAAGACAGGTAAAGACAAATTCTCTAAGCACACGTGAGCACCTCAAGGGTGTAAGAACATTTCCCAGGAAGGTTCCCAGCGATGTCCAGGAAGATGGAAAGTTGAGGAAAAGCCAGGTTCCTCAGGATAGCCGCAGGAGGTGCCTGTGGGACGAGCCAGCCCCTGGCAGTGACAGCCTCTCACATGTGCACAAAACGCTATGCAAAGTGTTCTTACAGGGCTCCCATCGGAGTCCTGCGGGGACAGCAGGCAGGCAGAGGTTACCATCACAAATGAGCACTTTGGTGTCAAGAGCCACTGAATGACTCACCTTCCCCATGGATGGGGTGGCCCCAGTGGTCCCAACTTCCCTAGGTACACCCTCCCCACCCTGGTCAGCCCTTACTCTCCGGTGTCTTCTTCCATGGTTGATTTTTTTACTTCCCACCTATGAGACCAAGTCTGTAAAGCCAGGGAAGGGTTACTTTGTTCATTCATCTCTTCAGTCAATCAGACAGTCAGTCAACAAACACTTGAGTGCCTACTATGTGCCAGGCACTGTGCTTAGTGCTGGGGATACTATAGTGAAAAACAGATGCAGACTCTGCAGGGAAAAGCTTCCCAGGCAGGAGAAAGAAGGAGTATAGAAGGGAGCACTACAAAAGGGTAGGAGCCTGAGAAAGGTTAGTTCAGGAGACAGCGGGGCACAACTGTGTGCAGGAGAAGGGAAGAGGTGGCCCCTCCCAGCCCCGCCATTCCATCTTGAAGAGTCCAGCTGGGTCCCAGGGTACAGCCCTCAAAGGACTCCAGCACCACTGTCCCTGACCTGTGGGTCCTCAAGTGCACAAACCTGCAGCCGTGGGGCTTGGGTGGGGAGCAGCAGAGAGTGCGGGGATGGGGGCTGTGCACATGGAGCAGGAGGACTATCACCCGGATCTTCCCCAGGCTGTCCCATTAGGGCTTTCTCGGCTGTCACCAACTCACATCAGAGCCTCATCTAGCTTATTACTTTCACCTACTTTTAATCAATCACAAACCACACCCAAAGACACAGTTCCCAGCATGCGAAGCTGTAATGAGGCCAGCAGAGGTATCCTTGACAACTTAAGAACAGCACAAGTGATGAGTGATATACTGAGCCCCAAGGGGGTTGGCTAAGGGAGAGAGGAGTATGTAGAAATACAAATCGATTTTTTTTTCCTTAAGTATGTTATGGCAGGGACAGATAGAAATAGACTCCTCTTCCCAAGGTCATTGCCACAAACTGACTTCCCCCAAGTTTCTGAAGTTCTACAACATTCCTGGAAAGGCAGCCCAGCCCTGGGCAAGCCTGGGAGTGCTGGGGGCTAGGATTGAGGCTGCTGCCCCTGAATGCCAGCTCCTTGCACAGGGTCAGGCCAAAGGTGGCACCAAGAAACGTCTTCTGGATGAAATGAACAAAGCAAGGAAGGAAAGAAGGAAGGAAGGAGGAAGAATAAGCAACTTATTGCGTGGGGGAACATGCAGCCAGAGTGGTGAGGGTGCTGGCTGGGTCCCATAACTCCCAGCCTCAGTTTCCCAGCAGCCCACCCCTGCCTCCAGCTGTCTGGGCCCTAATGATTGATAAAGGGCTGCAGCACCTGCAGACTCCAGTAGAACGTGCTAGCCCCCTGCCTGTGTGTGACAGGGAAAAAGAGAAAGGGGAGCAACGGGTGTTCTGATTTCAGCAAACCCCTAAGGACTCCCCATCAGAATCTGATAGGAGGGGGACACCCCCATAGCCATGTGTTCTAGGGGTGCCAACTCAGTCAGACAGCCTGGGGAGGGATGTACGCAGCCATTGAATCAGACTGTGGTTCCCAAAATGAGAAGTGTGACCATCCAGGTGAGCACAAGCTTAGAGACTGGTAGACCAGGGAGGAGGCAGCCATCCTGTCCAGCTCCGAGGCTGTGATGACGACTTGAGGAGGCCGTCGCAGTGGCTGCAGGAGGGGTGGTGTGCCCTTGCAAGAGCCATACAAGCTTGGTGGGTGGTTGGATGAGCACGTCGGTAGTGAGGGAGAACAAGTCAGAGTGATCCGGGTTCCTGGCACAGGCAATATGGTGGAGGGAGAAATGGTGACACCATTAAATGACATGGTGCATCAGGGAGAACCCCTGGGCAAGGGAGGCCCCCAACTAGAAAAGAAATCCTTAACATTGCCTTATAGGGGCTCGTCGAATTAGTGAGTCCTCCTGAAGCCAGGCTGCCTAGGACAGCCAGGAAAATAGTAACGATGATAATAACTGTGTAGAGTATTTTGAGCCCTTGAAGTCATCCTAAGGGTAGCACTTTGGATCCTGTGGGCTGGTTCTCTCCCCTTCCATTCTGCTCTCCTAGCTGGGGAGGCTGAAAAGCTAAACATAGTTCCCAGACCTTCTGACTCTCTTGCAGCTAAGGTTCAGGATGTGAACTAGGTGCCACCAGCTGGGTGCACTCACACCGGGTCTGGGGAGCGGTGGAGGCCATCCTCCCACCTCCTTCGGTTGTCCTAGGGCAAGCAGGGTCCTCTGCAGCTGGTCCCAGTGTTCGTTCTGCAGCCTCTGGGCGGAATTGCAACGGCAGTGCTGTGTGGACTCCAGCTTCCTGCCAACTGGATTCCAGCTACAGGAATACGTCCTGAGCTCTCCATTCCGGTGTCAGAGGCAACACGGAAGCAGGTACCTCCACCCTGGAGGGTCAGTTCTGAATTGCCCTGAGAATCCTCTCAGAGGTCCATCAGGGACCTAGTCCTTCAGCCCTTCCAGCCACCTTGCAGCACCTCCTTCCCCATATCCAACCCCTTCTTGCTCACGTCTGTAACTTGGCTTCTGTTCCTGCACTGAATCCAGACTAAGATATGGACCTAGGCACAGATATGTGTCTGGCACTATTCTGTGTGTTTTAAATACATCAACTCATTCAATACTCGACCTTACAAGGTTAAGTGTGACCTTGGGCAAGTCACCTTGCCTCCACGTGGGGTTGATAACCGTCCCATCCCCTGTGCTAGGCACTGCGCCCGGGCTCTTACACGCTTTCTCTCCTCACAACAGACCTTCTCTTAGCTCCTTTTTCAAAGGGGGACTGGGTCAGCGAGATGCTAAGTACCTCGCCCAAGGTCACACAGCTAGAAAGTGGCAGAGCCAGGTTCCAGCCCACGGCCAAGTGCACCCCAACCTCCACACTACACTGCACTAAGGGGACCAGCCCTCAAAGGCCATCCTGTGGGCATTTGGAGGCTTCCAAAATGACAGTGCAGTGATGGGGGGCACTCAGGAGTCCATCCAGTTAGAGGTGGGGCAGGAAGCTCTGCTCTGCCGAGCAGCTTACACAGGGTGTGAAAACTCCCCGGCTCATGGCTCACGCCGCCAAAAAATGGAGGGGCGTGGTAGACAGAGATTACAGGCAAGAAGGGGCTGACAACCACTCACTCCTTGGCAACTCCGTGGACAACTGAGCATGTCCGGGTATTTCAGTGCCCACATCCATGAGCTCTGGCCCAGTGGGTCAGATAGTGGAAGTGGAGACAGCAAGATACATCTAACTTTCAGGGCTGCAGAGCCTAAACCCTTGGGCCCAGCCCACGGCCCCCCGAAGGCCCGCCCTCTTGCTAGGGGCCATGGTTTTGCTGTTAAACCTTTGCTAATCCTTTTCCTCCCCCCAGAGACTTTTCCTTGGCTGCTTAGCCCCTGAGTGAAGTCATGTGTCTTTGTGCATAAGTTCAACAACTATAATTTGCAGGGAGTTAATTACCTTCATACTTTGATCTGGTGGAATTTCATCTCTATGGTTACCAGCTGAGTATAAACAGTCATCACTTGTCTCTTTTACATAAAATATTCTCGAAAAATACCCCAGGGCTCCAATCATGGAAATCAAATACACGGAATGTTCATAGAACCTTTTTAAAACTTCTATGTGAAATGTCTCCACACACAAAAATAGGTTAAATTGGGTAATTGTTGGCTATAAATAATAATTCGAGGGTTTTGCAGGCTTGTGGTTTCAGCCCTAGTCTCCAACAAGCACGTTGGATCTCCTAAGTGAGGCAGGTCTGGTGAGGGAAAGGGGCTGGCTGAGTGGCAGGTGGGGGTGCCCTAAAAACAGTGTCCAGCACCTGATGATGTTCACTCTTGGGGGACTGGTGCCCAAAAGGAACAGTCAGGTAAGTGACCCTTCGGTAATTGTGTTTGTTGATTATACCTGCTAGGGGCCTTATACTGATGCCTGTGTGAGTAGACGCAACCTGTGTTGAATGAATCCATGAACAAATGAATGATGATAATGAAAGGTAACATGTATGGAGTGTGTACTGTGTGCCAGTCACCATGTCATGGGCTTCGAAGTATTTTTTCATGTAATCTTAGCAATATTACTATGAGATAGATATAATTATTATCATGTCTAATTTACCAATGAGGCTCAGAGAGGTCACACTCCTAAGAAGAGACAGAGCAGGATGTATTCCCAGGCCCATCTCAACCCAAAGCACCTGCTCCCCACCCCTCCTCTGCTGCCACCACACAACAGTGAATGTTACGTCTGCCCAGCAAAACTCTAAAGTGCTCAAGGTGACAGGCATGACAGCTTATCTAACCTGCCAAGAGGGAGCTCCCTCGATGGGTGAGCCCCTGTCCCTGGCCAATGGTGCCCATCCATTGGTAAATCTGTGTCCCTGGTGAGTAGTGTACATGCCTTGGTGGCTCTATGTTCCCGGTGAGCTGTGCCTGTCCACTGGTAGCCTTCCCATCCAGCAAGGGCCCCTTAGCAGCTCTAACCTCCAGGGGCCCATGAAGTTGAGCAGAGTCACCACATTGCGCAAGCCAGGGGCATGAGATGGGAATGGTGATGCCCAGTGGACTTATGCGACACCACATTCCTGCCCATAAATCATGTCTCCAAATGGAGCAGGTGACAGGGGCTGCATGGGGGTGGAGCTGGGTGAGGGAGCAAGGGGTCACCAGAATGACACTGCCTGAAGATGGAGGACTTCACCTGCCTCCTCCAGGGGCTCTTTGGAAAGGGCCTGATGTCCTGCAGACAGTCCCCTAGCTCAGCCTCAGTTTCCCACTCTAACATAGGCAGGGCTGGGTAGTTCTCAAGGGCCCTTTATGCTCTAAGTCTCTGGTCCTAGGGGCTCCCAGGTCCTGCCCTCCCAGAGCCTGAGTAGTTTATTTGGGAGGAATCCCAGGAAGCAGAAGTGAGGGAGAGGGGAGAGAGAGACTGGAAGGAGAAAAGGCCACTGTGAGGTGGTCATCAAGGTCATGGGTTTAGGCCATGGGGACCCCATTTTGCCAGGGTCTCTGAAAGTGTGCCGGTGCCTCCCAGAACTATCCCCTAGAAAGGCAGGGCTTGAGCATTCAGCCCCAGCTCCCCCCACTGGCTTGGGACTGCCCCCCAACCCCTTCCACAACTCCAGGCTGTGTTTGAGTAAAGGTGATGGGAGCTCCTAAGGTTGGAGAAAGCCCTGGGTTGAGAAAGCAGGAGGATGCATGGAGCACTCAAGGTGGGTCGGGGCAGGGAGAGGTGGATCGGAACTGCCCAATAGCTGCCACTGAAATCAGAGGTGGGCTGCAGCAGGCAGCTGCATCAGGCGGTGTGGGCCTGTGCTCCTGCCTCCAGGTTCTTAGTCACTTCAGTCACCTTAGTCACTTTGTCCGTGCCACAGAAGGACCATCCCACAAACATCTAAGTGACATGCCAGACACTGTGCTGGGCATCAGGCAAACATCTGAAAACAAACTGTCCCCACTCCTGTGACCTGAGCAAGTCCCTTCTCTAGTCTGGGCCTCAGTTTCTTCATCCCCCAAAAGGAGGTCAGAACGCCTGTCCCGTAGGGTGGCATAAATGTCTACAGGGGCACTGTGTGACTCTCCGATGCTTTGCATTTGCACCATCACGGGGCTGGGGCACACCTTCCACCAGAGGAGTGCAGTCTGGGAGGGGGGTCACAAGCGGCCTATGGGTGGGGAAAGCTTTAGAGAGAAGGCAGCCCTAGTCACCCGGACACCCGAGGCTCCTGCCTGCGCCTCAGACCGCACTAGCAGGCGTATAATGCTGCAGCCACATGGGCCTGGGGTCAGGAGGTGACATGTGGTTCACAGTCCAGCTATGCCTGCATGCTGGGTGACTTTAGAAATGTCACCTATTCCCTCTGCCAAGGGGCATGTGCTTAACATTGGGCTGGGCTGAGAACTCAGACTAGTGTCTGTAAAGCACCAGGCACACGATAGGCCTGCAGTCAATGTCCTCTGCAGGCTGCTCCGCCTGAGAGCCATGGCAAGTCCGGATCTGAGGTCCTGCGAAGCCAGGATATTGTCTTTCCTCCAAAGCCTCCCACCCCCTTCACAGGACGGGGAGCAGAGCAGCCCCGGTGCAGGTGTCGGGGTGGGTGTGGGGATGGGCCGGCAGCAGCCCTGGAAACGTTCAAGCTTTACAGTCCCTCAGCAGGTCTCTGTTCTCCTCCACTAGCTCAGCCCCCAGCCCTCAGAGAAGCCCTGAGCTTAAGGGAACCAGGTGCCTCCATTTAAAAAAAAATCTACAAATAAAGGGTGATTTTGCAAGGGGAATGTGGTGCGTTCTTGGGGGCTCCAGGCAGTTTTACAGGCTCAGACACAGAGCAAAAGCATTCAGGGGCCATGCAGCACTCCCAGGCCCTGCAGGCTGGGTGGGGCCCAGGGCCCATGGGCAGAGATGGTGTAGGAAGGCCCCCTCCAGCTCCTCACACCTCTCCAGCCGCGGCCCAGGCAGGGCCTGCTTAGAGGCGCCCTGTGCATACTGACTGGGAAGAGACAGGCCAGGCCCCGCACTCCAAAGTCCATTCACACAGGCTTTCCACGGTAGAAACCCCTGTGTGCACGAGGACAGCCTTATCCTTAAAAGTGCTTTATCTCGCCACGGATGTGGGGCAGGTACAGGGGAGCCCTGGGTAAGAACATCCTAAATCCCCACTCTCCAGGCACTCCCAGACATGTGGCCCCCTTCTCTGTCTCTTACAAAAGCAAATCTAGAAATTTACAGTATCAGAAAAGCCAATTAACTGGATTAAAAATGCATCTATAAAATCTTCCATTTTGCAACACCACATAGGACATCCAAAATTCAAAGCATGTGAGACTATGTTGACCATCAAATACGCTGAAAATGCGCAGCCTTGGCAAGATCCAAAGGCCCACAAACGTTACCAGTAGCCTTTGTGTACTTTACTTACCAAAATTTCGTTTTGGCACAAGAATGGAAAAACAAACACCACGTGTACTCAATACTAAATGAGAACTAATCGATCAACACTTAGGTGCACATATGGAAGTAAAACTGAACGGAAATCAAGCAGGTAGTGGGGAAGGGGGAGGAGAGGATGGGTAAATTCACAGCTAACGGGTACAATGCGCACTACCTGGGTGAAGGGCACACTTACTAACTTTGATTCAAACTGTACAAAAGCAAATTATGTAACCAAAACGTGTATCTCTGTAATATTCTGAAAAAAAAGAAATATCCATCCAAAAATAAAGAAGTAAATAAAATCTGGTTTGGTGCTTTTAGCATATTGGCTTTTGGAAAATTAACCTGGAGCCCCTATAGTGCTGGGCCCAGTACCAGGCCAGGGACCGGGCAGACCATGGCACAGCTCACTTTTCACAGCATGGTAGCGACATGCGGTTGAGCGAACGTGGGAGCAAGGCCCCAAGAGCTTCCCACATCACTGCAGGTACCAACTAGAGAGACTTTTTGGGAACCCCAGATTTAAACTCACTGAGCTGGCCACTGTTCACACTTCAGAAAGTCTGTATTTCATCCCAAGGTCCTTTAAACCTCCCTAAGCATTTAACGCAGGATTACATGGCGGGGTGGGGGGGGGGCAGCGGTATTTTACGGGATAACGTGAACCGAAGGAGGACACAAGGACTACGCGGTACGATTGTGATGTGCGAAGGCCCCTGGGCATGGGCACAGCCTGGACCGGTTCTGGGAAGGACGGAAGGTTCCATGGTGCCCTTTTATCTCTTCAGTACTGCTGAACTGTTTTCAGAATGACGCAGCTTGTCTGGTGTTTTGCTTATATTTGCTTTTTTGGTTGGTTGGTTGGTTGGTTGGTTGGTTGGTTGGTTGTTTAAGAAATGGGAGTTGAAATGGCCTCAAACAGACCTAGGCACCAAACTCAACGTCCCAGTCATATTAATGACAGGTTTCTGACACCAGCCTTGGCTCTCGCCGACGCCCTTGTCGCCCACACTCCCTGCTCATGCTCTGCCTTCGCATCAACGGGCCACTCCCCACCACCCCACGCGTTCTGCCCTCGGGCTCTTCCTCTGCCGCTCTGTCCCTGCAGGTCACCTTCACTCACCCCTTCTCTACCTTTGCGGTCTTCCTCATCCTTCAAGGTCCGTTTCAACTACCCGCTTCCGGAAAGCTCTCCTGACCCCCTAGCTGGAAGGGACGGCCTGTGGCCACCCTCCGGAGCCCCAGACGTCGGTCTGGAACTCATGCGAAGTGTTCTTCTCCAGCCGCTGCCTCACGCCCCCTTCACCGCAGACCTCGAGCTCAGCCCTGGCAGAGAGCAGTGCTCAGCGAGTGCTCAGCTTGATGTTTGCAGAGGATTTTGCCCATCACAATAAAATATATCCCTCTCCCAGGCCAAGGATGGCAACATGGACAAACACACTTTTTATCTCAATCCAAATGGATTTCCACGTGTGTCAGTAGCTTTTCTTCCTTTATGAGATAAGCAAATTTAGTCTTTTTGTGATATCTCAAATACATTTTTTAAAGAGCTACCCCACATGTTGTGTTTTCAACAACAGAAATTCAGGAAAAACTTGTAAGATCCTTCTGTCAGTCCAATTAAAGAAGTGCAACAGGCAACTGTAACTCAGCGTGAGCTTCTACCAGTGACACTGTTACAGCCGGGGGAAAAAAGATCTGAATCTTTGTCCTCTGCCTTCTTCCTCTGACCCGGGACTCCCAGCCACACACTCGGGAGCAAACCCACCTGCTTCCCCTGGCCCGAGCCCTGTGCATCTGGGTCCCCGCCCGCATGCAGAGGGAGCACCCACCCTGCACGGGGGTCCCTCCTGAGCTCCGCCACGCCAGCTCTCCCTCCTGCCCTCTCTCTCCAGCGTCCACATCTGGTTTCCCTTCAGCACAAGTTTCACAATGGACAGATTTTGCACTTCGAGGATTTATGGCTCCTGCTGCCCCTCCTTGCTTTTGATATGATTCCATTATGTACTTAAAATCTGGGCCTCGCTCTTGGCTCCGGGGAGCTGTTTATGACAATTCTTTTATGGCCTTAAATCGCTCACCGTTAAGAACCTGGTCATGTTCAGAAGCAATGACTAGTTGCTAAGACAGAAAATTGCAACGTATCTCAGACAGTTGCTTGAAAAGATTTTTTTCGTAGAAGATTAATTAAGGCTAGCGTCTGCATGGCAGGTAAATCCTCTGAGCAACGCCTGTGACCCTGTTCTCCACTGCTGCCTGAAACACTGATTTGGAAGCAAATTAGTCGCAACCCTCTCACCACAAACCCAATCACTTCCTCCCTTCTGCTGTGCCAGAGACCCCACGGACAGAAGGGTTGCTAAAGATAAAAACATCAACATCCCAAACACTTCCCTCTTGATAACACACAGAACTGAGATCCATTTTTCTTTTCCATCTCTGCATTACATTCTTCAGGAGGCAAAGAATTCCAAGAACAAGGAGACAAAGCATTTATCCCCTGACCTTGCCTCCCAACTCCCTGACATCCCTCCTTCACCCTACAACCAGAGAGATCTTCCTGGGAGGCAAAAGCTAATCACATAACCCTTGGGCTTGAAACTCTCCAAAGGATCCTTACAATCCAGGTAATGAAGCCCTGTACATTTTGCGCTAATCTACATATCCAGCTGTGGCATGATCCCTGCCCTGCGTGCACAGTGCTTTGTTAGCATCCTGGGATACCCCTGACGTTCCCATCCCAGAGCAGCTGGTTAAGCTCTTGCCTCCACCTGGAACATCCTCCTCAATGCCTGCCTGTTCACAGTCTCCCTCCTCTTTCCCCACGAGAGCATGAATGCCCACTTTGCCCTACAAGAGGTTAACAGTGTGCCTAGCCTCCCTCTCCCCATCCTCTGCCCATGGCAGACCCCAGGAGGCTCCATGTCTGTTTGTGTCTGACTACGTTGAAGAAAGAGGGTAGCCCCAAACCACATCACCACCCTCTGGTACCAGATGTAGTATTGCCAGTTAAAATACAAGCTATTCAGTTAAATTTCAATTTCAGATAACGAACAATTTTTAGCGTAAGTATGCCCCAGATATTGCATGGGCACCTTGTATTTTTGCTTGCTCAATCTGACAACCCTAGCTGTTTGGGAACTCCGGGACAGCCTCCAAGGGGGAGAGCTGAGGACCAGGTGGCAGCAGTACATGGAGGAAGGCAGTGATGAGGCCTGTCCCCCCACCCCACCCTCCTCCTGGGACTCCAGAGCCAGACTGCTTGGATTTGAATCTCAGCTCTGCCACTTGCTAGTTACCTTGGGCAAGATACTTACCTTCTTCATGCCTCCATTTTCCCATCTGTAAAATGGAGATAACCTGCTTCATGTAGTTAGCACAAGAATTAAATAAATTAACATTTGTACAGCACTTAAAACAGTCCTTGACACATAGTAAGTGCTATATAAGCATTTCGTAGATAGAAACCAAAAGAAATTAGCCAAGCAAACCCACAGGGGGTGAACAAGGCAGAGTGAGGCTGGCTGGGTGGGCTGGGGAGCTGTGCCCAGCAGAGGGACACAGCCCTGAAGACAGGGCCTGGGCCCTCACCCCAGGACCCCCACAGACCCCCAAACACTAGGCCTGACTGCCCCGCAGGGCCTGCTGCACAGCGCAGGGTCTGCTCAGCGGAGTGCAAGACTGCCCGAGGCCTCACTGAACCGACTGCCTGAGTTTCTGCTGTGATAAGAACGTTTTAACAAACTGGAAAGCAAGGAGAGAATCTCTTGAATGAGGTCCAACGTCTCACCACTCTGAGAGAATGACGCTTGTGTCTCTTTCTTGCCGTCCTTCACACAGAGGCTGCTGTTTCACATAGTTGTCATCACAGTGTCTCACAGCCTTGTGTTTTCCCTACTTACCGCGTAAGCCTCTACCCCACGGTGTCCCATGGACTCTGAAGTCACCAGTCTTCACGCCAGCATAATATTTCATTACATCTTTCATTGTTTACTGAATCCCCCATCGTCCGGCACTGAAGTTAACTCTTTGTTTAACAAGGATTATCGTTGCATGTGGCATTTATCTGTTATCAGATTTTTAAATAGATTTTCTGAACTGGATTAATGAGGGGAAATGGTTTACTTTAAACGCTCTGGATATCATACTATAAATACGATTTCCCAAAATCACATACTCATTGATAGTCCCACCAGTGACACATAAGTGACGCCTCCTCACTTTACCATTATCAGCTTTGGACATTACTATTTACAATAAATGTTTCTTTAATGAGTAGGACCAAAACCAAAATGCCATGATACTGCATCATGAATGTGCTTTTCCTGGATTGCTAATGAAGATGCACATTCTGTTATGAATTGGTTAATAACTGTTTTTTATTTTGTCCCCTGAATTGTCCTTTGATGTCCTTTGCTCATTTATATGTTAGGGCTTTCTTTGGAGGGGGTCAGTGTGCAGGACTGTAGCTAAAGGAGAAGCAGCAGAGGAGGCAGCTGGCTGTCCGGGGTTTCACGGGCTGGGGGTGACCGGGGAGGGGGAAGGAGGGGCACCCACCAAGCTCAGACTCAGAGCCAGCAGCCCACAACCCATGGAAGCAGCGTCCCCCACAGACCCTCTGGCAGCAGGGTCCCCATACTCTCTCATACTATGGCTTTGGAAGGGGTCAGCTCTGTTTGTGAAGACACAATGGCTTTCTGCAGTGGCATTCTGAAAACCACAGATCAGCATGCATAGACTGAGCAGTAAAACCAGGGACAAAAACCGAACGTCTGACCTCTGATCCAACCCAGGAGGCTGGGGACCTTTGGTCCATATTTTTGGGGCCAACTACTTTTTTTCCTATAAAAACTCAGTGCCCATGATCTTGGGTGCCATTAGATCCCAATCAACATGTGTTAGAAATACAATTGTGTTAATAAAAAATAATATTTCACATGTTCTAGAAAAGCTTGGTAGTTAAGAAGTTCCTTCTGTAGGATAAAATGCATTCTGTTTTGGGAGGGCAATTGGCAATTTAAAAGCCTTAAAACAGCCAGGCGCGGTAGCTCATGCCTGTAATCCTGGCACTCTGGGAGGCCGAGGCGGGCGGATCCTTTGAGCTCAGGAGTTCGAAACCAGCCTGACCAAGAGTGAGACCCCATCTCTCCACAAAATAGAAAAAATTAGCTGGGCGTGGTGGTGTGCACCTGTAGTCCCAGCTACTCGGGAGGCTGAGGCAGGAGGATCTCTTGAGCCCAGGAGTTTGAGGTTGCTGTGAGCTAGGCTGACGCCACGGCACTCTAGCCACGGCAACAGAGTGAGACTCTGTCTCAAAAAAAAAAAAAAAAAGCCTTAAAACAGGCATGTCCCACGGTCCAGTGATTCATTTCTGAAAATTGATCCAATTTATAAAGAGCTACCCCAAAATCGAGCTACATGAATATTTGCTACACTGCACTACTTGTAAGAGCATACAGTTGAAAACAATCCAAATGTCCTACAAGGAGTAGTCAGTTAAATTAATTACGGCGCATGTGTACAATGGAATATTCTACACCCAAAGTAATGCTATCAATAATAACAATGTCATCACTCACTGAACACTTACTCTGTGCTGGCAACCACAAAAAGCTTCACGTGCACCATCTCATTCAGTTCTGCCTGTGCTGCAGGTACCATTATCATCTCCACCTCACAGATGAGAATACCGATACCTAAAAGAGTTAAGTCACTTGCGCACAGCCACACAGCTAGTAGCTAGGGTTCACATCCACGCAGCTTGACTGCAGACACCAACCTCTCAGCCATTACACTACACAGCCTCAAATGATGCCGCCACAGGAGCTATTGCAGAAGCAAGACTAGCCACATGGAACAATGTCCATCATATGCACAGCACAACAAGCAGGTTACTGAACAGCACCTGCTGCCTGGTCCCATTTGTGCACATGCACGTGAAGGATTTGGAAAGATAACACTGCCAGCATCTTGGTACAGATCCCTGAGTGGGCGGAATTGCTTGTGTTTTTTATGTTTCTTCTGCTTGTGTTTTCTGAGTTTTCTGAAACAAACACAGGCTGCTTCTTTCTGTGTTAAGAAAAACTAATTCTATATTTCAAAAAATTAACAGAAATGCCCAAAACCACTCCCCCGCACTCTTCTTCTGCACAAATGCAAAGGTCCAGCCATCAGCCTTGCTTTAGCTACAGGCACAGCTGCACGCACAGGCACTGCTTGCTCTTCATGGCGCAGCAAAGGCTCTCCCGGCAGGAACAGACAAGGCAGATTCTCCCCACTCTGCCCTTCAGCAGACTGCGTCCCACCCCACTGGCCACCTGTGCCCCCAGGGAGCTTCCAGTCTGACAGCACAGAGCTGGGTGAGCTCTGGCCTGAGAGCCAAGCCAGGGACCCCACGAGCCTGAGATGCTCCATCCCCTGCCTCTAGATTTCTCGAGGCAGCACTGCACCAAGAAAAGAAGGCCGACAGGCAGCAGAGTGGCCCAGGGACAGGAGTCTCAGTTCTACAGTCACACAGACAGCAGACTCTCCTGGCCTACTCACCTGCTTCCTGGCTCTGTGACCTTGGGCAGGTGATTTCTTCTCTCTGAGCCTGTTTCCATGCCTGTCAAACAAAGAAATAAAAAGTACCAACTTGGAAGAAAAGTATAAATTTGTAAGAATCAAAATAATATATAAAAATATATACATCATAATAATGCCAACCAGTAACATCTCCTGGCACTGTGTACAGGTCACTATGTATGACCTCCGGCAGTTCTCACAGACACCCTGTGACGGGCACTGTGACCATCTGCACCTTACAGATGAGGAAACGGAGGCTTAGAATGGTGAAGTCGCTTGCACTGGCAAGTACTGGGCAGGACTTCCTGCTGCCAGGGCTAGACCCACCCCAGGACACCACACAGCCTGGCACAATGTCTGGAACACGCAAGGACCTTCATCCAGATGCTTAATATTGCCGTCGCTCCCTACTGGGCCTCTGCCTGGCCTCGGAGAATAGTGTGACAATCAGGAGTCCCCCTGGCTCTCCCCACTCCCTAGATGCTCGCACAGCCACCAGGCCACGCACTCACTTGAGGTAGCCTTCCTCTGGGAGTGACCCAAACTCCCCATTCTCTGAGTCAGTTCCAGTGACCGCAGGCAATGGCTTTGCTGCTGTACAATCTATGACAAACCCCTGTCCAGACCCGGCGTTGTGCTCTGGCCACCAGGGCTGCTGGCCCAACAAAGACTGCCCACACCCTAGGGGTCAGGCCTGCTGGCACTCATGCTTGGCACCTGCCCCAAAACGCTTTCAGGCCTTCTCTGAGCCCTGGGCCCGGGGCCTGGGTCTCCCAGCCGCTCAGAACCATTGGCCCCTCTGGCCAGAAAGGGCCCCACGGGAGTCAGAAAGCTTCCCCACCGTCGGGGCTCCCCAAGGCAGAGCCGGCGCTGGGAGTGTGTGGGCTGCAGCCTGGGTGAGCAAGTGTGTGAGGGAGAACAAGGCGCGAGAGCGGGAGGGTGGCGGGTGTGCGCGTGGCCGCGCGATCACGGTCCGTCCCAGCGGGCGGGCGGGCTGGGAAGGTCTCCTCCCCCCATCACATTGAGAAATCTCTGTGAGTCACCGAGTGGTTCTGCATATTAATGAGCTCGCCGCGAGGGCAGGAGCGGATTTAAAAGAGGCCAGGGCGGGCGGAGGGAGGCTGTGGGGAGAGCGCGAGGGAGGCAGAGCGCAGCGCAGCGCAGCGACAGACAGCCCCGGCACCCCCGACGGCGCAGCGCGGGAGCCCAGCGGAGTGCGCTCCAGAGAGCCTAGGCAGGCGGCATCTCCGGGCCACCGCTCAGACGGGCGGTGCCCTCCCCGCGTCCCTGCTCACGCACCGCGCCCCTCAGGCCAGCATGAGGCTCCTGGCGGCCGCGCTGCTCCTGCTGCTCCTGGCGCTGTGCGCCTCGCGCGTGGACGGTGAGTGCCGGGAGGCCCCTTGTCACCGTCCCGTCCAGTCCTGGGGAACCCAAAGGCCAACTTCTGGACATCCTGGGCCCCCGGGGGGTGTGGGTGGGTGGGTACAGAAGGCGGTGGAGGGGCAGGAGACCCTCCGGGCAACTGAGCGGTCCCCGCGCGCTCTCCCGCAGGGTCCAAGTGCAAGTGCTCTCGGAAGGGGCCCAAGATCCGCTACAGCGACGTGAAGAAGCTGGAAATGAAGCCAAAGTACCCGCACTGCGAGGAGAAAATGGTTATGTGAGTTCTGGCACCTCGCGTTGAGCGTGCTGCTTGCTCTTAACCGGGTGCTGGCAGGGGCTGGGTCGGGCTAACATTTCTTTCGGCCTTTGGCAAGGGCTTGGCGAAGCCTTGGTCATTGCTCAGAGTCCTTTGCACGCTGGCGCTATACTTTGGAAGACAGTCTGGAAAGGGGGGGTCACTGTCCCGCGCCGTGCTAGCAGTCAGTCGGACGGGTAGGGCCAGCAAGGGTTAAATGGCTCGGTGCGCGGACTTAGAACGCGCTCTCCCGTCGCTGGACGGAGGATTGATGCAGACATCATCTTAAATCCCGACCCTCCCTCCAGAGCCTTTTCCCAGTCAGAGACCAGTGGGCCGCAGGTTTTTGGCTCCCGGAGATTCGTTCTGAGAGCACTGGGCTCTTCCCTCGCCAGCTGAACTCCTGCGGCTCCTAGATCCTGAGCAGTCCAGGGGAAAGTGCTCTGCTGGGGTTAATGTGCCGCCGCGTGGCCCGAGCGCTGCGCGCGCTGGGGATGTGGGGAATGTTTTAAAAACTGGGGCAGAGAACACTGAGTTTCCTTGCGCCTCTGCCTTCCCAATTAACCACTTGAGGCCAGCACTGCTGTTTCCCTGTCAGTTCTCTCTTGGCCAGGAAGGGAGCCCTTGGCAAAGCAGCTACCAAATATTTGCCACGGACCATTGGCCCCTCT